>NC_139947.1:23612262-24212262 GCF_963454915.1 Gymnoscopelus microlampas
AATTGATTGTTTCACGCAATCAATTCTCAACATATTGTTTCGGGGTGCGCTGGTTTCAGCACACCCCGACCCCCTCTTGTGTGTTGGCTAGTGAGGCGCGTCCTAGCGAGACCTGATAGAAAGGGTTTTATTGCACGCATACTGGTTGCACGCATACTGGTTCTTATCAGTGTGACGTCGTCTGTTAAGGGGTCTATAATAATCGCCTCTTTTGGGCTTGTTTTCATAGACCTGATTGTTTATTTCTCTCGCAAAATCTGGCAACACTGGCGACCTGTAGTTGAACTGCGCCCTCTCTCGTGACTCACACAGAACTGCCGGGAAAGAAGCAGCCAGCCAGCCAGGCGGACACAGATCCAGACCAAACAAAACCACGATCACTGTCAAACAGACGAGACTAACCTAAAAACACGGTCTTCTTCTCAAAATAAAGCAGGGATAGTAATACAGTCTGCAACAAGGAAACAGCTCATGTTGATCTTTACATGACGTGAAACGGACTCGGGGGGCCGTGACAACAGCAGCGTTCCGTCCGTCGTAGAGACTGTCGGGTCTGCTGGCTGCCCGCGCGTGGAAATAATAATGAGAACGAGGTGAGTGTTTACTTGGGCTTGGTTTTCTTTTACCGAAAATACTAGCCGATCTACACGCTCACAGCGCGTGCATCCCATCCGCGACGTGTTGTGTCTGTGCTTGTAGATCGGCTTTTTCCCCCCGGCGAGCGGCACCCGTCGTGTGGAAAACCCGTTTGCAGGCAGCCTTTCGTCTACTACAACATCACGATCACACATTACAGCTACAATCTGTTAATTAACGCTTTGTAACGTCAGAACTACCACCACGACGGGAAAGTTAAGACGTTCATCTCATTAAAAGAGACAGGCGGCGCCTCATTTACAACGCTGTTGAGCCATGCAGTCGCTGGTGTGTGTGACATTTACTTGGCATTGATGCCACCATGCCAAAGTAGATGCCAACAACGTGCTGATTGCTGATGGGAACCAGCTTGGTCTCAAATAAGCTTTCTAGCTGCAAGAGAGTAGAGTAACCTCGCATCACCAGTCTTTCCACCTCGGAGTAGAGCTACAAACAAACAGTGGTGGAAAGTATCTTGGCTATTTACTCAAGTACTTGTACTTGAGTACAAATTTGCTGAGTGAATAGAGCTACAAGTAGTGGCAATTTACCCAAGTACTGTATTTTGTGTGGTACTTGATCTGAGTATTTCCATTTTATGCTGCTTTATACTTCAGACTAATACATTTCAGAGGTTTATATTGTAGGCTACTTTCTACCTCTATATTTCTTTGGTAGCTTTGGTTATAACTTTTCTGATTTGACACAATGGATATAACAAGCTTTTGAAACACATCACATTGTTAAAGATTATTCCAGTGGTTTCTGGCCCTTTGATGTCTATTTACACATTTCTGCTTCAGTGTTAATAATCTTATGATCTATGTAAAGGAAGTATTCGCACATCCACTTTTTTTGGATGCAAGTGCATTTGCTATAATGGGCAATAATCTTATGATGTCATATAATATTTCAGAAGGACCAGACCAATACTATAAAAGTACATTTGGCTGATAAGACGTGTGTAATTGTACTTTCAGGTAGAATTTTACATGCAGAACTTTACTTGCAATTCATTATATACTGTATACATTACAGTATTGGTACTTTTGCTTAAAGCTGTAATACAGAATCTATTTTACTATAAAATCTGTATGGTAGAGAATGTTAACAGTGGTTGGAGGTGGTCTCCCTACTCTCCCATTGAGAAATATGTAGGACACCTACTGGTTGACGAGTAGTACTTTGCAATATCTCCCCTGGCCAAGTGGGGATTCCATATTATTCACGTTTTCACCTTTCGCAGATGTCTGGTCGACATGGCAACCTGAAGAGGAGGAGGGGCAAGTGTGGCTCAGATAAGGTTTGCATTGAAAATAGTGGAGAAATTACAAAACACTAACAAAAAACACTGCATTGTGAGCACTTTGACAATTTCTCAACAAAAGACTTGTTGAGAAATTGTTTGCCTCTTCAACAATTTATTTCAACTTATTTCCTCCTCAGGCCTCTGCAAAGAGGAGAACCGATACGAAAAGACCAAAGCCAGCCTGCGCAGCTGCCCCCCACAGTACCTCCGCGGTGGATGGTAACAGCAGACAACCACGCAGTCCCATGGAGGGGCTGTCTCTCATCAGCTGTGAGTGTCACCAGTCACTGGACAGAAGGCGCTGCACGGCGTCGCCGCAGCCCGATGAGCAAGAGGGCAAAGAGAACGACATCAGCATGAGGTTGGAGCCCGATTTGTGGAGAACAAAAGGCTCGATGGAGAAACGCGAGGCAGAGCTGATGGATGTTCCCGAGAAGACCACCTTCCCGGATGACTGCGTTCCCGAGAAGATCACCTTCCCAGATGATGACAGTAATCAGATTCTGCCCGTGGAGCAGTTCTTTGGGAACCTTGATGTTGTGCAGGTGAGGCACTGTAGAGCAGTGGTTCCCAAAGTGGGGTCCGGGGATCCCCAGGGGTCCTTGAGGGGGTACCAGGGGGTCCCCCTCACAATCATTTTTATATATATATATTTTTTAATATATATACACTCTGCTATTTTAGAAAAATCGTGAACATTTGTGCAAACCTTTTGAATATATATATTTTTAAGCGAACATTTGTAATTCAAATCTTTGCTTCTGGAACAAAATATTTGAGATAGGGGTCCGCAGCCAAATACATATCATTTTGGGGGTCCTTGGCATGGAAAAGTTTGAACATTTTCCCAAATTTATAATATGCATTTGACCACACAGACCCGCATTTGAAACGATTTTGTGCCAGGGAGGGGGACCCCCATAAGAGAACATTTGTAGCATTTTCGGAAATGGCAGATGTAAAAGCTCACAGCGCGTTGCCACAGACTTGACATGTTAAAAGAATGATGGACAGGAGTGGCTATTAGACATTGAATTCAGAAATCCACTCATCTAAATCAAGAACAGATATTCCAATCAGTAACTTTGATCAGACTAATGCTTCTTTCATTAGCTTTTCATCAAAATGATGACCAATTTAAGTAATATAGCTAATTAATCAATTAGAATGACAAAGGTTGCCATACAATTTGCATGGAGCCTAATACAATTACACAATTTTACGCTAATTTCAAAGTGCTGTATGTGACTATGTGACTAATATTTTTTGTAAACCTTAGTTTAATAACCTAATTTCATTATCTAATATAATATATCTTACTGTACTTAAGTAATAATTATCTAATTATCTAATCTATACCCTATATAGCTAAACTACATTTTCAAAAAAAGACTTGTTACTGTAGAATTCACATAACACTTAATCTTGGGGAATAATCAGCTTATTTTCTTCCGCTGCATGTGACAGATTCCATCACCTTCCGTATGTCACTGATCACATGGCCCCAACATTCGATTCTCTAGTTCTAGGCAACATGGAAGGGGAGGGTGGGATTTTTTTCTAAGCTATATTATGACATGGTTTAATTTTGAAAATAAGTGGTATTCCCCTTTAAGGACAAAGAGAAACAGAAGCAATACAGTAGAGAAGTGATCAGTGAAGCCAGCTGTGCAGTAGTGATGATTATCAAAGGCTCTGCAGAAGCAGGCTTGAGCAAAGTTGTTGCACAGTGACTGATAGCAGAATTGAGTACATGTTTGTTGCTCTCTCATGTAAAATCGTATTATTTGATCTACATAGTTTGAATTGTCAGTTTAATAGACTTCACAAACACATCATGATTTGAAGTACATACTGCTTTCTCATCTGCGATTCTTCAACTTGTGTCAGATTGAAGAAACAGATTAAGCACTTAAACATGGGTCTACTCTATACTATGTTTTACGTTGTATAATAAAAAATAGCTGATCTACCTATTTTTGTCAAATGTTTGCCTATCGTTGCTGAATGTTTGCCTATTATGGCAAACACCAAATAGGGATACTAGGGTTCATGTGCGTACTGGTCAAAAGAGAAGACCACTGGCCAACTATTGTAAGAGAAATGTACTTTCTTCTAAAAAAAAATGTCATCTGAAATGCCTTTTTTTTTGCTACTTTTACTTTAAAGGAAATTTAAGAGCTTGTGTAAAAAAAAGAAATCGTACATTAACTTTTACCAGAGTACGTTTTTAGATGAGTATTTCCACTTTTACTAGAGTAGGTAGTGTCTACTTCTGTCACCTCTGCTTGCATAGGTCTATACAATATCTATTTTATAGTTCCTGTGCCCCACACAGAATATGTTGTGACATTTAAAAGTTGAATGAATCCACATCTACGGTAACATAAGCAATTATTTTTTGCGGCAATCACTCACCTTGACTGAGTCAGAAGTGGGCAGAGGTCATGCAAACTTAAATGCATCACAAATACGGGGGGGGGTTACACCTTTGTGTAATACTCCCAGTTATACTAATATACTAGGGAACAGGCATAGACCTTACAGTATCTTTCAATCACCAGACATGGGACTCCATCAACCTTGTGACTGGAACCACTTGAACCACTTGAAGTAGGGGGCCTAGTATAGACCCCTGGTGGACTCAGGTCAATGAAGTGTATATAGGGTTTAAGTATTTAACAAGGAGGATAAAGTCCTAAATGTGACAAATTGAATCGTCAAACATCACAGCGATAGGATTTCCTCTCCTGTTCAATACCCAGGGGGCAAAACCCACCTTTTTTTAGGGTGCTGCATTTGCCCTGCCATAAAAGGTTGGCCACCAGAAATAATATCTATGACCCTCTAGGATCACAACCTATATGGACAACCCGGTCAATTTTTTGCTGGAAATCCAATATGGCCGCCTCAATATTGGCCCCTATCAGAAAATAGCTTTCGCGATAACTTTTGAACCAGATGGGCTAGAAATGCAAACTTGGTGTCTATTTCATGGTTTCAGAGCATGAGAAACTCAATGGAATACTTATTGTTATGATTAGGTGTGTCTGGACCTTTACTTTGCATATTTCCAAGATGGACGCCACCCGAAAATGAGTTTTACTATGACTTTTGCAGTGACAGCTTACTGTTATGGCAAAAGGTCTGCTTTTTAAGCAATATGAACACATTTGGTTAGTTTGAGCTTTCATTTCTATGTTGTCAATATGGCTGCAGTCATAAATAATGTATGGTATTTTTCTCAGATTCTATCTATAGTTGTGGGGATGATTGCAGAGAAAAATCTGAGAAAAAGCCCACAATGTATCTTATGTATCATTTTAATAAACTAACTACAATATAAACAGACACATGCACACTCCAAGACTTGACAAAAACTTCAACTTTAGGGCTATACAAATTAACATAGTGGTATGCATTGAAGTAACATAACAAAATATAGACTACTTAGTGACAAACAGAGTAAAAGTGGAGTTGAGGTTGCCTACAAAAGGTTCATTTTGACCTCTATGGTGCTGTCTTGCCTGCTTCTAAAGCCAATGATACTATGGTACAATGCTATTCACTGTCACTGTTGTCACGTGTTGCACTGATCCTGCTGCATCGTGTCTCCAGTCCTCTGGGCAACCTTCCTGGAGATGTCAGATATTCTCCAAAGGTTTATCTACTACGATCGGGAAGGTGACTGGACAGGACATCTCTGTGAATCAGCAAGAATGCTACCCTACCTCACTGCAGCAGGCCACTACAAGTACGGGCAGCAATCTTTACCTCTGTATTTGGCTGAGATGAAGAAACTACCAGAAACAGCTTCAGAGGTACATGAAGCACTGATGGCAGGTGTATTTGTTGGCAGACGAGCAGATGGCAGCCACAACAGTGTTGCTCTTGACATGCTACTGGAGCAGACCTATAATGCTGATGCCAAGGAAGCAAGCGGTCTGGATGGCATTACACTCAGCCCTGCTGCCCGGACAAAATGGGTCTACACAAAACCACTCACAGCAGCTGTCTCTGCAGAGCTCAAGTCTATGCTCCACCTCCACTCCTCCAACCCACACCATGAGTCTGGTCAGAGTCGTGTAACCCGGGATGCAGAGATGGTAGTCAAGGTCATGGCAGCAGTGGAGACTAACCCATTTACAGTGAGCACATCATCCATGATCAACATATCTACAGGACAGTGTGCTGATTCCACAGTCAAGGACGACTTGATGAGTGTGAAAGAACTGGGTCTGAAGGCACTGTGTGAATCACTGTCCAGTGATCAGAAGAAGACAAGCATAATGAAGCTTTCCACGCTCAAAACACAAAATCCAAAAAATCGAAGGGACAAACTCAGCACCTGGCAAGAGCAATGAAATTACTGCCCTCCTGCGCATGACCAAAATCATAGCCAGTGGTGGAGAACTCAACCTTGTTGACTTTATAGGCAACGACGAGTGCAGGGACATCCCCCCTTCCCTCTTCCAGGAAGATTGCAGGATGAGAACAGGTACCAAGGCAAGCCTTGTGAAGGTCCTGAAAGAGGAGACCAAAGTTGCATGCATCCCTGACCTGCCTACAGAAGACAGAAAAACAGCAGTAGTTATTGCTGCCATGTATGCCATACGCCATTGGTCATTCCTGAAAGGTGAAGCATTTGGAACAATCGCTGAACGATACCAACGTCTGCTGTTGAATGATGTGCCTGCTGGCATAGAGATCATTCACTTCTGTTGTGACCGTTACAGTGGACCTAGTCTTAAGACAGCTGAGGAAGAACACAGATATGCTCGACCAAAACCTTCCAAAGAATATGAAGTCAGTATGCATTACACAGATCCAGATCCTCTGGAGTTTTTTGCTGTGTCAGCTAACAAGGCAAACCTATTGAGTTTCCTCTGTGACGAATGGTGTGAAAATGAGAAACTTAAGGTCCAACACATCTTTACCTCGTGGGGGGTTTAAAGAAGAGACAATGAGTGTGGTGATCAAGGAGGGGTCTATTGAAGATGTCCCTGCACTAGAATCCACACAACAGGAGGCTGATACAAGAATAATACTCCACACCCTGTACAGTGTCCAGAATGACAAAGTTGACAGAGTTGTCATCCATGCCAATGACACAGACATCATCATCATCATGTGCCTTTACTATGCAGCGACCCATCTCAGATGCCTTCCAGAGCTGTGGGTGAGAACAGAGCAAAATTCATACCTTCCTATCCATCAAATGGTATCAGCACTGGGGCTCGCACAGTGTCGTGCCCTGCCCTTTATCCATAGTTTAAGTGGCAGAGATACCACCAGCTATCCCTTCTTCACTGGGAAGAAGGCATGGTTCAAGGCCAGCATGTGTCTGGATCTCCCTTCACTTGAGGAGTTTGGTGAAAACTCTTCCGATTCCCTCTCAGATGACGTCATCAATCAGGCACGAGACCTCACAATTGCTGTATATACATCCAAAGCGGACCACCCGGAGGATTTTGACCTGAGTAAGCTTAGAGTGTACAAGTTCCTCAATAATAGATCAACCCTCTTAAAGCTGCTGCCCCCGACAAAGAATGCCTTTGACCTGCACCTGAGAAGAGCTGCTCTAGCAACCATAATAGATAAATGTTCACACATCGCCAAGCCGGATATTCCCTCTTTCGCAGAGTATGGATGGTCTCTCAGTGCTAGCAATGCAGTCCCCCTTGCATCTACCGAGCCAGCCTGGCCTGTGTCAATGAACAAGGCAATATCATGCAGCTGTATCAAAGGCTGCCAGAAAAACTGTTCCTGTGCAAAGAAGGAAATGCCATGCTACTTAGGATGCCGTTGCCAGGGACTGGAGACACGATGCAGCGGGATCAGTGCAACACGTGACAACAGTGACAGTGAATAGCGTTGTACCATAGTATCATTGGCTTTAGAAGCAGGCAAGACAGCACCATATAGGTCAAAATGAACCTTTTGTAGGCAAACTCAACTCTGCTTTTACTCTGTTTGTCACTAAGTAGTCTATATTTTGTTGTAGATATGTTGATCATGGACAATGTTGTTACTTGAATGCATACCACTATGTTAAATTTGTATAGCCCTAAAGTTGAGGTTTTTGGCAAGTCTTGGAGTGTGCATGTGTCTGTTTATATTGTAGTTAGTTTAAGATACATTGTGGGCTTTTTCTCTGCAATCATCCCCACAACTAAAGATAGAATCTGAGCAAAAATGTAATACCATACATTATTTATGACTGCAGCCATATTGACAACGTAGAAATGAAAGCTCAAACTGACCAAATGTGTTCATATTGCTTAAAAAGCAGACTTTTTGCCATAACAGTTAGCTGTCACTGTAAAAGTCATAGTAAAACTCATTTTCGGGTGACGTCCATCTTGGAAATATGCAAAGTAAAGGTCCAGACACACCTAATCATAAAGATAGGTATTCCATTGAGTTTCTCATGCTCTGAAACCATGAAATAGACACCAAGTTTGCATTTCTAGCCCATCTGGTTCAAAAGTTATCGCCAAAGCTATTTTCAGATAGGGGCCAATATTGAGGAGGCCATATTGGATTTCTAGCAAAAAATTGACCGGGTTGTCCATATAGGTTGTGATCCTACTGGGTCATAGATATTATTTCTGGTGGCCAACCTTTTATGGCAGGGCAAATGCAGGGGGGTACCCTTCGCCCCCTGGGTACAAACAAGCAACTCGAAGGCAACTGCATCTTTGTTTGTTGGCTCGTGCAGTTGATGTAGATGTATTGACTGTGGTTTGTGTATGATGTGTTTTTTCTTCTTCTTTGTCACAGTCACAGGATGAGGAATATCTGCAAAGACCAGCAGCCACATCCATGTGGAGCCGGCGAGAGCATAGGAGACAACATTTCTATGCACCTGAAGACAGTGATGAAGAGGAGGTGAGCCATGCTGACATGCAGTGTGATGACAGAGGAGGCAGTTAGTGTATTATACATGGCTATGTTGAACACTCACTTGCCTATGGACACTGTGCCAAGGAAGAAGCCAAATAAAACTGACAAAAAGTGGCCATGTGATTGTTGGAGAGAATTAGATTTAGTGGCTGCAATATGGTGTTATTGAAATATGTTTCATATGTAGTTTGGAAGTT
This sequence comes from Gymnoscopelus microlampas, assembly GCF_963454915.1. Lineage (NCBI taxonomy): Eukaryota > Metazoa > Chordata > Actinopteri > Myctophiformes > Myctophidae > Gymnoscopelus > Gymnoscopelus microlampas. Next base: position 23,621,311 of record NC_139947.1, read on the forward strand.
CAACTTTTACAGGCACAAGTTTTGTCTATTCTGATAATGGCTGGAGTGTGTTCTCCCGTGGTACTTTCATTACGCAGATTTTAACCCTTTTTTGCAGACTAGATTTGCAGACTAGTGCTAGGTTGCAATGGTTTATCTCAGCATGCTATTCTGTTTGTATTACAGCAGTGTAAAGTGAATGAGAAGCATCAATTGCGAGTTGTGCCTTGGTTGTGAGATAGTACAGGGGTGATTTATATTTCAAACTAAAGCGGTGATGGGGACAAGATGGAGTTATTTTGCAAGTTAAATCCCACACAGCTCAGATAATCAATTGTTTAATAAAAGGGTCAACATTTATTGATGCCACCAGCCTTGTCGCTAAATTAGATACATTAGATACAAACATGAAATGCAAACATGAAACAGCAATTTCTAGCCAGAATTTACGATATCTTCATTTAAGCACCAGAGTTAACTAATGTCCTGCATACTATGAAGGTTTTTACATTTTTATTTTAAACAAAGAACCGATCCAAATACATTTAATATGGAAACTTTAATGCTTATGAACCATTGATCAACATGTCTTCATATTTTCTCCTCAGCCCATCTTTGACAGTGGCTCAGCCTCAAGTCATTTTAATGACTCTAATGTGTCTGTCTGATAGCCTTCCTATGACAATGATGTATTACCGGTAATTAGCCTGAGAAAGTGAACGTGCTCCTGTGTAACATGCTCAGTGTTCGTTTCCAGCATGCCACAGCCAGCATTGAAGAGAGGGATTTAAAATGAAATTGTAAGCTGTGGTTTTAATCCATTCTATCATAACAACAATTGCATATCTATAAAGATGTGTAGATCAGCGATTTTTGCTATTTGTAAGTATATAGATCTTAAGTTAACACTTGTCCATTTAGCCACTACATGGCTCCCTCACAGTCAACACTTTTGTTTTACCATGTTACATGAGTGATGTAAAAGGGCTTCTCAAAAAACACTGGCACTTCTCTTAATGTTTTGTTAATGATTATTGATGGCCTGAAGATCATATGAAGACATGATTTGTGCAAATTGTAAATGTGTATATATTTATGTATCCTCTGAGACTGAAGAAATTTGCACTAACAAAATATTGTTTATATCTGCAAAGGTAAATAGTGCGCTATTGTGTATATATTGTTGATTCTTATAAACCAAGCAATCAAGACATTTGAGATATTTTTGATAAATGTTTTTTTTTTATCGCCTGTTAACAACTGCCTTATTTATGCACAGTGCTTTTTGTAGTTTGCTATGCAACTGCCTGATGAAATGTAAAATATTATTCCAGTAATAATTGTAGTCCAAACAATGCATTTTATTATCACAGTGCCAGTACACAGAGCACATTAATCGTTCTTGACTGCAGGTATTAGCTTGTTTATTTGAAAAATACCTTTCTGACGACAAAATACACTTTACATTTAAAACTCCAGAGATTAAATGTTTGAAAGATGTAACAATTTAAGTTTTTGTTTCTTTTTATTAAGCAAAAACAAACAAATGCAATAAACAAATGATGAAACAATCATTTCAAACGGTGGCCCCATAGCCTGTTGGTGCGTAATTCTTCAATGCCTTTATCACTAGTAAATGTAAAGTAAAGCCGGCCAACAAAATCTGCCGACCAGCCGTTGAAACAATTTCCCAGAGCTGATGGAAAAAGCAACTATCACAGCCACAAAAATGGCAAAGAGAATGTAGAACAGCATTTTTCTTCTAAGTTGTTGTAAGTCTGAAGAGTAGATTTGATTTAGTAAAAGTAGGCCTACGGGAAGTTGAGTTGAGGTTGAAAAAAATGAGCGCCATGTCAAAGAAAGCTGGAACCATTCTAATGGGGTCAAAGAAGGAGTTGGCTCAGCCTGAATGGATACAAGATTGTAAGCACTTACATCTGTTAACCAGTTAACAGATTCACAGCATTGTAAATTCATGTCAACATGTACGTCTCACTTCATTTGTATAAATAAATGATTTTCTTAAAAGTATACAATGTTATTTCTTGTGAAAACTTCCCAATGGCATTTCTGTCTACTTCTCACACTTAATTTGCATAAATTAGATATTTCTCTTCTCACCGTGTAGGTTGTGCTGTCCTTTCACAATGTGAACAAGCTTCAGGTTTACTCTGGTGAACAGCAGACTGTAGAAATACTCCATGTTGATGTCACTGCACTTATGGCCACAGAGAGCGTCCAGCAGGTCGGGATGATTATAGCCCGTTTCTTCTCAATCCTTGAAACACATATTTTACAATATTTGTAATGAGGAGGAAAAGGAAAAGGAGTTGGAACAGGTAATATCCAACAATAATGGAGACTTGTGTCTCAAGTTCCTGAATAAAATGTTTTAATACATCAACCACAACCTAATAACCCTGATAACCCAACACCTAACATGTGATCCAGATTCCATGTTCTGAAGACCACCCTGCTCCCGTGGTTGCCATAGGGGTTGATTGAGTGGAATGACGTGCATGCCTCCTAGTCGAACGGTCCCTGTGGTTTGTGAGAGGTACTGGTACAGTCATCAGCTTATATGACACAAGAACCTCCTATTGACATTCAGTACTTTGATCACCACACCATAGACATCCATAAATGCTGCCAATAAAGACACTTTGCCATCAGCAAAACCTAGGGCTGGATCATTCAGACCACCTCCTGCTCTTTCTGTTCTGTAGCATTATTAAAACCATCCTCCTGTACTGCACCACCTGTTATTGCACCATGCTCGCCCTCGCCAGTAGAAACGGCTCCTGAAAATCACTAAATCTTCTAAAAATAAAACACTGCACTCCTCACCTGCCAGCCCTCACTGCCACCACTAACAGAGCACTGACCACAGCACACAACCCCTGCTACCCCTCAACCCATGCTTCACCCTCCTCTCCCTCTGGCTGCAAATAGACAACTATGTCAGCAATCATCTTAACCACTTGAACTCTAGCATCCCTATTCTGGATCAAACATTTGTCGAACATAGCAGATATACAAGCTCACAACGCTATGTGGGCTTGTAAATCTGCTATTTTCGGTACATAAATCTGCTATACCGGTACATAACTTGAACACCGCTGAGTCGGCTGAAGCTTACTTCGCAATGTCGGCTCGCTTGACATGAATCTCGTGGCTCTAGTCCGTCTGTCGTTTTTTTTTTTTTTTTTTTTTTTAAGATTTATTTTGGGTCTTTTTATAGCTTTATTTGGAGAGGGACAGTAGGCTGACAGGAAACGGGGAGAGAGATGGGGGAAGACACGCAGCGAAGGTCGTCGGGAACGGGACACGAACCCGCGACACGCTGTCAGTTAAGGGATTTCAACCGAGGGTGCCTGGACCGCGACGCCACGGCCCAGGCCCCGTCTTTGTCGTTTTAACAGTTTGTTTAGTGGAGCCGTAACTCTTTTACGTCTTGGGTTTGAGAGTGGCATTTTCGTGAGTGGGACGCCGTCAAATGACGTGAAGGGGACCCCCGTCATCTATATATATATACAATTGAGAAAAGTCAGCACTTCCTGTCCCCCGCTGAAGCCACCCCCCGCTGAAGCCACCCCTATCTATATATACAAACCCCCCTGGACAGGAAGTGCTGAGGTCAGACAACACACTCCATATTTGGGCATAGCTCAATTTGGAACATCTCCTATTATTGCTTTATATATTATAGAGACCAACGAACACAAAGCACCGCGCAGCGGATAGGGGAGAGGGGCGCGCAGCGCCCCGACCCTCTAGTGTCTCACGTTTTCCGTCACTATAGTACTATTTGGGACTATGTTGACCGTCTTGCCACATTTAAGACTGATGTCATCAACATGACATCAGAAATGATCTTGGTGGTCTTGGTCTTGTTTTTGTTTATGTTGTTTTCTTTTGGTTTTTTTTGGTCATAGCTGCCAGTTCCCACCTGATGTTGTGTGGGAGTCCCAACTGATCCAGACCGTACTCAAGAACTGCCATCTTGCATAACGTCTTCAGACTAGGACTGAAGTGTAAGATATACAGGTCATCGGCTGTGAATCCTCCAAAGAAGATGACACGATCTCTCAACATGCAACAGCACATACCAGACATTGAACGAGGACGCGGGCCTTCCCCCTTGAGCTTAATCTTCTTCCATAAGAAGGTCTCTTCATTTATTTTCCACAGATTCTTCCGGTATTTCTTTCTCCCAAATATGTACAGCTCTCCATTGTAGGCAAAGGTTGACTGAACCTCGATTTCGCTTGGATAAAGGTGTGCGCAAGGCGTGTTCAGCCAGCAGTTGGTCTCTGTGTCAAACACACTGAGTTTGTTGTATTTGCCGTAGTCTGCACCGCCAAATACAAACATCTTTGCCCCGATAATGGTGGCAGAGTGACATGCAGAAGCAGGTGGTGGAGCGCCGCTGGTGTTAACTAAAGACCAGACCATAGCGTTGGTGTCCAACTTGAAAATGCCATTAGTGCATCTTCTCAGGATACTGTGTCCTCCATAGATATACATGACCTTACCCAAGACACAGGCTGAGTGGTCAGCCATCTCCCTGGGACCAGTTTTATTTTCCCACACTTTGGGCTTGTACCATCTGTGGGTGTTGACATCAAATGCATAAAGCGTGCTGCTGAAATTCCATATGTCTTTATGCCCCCCCCAAATGTAGATGAAATTTTCTATCAACACAGCTGTGTGTCCAAAGAGCATGGGTGGAACATCATGGGGATATTCTCCTCTTCCATTTGTCATTGAGGGCAATTTTACCCATTGCAAAGACATTGTGTTGAAGATGTACACATCAATATGCGGCCACAACGAGAGCCATTCTTTAGGATGTTTTGAAGAATTACCTTTGCACCCTCCAAATGAGTACACTTTGTGTCCCACTGACACAACAGCGTGATGGCCCATCCAGATGCCCCGTCTAGAAAACTTTCACACACCAGTGGATTGGTTGAGTTTTGCCTGCACTGTGTTTCAACCTTTCAAGTGAACTTCTTACAGGGAATGCTCGAACTGAACTCCTGAACCTGGGTCTTATATTCTCTCCTCGAGACATGCCACATCATACTGCTGATGTCACTCAGTCTTCACTTGTCCCTATATGGAGCTTACGTAATATGAACTAAATAACCGTGTACATTGTGTTCCGTTCATGCTGTCAGCTCAGATGATGTCGGCTCCACTCTCTTCGATGACATAGGTCTCTTCAACCCTTCTCCTTGAATGGGTATCTCGGCCTGCTCCATATATGGGTATCTTGTATATGGTCTTGAACCAACGGTTTGGTCAAGCGCTCTTCAACATTTGGACGTGGAATCCACACAAAATCTATCCTTTTATTTGTTGAAAACACACACACACACACACACACACACACACACACACACACACACACACACACACACACACGCACACACACACACACACACACACACACACACACACACATACACTTAAATTAAATTATAATCTACTCATAATACTTCAAATATAATAACATGATGTATTCCTCTTCAGAGGGGCTATTTAGAAAGCAGCAGACAGAGCAATGGGCAGCTAAAGAGGCCCTGAGGTGTCTTGAGGGTCTGCCATAGAGCTATATAAGAACTAGAGAACAGACGGCCTTGCCTCCACCTATTAATTTCAACAAAGTTGCTCACCCAGCACATGAAGCACCCGGAAGTACACTATACATCCGGCATTCAGGTGCACTAGCGTTTCAGACGATAGAATCATGCGCAGAAAAGCCCTGGTTTCACAATGTTTTAGTCTGCAGAATATCGGTGAATATTAAAGGATGACGTCACCCATTTTAAACCTATCTTCTTCATATAATTGGTCCACACCAGAGGCGCCGATCCTGCGAGTGCCTCATTGCCCGAGCACTTCGGAGAAATGGCGAGCACCCAGTAGAAGGTGCCCTTGATTTTAGACATTGTGCGGGGCCAGATTTACGTTAATTTGATAGCGAACTTGACCCACCCACTGAAGTTAAAACACTTAGCAAGTTACTAAGCAGCAGGTCACACAATGGACCATTGATATGCATACACTGTTGACACACGGCACTGACGGCAGCTTTTGTAACCTTTGGTAAGTATGAAGAGGTGTGTGTGTGTGTAAGTGTGTACGCACAGTGCACATCCATGTGTGACGGTGGCAAACTATGTCACATTTGACTTGCCCTGCCCAGTTACACTCAAAAATGGCAAGTTTTAATGCCTTGTGAATTATTTCTACCGAGTTTACAACAATAAAATATAAATTACACTGTTAAAGTGCGAAGTGAGTAACTGTTGTAAAACCCAATAAAATAATAATGATTGTCGACCAAGCCACCTTTGTTTAAGAAGGTCCCCTATATACAACACTTTCCATTTACAGGACACACACAGGTTTGAGTTAAATACCAGGTAAGTTTTGAGAACGACTTGAGAACAACACTTTAACTCAGGACAGAGCTGACACAGAAACAGTTTGTAAAAAGGTAAGTACACATTTATTTACTAAGTCCCTTTAAAATACAAATACAAAAGAAAAACCCTAACTTCCTATGGCGCCGCTAACTAACTAAAACAATACTTTTCATCAACACATGCCTTTCGGCCTGGCGGAGACAATAATCCCATAACACTTTACATTTAAAGCTCCAGAGATTAAATGTTTTGGTGTCAGTAAGCTTTTGAAATATGTTTTTGTTGCTTTTTATTAAGCAAAAAGAAAACAAACACATTTAATAAACAAAAATGATGAAACACTCATTTCAAACAGTGGCCCCATATCCTGTTGGTGCTTCAATTCTTCAATGCCTTTATCACTAGCACCCTTATGTAAATGATGAACAAAGCAAAGCAGGCCAACAAAATCTGCTGACCAGCCGTTGAAACAATTTCCCAGAGCTGGTGGGAAAAGCAACTGCTATCACAGCCACAAAAATGGCAAAGAGAATGTAGAACAGCATTTTGCTTCTTGTAAGTTACCGTAAGTCTGAAAAGTAGATTTGATTTAGTCAAAGTAGGCCTACGGGAAGCTGAGTTGAGGTTGTAAAAAATGATCGCCATGTCAAAGAAAGCTGGAACAATTCTAATGGAGTCAAAGAAGGAGGAGTTGGCTCAGCCTGAATGGATACATGATTGTAAGCTCTTACATCTGTTAACAGCTTCACAGCATTGTAAATTCATGTCATTATGTACAATATGTAAACTCACAGATCATTTGTATAAATTAATGATTTTCTTTAAAAAAGTATAAAATGTTATTTCTTGTGAAAAAAATCCCAATGTCATTTCTATCTACTACTGACACTTAATTTGATTAAATTAAGGAAATTAAAATTCATTTTCTTAAAAAAGAAAGTATAAAATGCTATTTCCTGCGTAACCGCTTCCTGTTGTCATTTTTGATTGTCTTATCTGTATCTATGGCCCGTTTGTAGATCTTACTCTTCTCACAGTGTAGGTTGTGCTGTCCCTTCATATGGCACACAATGTGAACAAGCTTCAGGTTTACTCTGGTGAACAGCAGACTGTAGAAATACTCCATGTTGATGTCACTGCACTTGTGGCCACAGAGAGCGTCCTGCAGATCAGGGATGATTGCCCGTTTCTTCTCAATCCTGGAAACACATGTATACATACATATATATATGTATCAATATTTGTAATGGGGTGGGGGGGTGGGGAGGGTTAGAGCAGATAATGTCCAACAATAATGGAGACTTGTGTCTCAAGTTCCTGAATAAAATGTTTTAATACATTAACCACAACCAATGTAATAACCCTGATAACCCAACACCTACATGTGATCCAGATTCCATGTGCTGAAGACCACCCTGCTCTCGTGGTTGCCATAGGGGTTGATTGAGTGGAATGACGTGCATGCGTCCTGGTCGAACGGTCCCTGAGGTTTGTGAGAGGTACAGTCAGTACTTTGATCTTGACTTTTGATCACCACACCACAGACATCATAGGCGGCGGGTGAGCCCGACATTTGGGAAGGCTGATACGGGACACGTGCACGCGCGCGCAGCGCGCGTGCATGTGTCCCCCTCCCGCGCGATTTTTTTCGGGTTTACCACGGATAAAGTTACTTTTTGGTTACTTTATTTCGGTTTCGGTGTTAGGGTTAGGGTTAGATATTGACCAGGGGGCTGCAGCGACAGCACACACAATATATAGTAGCCTAAATAATGCTGCGCACATTTATTATATATAATTTGCTCAATTTAAAAAAATTTCCAGGATAATATTTGGGAAGGCTTAGCCTACCCTAGCCTTCATTACCCGCCGCCTATGACAGACATCCATAAATGCTGCCAACAAAAGACACTTTGCCATTTGCAAAACCTAGGGCTGTATCAATCAAACCACCTGCTCTTTATGCTCTGTAGCATCATTAAACCCATCCTCCTGTACTGCCACCTGTTATTTCACCATGCTCGCCCTCACCAGTAGAAAAGAGCTCCTGAAAATCCCTTAATCTTCTAAAATAAAACACTGCACTCCTAACCTGCCAGCCCTCACTGCCACCACTTACAGAGCACTGACCACAGCTAGGCCTGTCACAATTATTACATAATCGTCTAATCGCAATTATTTTTGCATAATCGTCATAATCAATTCCATGTTGAAAAATGTCATATTTTCAAAAAATGTCAAATATAGTGTAAATAGCAGATCTATAAGCTCAAAACGCGTCGCGATGCACCGCGTTTTGAGCTTATAGATCGTCTATTTCCACTATTAATGTTTATTTTTATGTATAAAGTAATTATTTGAGTTATTTGTCATATCTGCCCTGTGCAACTTTTGTTTACGAAAGCTAAAAGCCAAACAGAAATGTAATTTTTATTCTTAATGTTCCATAAATTTTCAACAACAGAAACACAATTAAATCGTTAATCGCAATCATTTGAGTGATAATTAATCGTCAACTTACATTTGTAATCATGACAGCCCTGACCACAGCACACGACTCCTGCCACCCCTCAACCCATGCTTCACCCTCCTCCCCCTCTGGGCTGCAAATATAGACAACTATGTCAGCAATCATATTAACCACTTGAAGTCTAGCATCCCTATTCTGGGTCAAACATTTGTCGAACATAGCAGATATACAAGCTCACAATGCTTGTGAGCTTGTAGATCTGCTATTTTCGGCAAATACATTTAGTGTAGAGGGAAAACAGGAGGGCATCTGGTCTAGTATAGAGCCCCAGTGGGCTCCGTTCAACTAAGTATAAGTGGTTTAATAGCCTGGGCTCAGGTCAGTTACAGTGTAACTGACCTTGTGTTGTGATGTTCTAGTTTGTTTATACCCTGGTTTGAGTCTTACTTGTGATGAGTGTTTGATTGTGTACAGACCGTGAAGTCAAAGCAAATTTCCTCTATAGAGCACAATAAAGACTGAATCTGAATCTACTTTGATAATCTGAAGTGTATTCCAATATTAACGCCTCCTAGAGATGTTGGGAGGCCTAATGCATTAAAACGTGTGATAGTGAATTGGTGAACTTTCTAATCGAAAGGGCAGCCTCTTACTTAGTTCCCCCTTCAATCTGCAAGTCAATCCCTCAAGAGATTTGTTATCCATCAAACTTCTATATGAAGCTATATTTGCCTCTCGGTCAGACTATAATAATCTGTCACCTGGCATGTGAACCAGCCATCCTGAGTGCAGAAGCGGTTTGGTTCCTCTTCAGTCCTGTCGAAGTAGCAGCCGTTGTACTTGTCTTTTTTTAGCTTGTCCGTCAGCAACTCTGCCGCTGCCTGGAACTCTTCCCTGAGTTTATTTTTCTTTATGGTTTTCGCCACGTCAGCCATCTAAGTAGACATGCAAAACTGGTTAATAAAAAAAAAAATACAATTACTGATATATGTAGAGGACCGTTACAATAGAAACTTTGCTGTTACCTCTCTCAGGTAGCCTCGCATCCTGCTCTCACAGTTGTACTTCATATAGGCAGACTTGGTCTTGAATCGAACATTGACACCTGAGACGAAACCTCAGTCAGGGGTAAAGTCACACACAGATGGATAAAGGGATGTTCCCTGTATTTTAAAGCATCCCCACGGGATGGCCTACCTTTGAACCAGCCTTCATCATCCTCTCTTTTTTCCAGATCAGAGTTGTCCTGCAGGTGACGGAGAAATTCACCCAGGAGTTTACGCCTTTTCGGAGCCGACTCATCAGTGAGAAGTTTCCTGGCTTCCTGGATGAGACGGTCAGCGTGTCTGTCTGTGCTCAGCAAATGGCTTAGATCACAGACCGCTGAAAACACAAGCACAATGTAAAGTCACAATGTTACATGGTAATTAACTAATGATGTCTCATACGTTGACCAGTGGCGTTTGGTGGATTCTAACGTTGACCGGGCCAGAACCGGGCCAGGGGGGGGGGGGAAACCGGTTTGACGGCTAAACTGGTTTCCCAATGGCCACTCATTAACAATTCGGCCGAATGCAAATGAGCCCCATTTGTAAACAAAGGCGACTTTCTGTGGTCGGCTACAACAGAATAGGGTGAGGGCTGCTAATGTTGATTTTTAGTTTTTTTCCCCAGCTGGCCCGGGTCTACAGACCGGGCCATGGCCTTGTTGGCCCCAATGACGATACGCGCCTGACGTTGACACACTGACTTTATATGAACAGAGGGTTGAAGACGTATTCATTAACAAATAATAATGCAATAATAGACAAAAGTCTGATGAAGTTGGCTGAAAACATAACTTGTGTGAGGTAATGACATTTACTGATAATGTAATAGCCTACCTCATTACATTATTGGGACGTATAGATACCCCCCCCCCACCAATAAATAATGCTGTAATAGTTTTGACTGATTATATTGTGTATTTTCAGTCCACTTCTATATTTTTGGTTTTAAGAATATCATTATAATAGCCTATAATAACATATCAAACTCTGGACTGAAAATGAGCATAGCAAAAAATGACAAACTAAGAACTAATTCTCAAAAATGTAAAAGGCATTACATTTGCTATATCAGACAGTCAGGACATTTCAGTAGATTATTGGGAATGTTATTACAGGCTTTTAATATACTTTAAGTGTAATAAAAGCAAGCTGTACAAGTGCATTACATTTTCCCTGTTAATAATTGTAATAACATGTAACACCTACAAACAATGTAGTTATTACAGGAAACAGCTGCTACAACAATCCATCATGTGTAATAGTGAAGATACTTACATCCACCCCATGTCTCGGCATCAGAGAGAAGCACAAGTTCTACATGATCTGGAAGAACATGGAAATATTCCTCTGTCACCTCAGTGCCGTCTTCATACAAGCAGACACGATATGAGCCACGGGGTGCCTGGAAACACATAACAGAACCAGTGGTTCAAAGTAAGTACATTTACTCCAGTACTGTACCTAAGTACAATTTTGAGGTTTTATTTCAAATTGTCAATACTTTTACTTCTACTCCACTACATCTCAGATGCAAATATACTTTTACTCCACTACAAGTATTTGAAAACTTTAGTTACTAGTTACTTTACTACTTTACTAGATAATTATTACAAAACAGTAACCACTTCAGCTCTGTATACATTTCGGCCATTTGAAAATAGACTTGTAGATGTTTCTATTGCAGTCTTCATACTTTTACTTAAGTGAAAAAATGTTAGTACTTCCACCACTGAACAGAACAGCAATGTTTAATTTAGGTAATCAAAAATAGCAGATGTACAAGCTCACAACGCGTCTCATCATCGCGATCCGTTGTCGTGAGCTTAGAGATCACTATTTTCGTGACAAAGAAAACTCGGGCTTAACTTACTTGCAATAGCTTGCAGGATTTTTTAAGCAACTCCTTCAGGTTTTTTGCTGCAATGCCATATTTTCTGGTTTCGTGGAGATTCCGGATTTTAACGGGTTTACAGCTCTCTCTTCCCAAACAACCAAACATTGTAAACATTGTTACCTTACTGCTTCGACTTCCGCGGTACATAGATACATATCGAAACTGTAGTCCGCCAGGTTTTGCGAGAGAAACACGCAACCAGGTATATGAAAACAAGCCCCAAAGAAGCAAGTTAGGTCACATGAGCACTTTAGACCTATTTGCATCGGCTATTTGAAAATAGCAGATCTACAAGCTCACAAAGTGTCGCAATGCCATGCGTTGTGAGTTTGTAGATCTGCTATTTTCAAACAATCTTGAAATAAAAGGTGAAGATTTTGAAGATTTTTGAAACATTCTAATAACACAAATCTGGTATGCGGGGCTCCCTGGCACAAAACATTTTCAAATGGGGTTTGGGGACAAATACATATTAATTTGGGGGTCCTTGACATGGAAATATTTGAGAAACACTGGTTTAAACAATATTTAGGAAGGAAGCCCAAATAAGCAGCTACACTTTTAAACATGCCCCCAAAAACCGCAACCCGCAACAACCAATTTTTACAAGCAACTTTACAGAAAAATAAGCCCGAAATAGCTTATAATAAGCGGACATGGCAACGCTAAACTGTCATCTCTTGCTCTGTTTTGTAAATAACCCTCCCCATCAAAGGATACATACTGCCATCTACAGGACAGGATTGGGATTTTCTTTTAAAGGTTTATTGTCTTTATTCAAATCAGTTTAAGTGAACTTTGTTGGCAGGGGAAACATAACTTTGTTATATTTACATTGCCAAAGCAAGTTAAGTGTGAAATATAAACTTAAAGTCAAAACGAAGAAATGTATGTGCAATTAAAGGGGGGAAAATAAATGTATAAACAGAGCTGTGTCACATAATTGCAACAAACAAGCTTACAAAACCACAGAAATGTGCACTTGCTGTTAGAAATTAGAAATATGTACAATGTAGTAGCTTAGTATAAAGCTTTTGAAACGAATAGAAGCACGTTTTCAAGACTTTGCAGTCCCTTTTTGAGACAAATCTATTAAAAAGGATACAGGAAGAATGGGCACTAGGGAAATCTTATATTACATTGCAGCAGTTTTGCAAATGTATTTACAATTAATTGTATTTTCTCCACAGAAAAAGCTACACAAATTCATTCAAGGAATTGTCATTTAACATATGAACATAGACATATATACCACTACTGTTTTTTTTCTTTCTTCTTTAAAAAAAGTACTGTACTTAAGTACAATTTGAGGTATATTTACTTTACTAGAATATTTCCAATTTCCACTACATCTCAGAGGCAGATATTGTACTTTTACTCCACTACAATTATTTGAAAACTTTAGTTACTAGTTACTTTGCAGATATAAATTATAACATTTTAAAACATACATCCCACTTTAGCCCTATTTTATAACTAGGCTATTTGAAAATATCATAGAGGTATGGAAAATATCCTATCTACAAGCTCACAACGCGTCACATCGCGATGCGTTGTGAGCTTGTAGATCTGCTATTTTCAAACATTTTAGTACTTTTACTTTTGGTACTTTAAGTATATTTTGATGCCAAAACATTTGTACTTTTACTCAAGTAACATTTTGAATACAGGTCTTTTCCTACTTGTAACAGAGTATTTTTTATATTGTGGTATTGCTACTTTTACTTAAGTAAAATATCTGAGTGAGTACCGCCACCACTGTGATGTGTTGGGCTGTTGCTGGCAGACTCAACTGTCAAATATGCCCATAATGCACACATTTACAACCAAAGGAAAGGGTCGCGAGATGGCGACACTTATTTCTTTTTTCCGTATAACAGGCCCCGATGAAGAACTGCATAGCAACCTCATAGCAACGTGGACTTTACCATAGAAACTGATACATCGCGTTGGGACATACCAACTGAGAGGGTTGAGGGTTGATATTGAGCAGCATTTTGATTTATTTATTTTAATTGCCATTAACATAATTCAAATAAATTCAACAATAATTATCGTTCTACGTTTATCTTATATTATAATCTTTCTTGGTCGACAATTATTCCAAATAAAAGCATGGCTCTATTTTTGCTAACCCCCCTATTTATGATATTAGGGCGTCTAGCTTCAATATGGCGGCTCCTGGTTTGAAAAACAGTTTTTAATACCCCACCGTGTTTTTGAACAACGTTAGATAGCCGCAATGCGACGCTCACTTTCATTAAACCGGGAAGAAGAAGAAGAGGCAGAACCGGAGGAGGAGGACATGTCTGACTGGGTCCGGCTGTTTGATAGAACCAGGACGGTACCGTCTCACTGCCAGACCGTCCACCTGGTCCATGACAGTCACCTTATAAACCGCTCTGAGGGCTTCCAGCTCTGTCTGAGCCGTGTGGCTGGAGCTCACTTACAACAACACACTACTGTGAGTTCAGTTCACACACACTGACTGACACTCCCCGGATACTTCGTCGTAATAAGCATAACTTATGCATTATTTTATTTATTTGTGTGTTGCTGTTTAGACTCAGTTCGGTAGAAGGCTCTGGGTAGCTTGATACACAACCAGTGTTGCATGCCCGCTTATTATAAGCGACTTTGGGCTTCTTTTTCTGTAAAGATGCTTGTAAAAATAGGTGGTTGCGTTTTTTTGGCTGGTTTCTAACGTGCAGTTGCTTATTTTATTTAGGCTTGTTGCTAAACCTGTCCTTCTCAAATATTTTCATAAATGTATTGTGCCCAGGGGAGCATTTGTGTTGTTAGAATGTTTCAAAGATATTCCACATTTTATTTCAAGAGTAAAATAGCAGATCTACAAGTTCACAACGCAATTGCAGATCACCTGACCTATTTTCAAATAGCCAATGTATGTTTAAAAGGCGAAGGGCTCGCTTCTTTTGGGCTTGTTTTCATAGACCTGGTTGCTTATGTATAGGGTGTAGAAGACTGTATAGAAGAACAGTGATTCTCAACCCTTTTCATTTCAAGGAGCCCCAGTTTGATATGTATTGGGGGACCATGGACCCCCATTTGATGAGAAAGAACAGGGCTGGTAGGGCTTTCAAAACCTGGGAGTGAGATTTGGTGGCATGGCATGTGCTCCATTTTTTTGGCCATTTTTTAGTCACCACCACCACCACCACCACCACCACACACCAATTACATTATTATTTTTTTATTAATTTTTGTACTTCAGTTAAGAATATCTTAGCATCTAATCCTTACAAGCTTTAAATTTGTTGGAGCTGAAATGAGTTTTTGGCTGGTGGAAAAATGAATTGTATGGGTTATATTGGCCCTTTAAAGATTTCCACATGAAATTGCACTGAGTGGGCTATAATTTATAATTATAACCCTCAAGAATGAAACAATTCATGGGTTTAATGGGTACAGTAAGTGGGTTATAATCTTTTAATTGTATAGATATTTTAAAGTTTAAACTTTCTTTAACTCCCCAAAATGTAAAGCAAGTCATTTTAAGAAGAAAATATAACTCTGTCACCATTTAGAAGCTGTAGTAACTTTTGGTATTAAAACTGAATTTATGGTGGTCTACTTCCACTTTAAAGATATAAAAAATGACTGGTTATAATCTATGGCAGAGCAGTTAAACTAATGCAGAGTCCTGAGGATAATTGCAAAATAGATTGTTTATTTTACATACACAACTGTATGTTTATCATGAGAATATTAGACATACCAACACATAGAAACAATACTATAGTTAGTGAGGGCTAAGCAAACACTCTACACTCTGCTCTGACTGGTTCAGATTCTGAACCAGCCAGAGCAGAGTGTAGTGTTTCCTGCTCCAGAAGACGTGGGTAAGCAATCAGGGCCCAGCATTCGAATATGGGAGACTGTAATCCATAGACATATAAAGGTAGACGCCTCGTTTGGCTCTGAAGTGTATGTATGGCGGACGCACTTCCGCTTCTGGGGGGCAGCTGGACATTTCCGTGTGTGTCACAGAAGGGGGCGTTCAGTAGGCCAATCAGACGCAGGTGGGGGCGGGACAACTAGATTCTGACAAGTCCTGGAAAAGACGCGCTGTGGTTGGCCAGTAGTCAACACGCTGTGATTGGCCAGTGCCCGCTCCCCCCGGAAATATGGTGGCCACCATACCAAGCATGTCGCTCCAATGAACTGCAGAGGCCAATGAGGTATCTAGGTTTCTATATCTGTGCTGTAATCGGTAGTTGGTTGAATTGCGTCGTGGGCCATTGTTTTGATCCCGCCCCTTGGGAAAAAAACTTCCTCATGGAAGCACCAGACTCATATCCACGCAGTGATATAGTCTGGCTACGCGAGGCTAGGTCTCTATACTGCCTCCCCCTGGTCAGCCGGAGCGCCTGATGGAGGGGAAAGGAACTGGTTGGAATAAGGTGTTCCTTCCACACGCTACGTCCTACCGGGGAAACTCCCCCCTGTCGGGTGATAAGAAGACTTGTTAGATCTCATGCATTGAAGGAGGCATGACCTCGGCTCTGCGCTCTCCCTAGGCTGGCAGAGGGAGGGTAGCGCCCAGGATTACTTAAACACAAATGAACCCCACAAATTCTTTCCTACAAAATGTTTATTGTCTGACAAGTGACTGTGAGCACAGTACAGTTCAGACAACATTGTGTGTGGTGAATTCTCATGGACGCACACAAATACACCAAACATGACCTGTCTGGAGAACAACTTCTGAACTGCACCACCGCACACTCTGACAGAGAAAACACCAACAGTGAACGTCTTATTCATTGATTGTCTGCAGGTGTGTGCGCGTGCCTGCTCCCCAGTTGCGCACGCACTACAACTCTGAACGTGCTGGTTAAACCTCGAATGATGGTCTTGTACAAAAAGACAAGCCTCTCATAAGCCTCTCATAGACTGCGTGTGAAATCAGAGTGAAATATGGACACGAGTTTACTGATCTGAGCTCACTCTTTGTGGGCACTAACAGAGAAACGTTGCATATGCTACATGCCTGCCTGTCAATTTTGGAGCAACAGAAAGCTCCTGGTGTATGAGTCAAGGGATTTTGTGTTGTATATTGTATATTTTAATGTATTGTACTTTTTTTTTAAAGTTTTTTTATTCATGGGTTTTCGATTATCGTTTGGACCCAATGTTTTATACAATTGTGTCAATAAAGTAACTAACTAACTACAATAGTATTGCCTGTAATCACATATAACAGCTAGAAGAACAAGAACATTAAGAACATTGTTTTTTTGTTTGCATTTTAATTCGCCTGTTTTCCTTTTTAAACACGCAGGAGAATTCCGAAGAGCAAGAGCAACAAGATGTCACCTACCAGTTGCGAGTGACACTGTTTGACTGGACTCACCAGCACTTCTATGGGAGGACATGGAAGAGCTCCCCCCAGAGGATGAAGAGTGGTCACAAGATACAGTTCAATGAGGTACAATTGTGAATGTCCTTCCATCAATATAACCTGAAAACCACACATCCATGGCACACAGTACAACCAGTAGCGTACGGTGGGTTCTAACGTGGACCGGGCCAGATTCTTAACCCCCCCCCCCCTCCCTCTGGGGGGCGGGTGGGGGCTCGCGCAACGATGGCTGATAAGTGACAGTCTATTGAGAATTACCATTAGCGTTAATGCAAGCGAGAGAAACTTGAATAAAACACAATATGCAAGTATAGTACTTATGGTGCTGCTGGCCGCGGAGATGGTTGCTGGTGGTGGCGGGTCTGGCGTTGTGGTGGGCGCTGCTGGTTGTGGCCCCACTGGCCCCCCACCAGCAGCCGCTGGTGCCTGGCAAGAGAACCGGTTTGACGGGGAAACCGTTTTTTAATGGCCACCCATTAACAATTCGGCCGAATGCAAATAAGCCCGATTTGAAAACAAAGGCGAATTTCTGTGGTTGGCAACAACAGAATAGGGTGAGGGGTGGTAATGTTGTTTTCTTGATTTATTTGTTTGTCTTTCCCCTGGGGGAGCAGAGTTTTATAGACCGGGCCATGACCCCGTTGGCCTCTATGACGATACGCCCTTGAGTACAACACAGTGATACTGTATGTCATATTGTATCTGCTCTGACATGCATATTACCAATTAAGGCTCCAATCTGTACGTTTTATGTACTACCCGGGATTTGAATGCAGGTCCCAAACATCTACCGGCCACTCTTCCAAGACAGAATCCCTGCTTGTTTAGGGGAGATATTGCACTTATGAACTTCAGACAGAACTAGTCAACCAGTCTGTGTCATACCCAACACCAGGTTGTACATTTGTCAATGAGAGAGTAGGAAGACCAGCTCCATCCACTGCAGATGTGCTAGTTGTTGTGTATTAACTATACAGATTGGGTAACATTTAATTGTTTAAATAAAAAAAAATCATGGCAGCAGTACTGCATCATCTATCTATGTAGAACGAGTTTACACACAATGCCACACAATGTTTTGAACTAGTTCCCATGGTTTGATGTCGAAGTATTCAACAATCCTGAGAAGCTATTGTTCTAAATGTGCACACATTTGATACTTGTCCGCTACTCCAATTACATCTAAAATCTGGGTCATCAGTTCAAGTCCAGCGTGGCCCACAGTATGGAGTGTGGACTGGGAGCTGGAGAGGTGCTGGTTCAACTCCTGGGCACTGCCGAGGTGCCCTTGAGAAAAAGACCAAACCCCTGAAACTTCTCCTGGGTGCTAGTATGTGCAGCCCATCATTCCACCATCTCCCTGCATTTGCATGTCTCTGTCTTGTATGCACATGTCTGGGTTTCAGGCCTATGTGTTTAAAAGAACAGAGTCAAAACTGAATTTTCCTACAGGAAATGATAAAGGTTCAATTACATTTATTATTATTAAATAAATAAAAGCAATGTGTTGTAGAGGCTGGCAAAGTGAAGAAATATGAAACCCAGCCACCCCTTACACCTGGGTACTGTCCAGTATAATCATGGTCTTTTGCTGTTTATGTGTGAGAAAAAAAACGGTGCAGTGAATTTTCCTGGACAAGGACACTGTGACAGTAGTTGTCGAGAGTGGTGAAGTTGCTTGTTGTTTTACTTTTTTGCCCAGGTTTTCTCAGCCAGTCCTTGGGTTCAAACGGGTGTCTCCCACTGTCAGAACTTTCCATCTGTATAGCAGATATCTGTATATATCTGCTATACTCCAGGCTCTTACAGTTGCTGTATTATGTAGTTTGTTCTTTTGACTTTTTGTAGGTTTGAACTATCTTAGTTGTCAACAGAGTTTGTAAAAGGTGGAAATGCAAGTCTCCCGTGGTGCTTTGTTGAGCGCCATGGGAGGCTTGCTTTGTCACCTTTTACAAACTCTCTTGACAACTAAAGGGGAATACAACAGAGATTGTGACACGATGACTTTCAATCCAGCTCTTTTTAAGAACACCACAGAGAGCAAAGTTCTACCAAACTAACGACAGAAAATGAACATACTCTAACAGTACCCATGAGCTAAACAGTCACAGCCATCCATGACAAATGGCTACAGATAACAATATATTGCAAAATGAAAACGGCAAAACCCCACAAACAACCTTCGAGAATCAGGGCCGTGGAATAAAATGCATATCATGAATTAAAAAAAAAGAAAATACATGTTGCCTGTGTAAATTTTTAGTTAAGCACATAGGACTAGGCTGTTTTTGATTTTCGCGTATAATAAGTGGCATGCCCAAAATAGGGACGCCAGGGTAATCTATGTAAGCAGCATATTCATTGGTGGCAACAGTGGCTCAGGAGGTAGATGGGCCGCTTTGGAACTGGAAGGTTCCCAGTTCGATCCCCGGCTTCTCCTGGTGTCGAAGTGTCTTTGAGCAAGACACTGAACCGCAACTGCTCCCTGGGTGCTGTTCAATAGCTGTGCTACCCCAACATAACTAAAAAGGGACACTATTTATTCATTTATTTGTCGCTAATTAGTAATAGGGTAACAATGAGTTTGAGTTAGAAGACATGCAGCAGAGGAATGGATTTCAGTATTGCTGAACTCTGACTATATTTTAAATATTTATCATGTGGCAACACAGTGGCCAATTTCCTTTATAAATATTGATAATGCTATATAGTGGCATTGTACAGAGCTTTTTGATGTGAATATGAATAAGCTTATAATAGACTAGCTTGTCCTTGCATTTTAGTGTGTAATTGTAATAACCTCAACCTGCCAATGTTTCATGCTGTGGTACATTGTGGCTATGCGGACAACAATGATGGCACCAAAAAGCTGGCAGTCTTACACAGTAGAGGCTTTGCCACGTTCATAGCTGGCTATTTCACATTAACACCTGAGACCCAAGCTAACAAGCCTGCTGTTCATGTGCAATTATTTAGCCTGTAATTGTAACATATGTGTCCATTATTCTGACTCATGCTAATGAAACTTTTTTTGCCACTTTAATGTCATGCCGACTCGGAGCTTGAGTACAACTTACAAGAGGTCAAGAGTCCTGCCCTCCTGATAACTAGATAACTAATCTTGTTAGTAGCAGAGTTTCTGCTACTAGCTCTGATAAATTCAGTCAATTCACCGAAAGGACCAACTGGCATAATTGCTCTCATCAATCACCTTAAACATCATCGCTGCCACCACAGCTATCTTGCAAGGAGCATGCGGTTCATGCACACATTCTGCTTCTAAACCGCATTGCACAGAAGTACATTTAGAAAGGCACCCAAGCACATCCCAATTAAGTGGCTCACTTTGTTCAGTTTTATTTTAGGCCCCCTCCAATGACTTTTGGTTGAAAATCACATTAGCATTAATTGCAGTGGCTCTCTTCATCTCACCCTCAATGTAAGACATGTGACACACACACACACACACACACACACACACACACACACACTCGCACTCGCACTCGCACTCGCACATGCACATTTGTTTAGAATCCACTGACATCTCCATTTCACTTAGACACTCCTGGTTAGAGCAGTATTTAGTAGAGAAATGAATCTGTTTACATTTGTCAACAGGTTTATCATAATCCTAATTACATAGAGATGCAGCCATCATTTCAAGTGCTTTTCTGTTGCTTGTGTTAAGCTCGGTTTATACTTTGTCACATGACAGTGTCGCACACCGAAAATAACCAGTCTACAAGCTCAACGTGTCTCGATGCGAGGCGTTGTGAGCTTGTAGATCGACTATTTTTCAGACCAGCACACCTGGACTGGTTTTGATAGTGTTCCTTGAGTTGTTGGGCTTGAGTGTATGCCTCCGCTTAATGTAAAATACAATAAGCAAATCAAATGGCTTCAACGGTGTGTTTAGAAACTTGCATTTAATTTCTAACTTCCTGTTCATCCTGTTAAATGCTCTGCTGAGCAGGTCTTCATAGAGCCAACGTGTGGGTTTCATCACAGCACCTTGTGCAGTTTGTTAAAAAAGTGCTAGACCACTGTATTCATACAGTATATTATTGTATTGAATATTATTATTACATCATGCAAAAACTGGCCAGTTTAATGTGATGTGTTGCCTCGACCTGTGAAGCTGTGAACTGGATTGCATTGGTTCATGCAAGTTCCTGACTGAAGTCTAATGCTTGCGGTTCAATGCTGTACAAACACACATCTTAATACACATACAGTATGTATGTACTGTATGTATGTATTTATGTATGTGTATATATGTATGTATGCATGTGTGTGTGTGGATGTGTGTGTATGTATATATATGTTTGTGTGTATATATATATATATATATATATATATATATATATATATATATATATATATATATATATATATATATATATATATATATATATATATATATATATATATATATATATATATATAATCTTTTCTTTCATGTTACTGTTTCACGTTATTTTGAAGGTGGCCTTTTTGTCTCTGATCACTGGAAAGAAGATAAAAAAGAAACAGTCTTTGATGTCAGAATGTATGATGTACACTTTGAGAGTGATGCTTTGATGATGAAATTTCCAATTACTTCTTGAAAATCACAAAGGGAACTTTATAACGTGAAACACAAAAGACAGGTTTTGACTTATGCGTTGGAATTATGCCGTCAGTTTAGTCTGTCTTCTTGGTACGAGTGCACTTGCTGGGACGTTCAATTATAATAGCTGGGAGGTTTGAGTTGGGTTCAGTAGTGTGTTTCGTTGTCGTCTCATCAACAAAGGATGGATTTCAATGTGTGTCGTCTTCACTTTACAATCCAATATCTTTATAGCCGACATGCTTTATTAGCCTTTATTTATACAGGTTAGGTCGACTGAGCATGCATGATCTTTTATTACAACGCTCCTAAACCTACTATAACATGTCTGTATTTGGGTTGGGAGAAGCACAGGGAGAACATATAAACTTGTTAAGTCCCCAGTCGGATTCAAGCCGAGGACCTTCCTTCATGTGGTGAGACAGCAGTGCTGCTAACCACTGAGCCATTGTTATGAGCATAGCTAAGCCAAAAAACTATCCAGTCTTAAGAATTGATGTTATTGCAAACATCTGGGCCATCCAAACAGGTGTATGTGATGATGAAAACCTCCAAAGGCAGAAACTAGAGAAATAAGACTTCAGCTAGTGATGTTATCTGGATGCAGAATCAGAGGCCCCATTACTGATCCAATCCTATTTTTACAGCGATGTTCTCAAAAACGGAAGATAGGAGCAATCCCATTTAGCCAGTTCAGACGTAAAACCTAAATCCCTTGAAGTTCATCCTTTTACATTACCATCTTGTCTTGTAACCGCAGAGTTTGATCACCGCTGTGATCAAACTCTGCACTCTGCCTTTAATGTCTAATTCAGGGCTACTGAGAAAAGAATTTGTTTCCGACCAATGACTCGCAGACACAATTAATTTAGATTCACATGCTTCGTTAAAGATGACATGGGGGATTTGAGAGACATACCAGTTGCGTAACTTGTGTGAGATAAGTATCATTCATCAATGGCAATTGTATTTGAAGCCAAGTTAAAAAGAGGCCACATAAGGACAGATATCTGTGATGCTTCGTCATAATAATGTTGTAATGATAATTATAGCTGTTTAAACTCACTTCTTCACAGTTTAAGTTATCAGATCCACAACTACAGTAAGTTGGTACAATATACTTTTGGTGCAAACTAAGGTACTGTCTTTCTGAGTGGCAAAGTCTGAAATGTAATTTAGCAAGTGTAGCTTCTTATTTGAAATAAAACAAAATACTTGAACAAAATAACTGGCTGTTAGACTATTAAGGCCATACAGTTAGTTGTCCAACAAATAATGTAAATAACTGATCTACAAGCCACAGATCTACTATTTTCACTATTTCTGAAATTGTGTTTAGAATGACATGCCCAAAAGAGGGACACCACGTTGAAAGTGGTTAACATAGTCATCATGGGTGTTTTAAAGTTGATCAGTGCAGATATTAAACATTTCTGAAGGTGAGAATGCCTATGTAATATGATAACTGTAGCCTAACTTGCTTTACAAAGTCATTCAGTTCACGGGGAACACATTCATAATAACATGTTGTTGTTGGAGGTAAGATCACATTTTACAGCTAGGATATCTTTGTAACATATTTTGTGGAGCTGCTCCATAGATAACGAGCAGGAAAATATTTATGAGGAATATATTTTTTATACTTAAATTAGCTTCTTTTGTTTACCCACCAGTGTAGTGTTATCAGTGGTGAACCAGAACACCCTGATCCTGAGACAATCCCTCTGGGTGTTCACCCAGTCCCACCTTGACCATCTTGTTTACACTTCATTCTCTATTTGGAATATATTTTCAAACTAAACTGAGTTTGAGCAGCTGGTTATATGCATATTTTCAATCAAATGGAAAAAAAGAAAGAAAGAAAAAAAGCTGGTTGTTAGGTGCTGGGAAATTTCTTTCAAAATGTACACACACTTAAACATAATAAGTTCACATCACATTATTACTTTTCTGTGCCAAGTAAAGCATTATATATTATATATTACTTGTGTGTTGCTTTCACACACAAAGGAAGGGTAGCAAAATGGAATAGAGAAGAATGTCAGAATAATGTTATTGGTTAACTATCTAGCTTCAAGCGCCACTATGTAACTTTTTTTTAATCAATAAAATGTAATTTTGTCCAATCTGTATGGTAGAGTATGTTAATACAATATAACTTATACAATTGGAGTGGTTGTATTTTGTCTCCATGCTCTTCTATTGAGACATTTAGATGTCAAAGGTCATGTCTCACATTAGATAGATTTCTTTTTGACATGATAAAATTGATCCCCTGAGCAAGCAGGCAGACTATTCGCTCAATGGTAAAAATGTCAGCACTTGTGCAGGAAACCATGTTCAAATCTGTGGTAGAAGAGGAAAGTTACATAGTGCAGAATTAAATATCAATGAAACAAAAGCTGCAGCACCCTTTTATCAGTACAGGGTGTATTTAGAAAAATCGAATTAAAATCAAACTACTGCATGGTAGATAAACTGTACTGACGTTAGTATGCATGAATTAATTAGAAGTTGAAAATAAATAAATAATATATATATATTTTCTTTCTAATGCGCACATAGTAAGTGTAATATTATCCAAATTGTAAAAGTAATACACTTTTTTACTTTATTTGTTACCCATTATGAAAGTAATTAAATAAGTATTTATTATTATGTAATACAATACCTCACTGGTTGTTAATGCTCATCTGTATGTGTACAATATGCAAGGGATAATTGACGGGTAGCTGGTCAATATTGAAAAATAAATTCCCTGAAGGGTTAGGGTTAGTCAATTATCCCGCTTATTACACGGCTACTTAATAAATAAATTAATAAATTGACCCAAAAGTAACAACAAAACAAAGTATTTCCTTGCTGGGCGGACACAGTCGCCTTGGAAAACAAGGAAGTGTAGTTGATCAAATGGAATACATTTTTGGTTACTGCATTGTCTATTTCTCCCTTCAGATGTTTTCAAAAACATTCTTGAGAGCAACTTTAGTTGTAAATGACATGGTGTGTTTGTTTACATGGCTGTCATGTTGGATACAGCATAAAATCAAGCAGCGTGGTTGATATGAGCAGGTGCTCTGAGTCTTTGATTAGACAGCTGTCTGTTATTGAGCTCATCGGTCATTATCCAGAAATAACACACTGCTGAATTCAGCGATTGACCAATCAGAATCAAGCATTCAACCAAGCCGTGTAATACACACATATATATTCTTTTTAATAGACCACCAAAGAGTCATGGTGAGCAGTTTTGCCAACATCCTCCTCCATACGCAGAAACACACACTTTTCATCAGTTTTACCCTACTGATGATGTGTTGTTGCAATAGTAATCCAATCCCACTCAGTACGAGAGCAACCGCTGGTTCTGCGCAATATGCTTTTGATCGATTTGAACAAGGCTTTTGCATTATTTAGCCACAATTTGACCCACCAAAATAGTCAGAGCCTATGTAAAAACACACTCTGCATCACAATAAGAAATGCATCCCAATCATATTAGCCATCCAGGGTAATAATATAAACCACATGATATCTTATCAGGGTGATAAAGTGGGCCTGCCCCTCTCTGTGTCGTGCCGCAAACGCTTCTTATATCATATTGGATTTGCCCCGATGCACTCACATTCATGTTGGCGTTTATGAGTGGCAAATTGCTGTTTGATATCCAAATGATGTCAGAGGGGGGATTCTATCCTGAGCAACACGGGAGCGTGTTGGAAAATTGCAACCACCAACACCCCCCTTACCCCACCGTCCCCTCCCGTCAACCATGATGGATTGGTTTTAATATCGGGTGAAAAGAGAGAGATGTGCAAAAACAACCAAAGTGATTAAGGAGGGGAAGAGAGAAAGAGAGCTCCTACTAAATTTGTTTTTTCTCTCTCTCTCACTCTCTTTCTCTCACACACAATCCATCTCTCTCTCTCTCTCTCTCTCTCTCTCTCTCTCTCTCTCTCTCTCTCTCTCTCTCTCTCTCTCTCTCTTTCTCTCTTTCTCTCTCTTCTCTCTCTCTCTCTCTTCCCCCCCCCTCATCCTCTCCCTCTCCTGTCTGTATTTTGTTGTCTTCCCAGACACAGGCAAGATGCTGTCATGGCATTGAGGATGATGTGTGCTGCTTTGTGCGGTGTATGCTTTAGGAGTTGTTTTTAGTTGTCAAGCGAAACTTATAATAAAGCGTAGAGCTTCACTTGGAAACGCTGCTTCACTCATGTCCATTTTTGATGCTGTTGTGAGTCTCAAAAAACAACAGGCTATTCTTTTGCCTCGACGCATAGCTAGCACTGTCTGGTGATGAAAAATTCACACAAAAAGAAGCTGTTTACTTTACTGCTCGGTCGTGGGCATAAAAAATATGAAATTTCAATTGTACTCACTCAGTTGCCTATCACAGGTCTTTGATGGTGGATCTTCGCAAGGCCAAGACCCTAGTGTCATACCAAGCCTTAGTATCACTATGTAAGCAACAGTCTTATCTTTATTTTTTTATTATGATTATTCCGCTGTGCCTGCGCATCCACTGCACTTCTTGTAAGGGGTACAAGTTCTGTCCCTAATCAACGGCCCACTCTTTCCTCTCTGTCGTTTCCTGGTCCCCCAGTACCACTACTTGGCAGTGGTGGAAAAAGTACTCAAATGTTTTACTTAAGTGAAAGTATCAATACTGCAATGTAGAAGTACTCTGTTACAAGTAAAAGTCAGGAATTCCAAATTTACTTGAGTAAAAGTACAAAAGTATTGGTATCAAAATGTACTTAAAGTACCAAAAGTAAAGTACTAAATTGTTAGCTATTTCAAATAGCCTATGTATAAAATAGGGCTGAAGTGGTTAATGTGTGTTTTATAGTGTAGTACTTTATACCTGCAAAGTAACTAGTAACTAAACCTTTCTACTAAATGTAGTGGAGTAAAAGTACAATATTTGCCTCTGAGATGTAGTGGAGTAGAAGCAAAAGTACTGAAAATTGGAAATACTTCAGTAAGTAAAATTACCTCAACATCGTACATAAGTACAGTACTTGAGTACATGTACTTAGTTACTTTACACCACTGCTACCTGGTGTGTTCAACAATTCTCCAGATCATTTCCAACGCCTATTCACCTGTTTCCTAGGCTGTGTGTTTTGCCAGCTTCGTTCAGCAGAGGGCACTGTTGTGCCACTGGTAGCGTTGGCAAGTGAGAGACTGCGGAGGAGGCAGAGAGCAATGTGCATCTCTCCATATTATCTCTCTCACTCTGATCTCTCCATTTTAACCACCAGCACTCGTAGGGAGCCTTTGGCTTCATCTCATATGTACAGTGCTGTTAGGCAGTCGGCCTGACTTCATAAAAGTGGCTGAATGTTTGTGCCGCTATTTGTTTAACCTCTTTTTTTTTCTAGGTCATTGAGTATGGCCTGTTGGTGGGATGTCAATGGTACACACACACACACACACACACGCACACACGCACGCACGCACACACGCACACACACATACACACAGAGAATTAGAGACAGACATTTTGAACATCAGTCGTACGACTTCTCCAGTTCAGTTTTTTGAACAGTGGCTTTCTGAAGAACTTTGTGGCGCATTTCACAGGAAACCTATCTGCTCCATACTTGAGCTCCGTCTAGTGAATGAGTGGCAGACATCAGCATTATCCAGTTAAAGCGAATTTGCCTGTAGCAGCCGAGCGTTGTCAATGATGCCCAATGGTTGAAAAACCCTGCAGACCTCACCTCTTCCGTGGCGATCTGCGCCTTTAATGCTGCTCCCGACGTCACGTTCCCACGCCTCTACAGAAAACTGATGAATGAATCAGAGGGGTGGTGGCGTGCACTACGAGCCGGCTTGTGTCAAAATGTGTTGATATGACAGCTCCGCGTAAAATCCTTTAAAACTAAGGATTTGCTTTGTATGGTTAAACAAATCCTTATTGGCATGAGTTCATGCCTACACACGCGTTAAATAAGACTTGTGTTTCTTACTTTCTTACCTAAACGTGGGCTCCCTAGTTGCTGCTGCTGGCAGTGCCCCTGGTCATAACGTGATAATAATCCGAGTAAATGCTCATTCGACGGTTGGTAAATAAAAATAAATCCACGTTTTCTTTAGATATGTGTAATCCATCTTCTTAGCCATTGCTAACGTTAATCATCATTTTCTGTTGCAGACTATATTTTACTTGTTTATCATTATAAACTGACTTTGGAGTTTGTGCTTTGAACCTTCACCTTTGACGGCATCAGAATGTGACAGTGCTCCATTCATTTAGTACCATGGTGGCGAGATTTTTGTTTGCACTTTGCACTAGTGCTTTCACTTTGCAATCGTGGGGTCCTCTCTGGTTTTATTGGACCTGTCATTTCACTCTCAGAGCCCTGAGACCCGAGACAAACGGTACCGATCAGGACCCGGAGTCACTCATTGAGAATGGACCCGAGACCGAGCCCGGTCCGGGTCAGACCCTCGGCTATTTGGGGGGTCAGGCTTACCCGACGACCTCTAGTGCTCACTAATTCTCACTTTGGGACAGAGTAGTTTCTGTCTACACGCTGTCTCTCAGAGGTGGACTGGATTGTTTGAAAATGTGCCTACTCATGACGTCATCGGTAGTCATTTCAAACAAGTAATATTCTTTATTGACTTAATAATATGGGGCTTCGATTTCAGCATGCTAACTTTCCTGGAAGAGAAATGTTGTAGTTTCCCTTTTCTTTTAAAGGTTGTTATAGCTTGGAATCCCAACTGATGATGTCATTTTTAGGCAGATTTCTGATATCCACAGGCACAGTGGATAGCATTAGAGGACCAATTATATGACGAGAAGGTGGAGTATTCCATTTATACCTCCTTAAACCCTATATATATATATTTCACTGAGTGGGCCCCCCCTGGTCTCTATCCTTGGCCCACTCCTTATTTCCCTCTCCACCAAATCTCTCCACCAAAAATTGCCAATCCACAAGCTCTCAAAAGCTCACAAGTTTGTGACACATCCCTAGAATAGGAACACTAGGGTTCATGTGGTAATCTTAGTGACAAAGAATTCTCTCAGAGTGCCCTCACTACCTTCCTCTGTCCACCGTCGAGTCCCTCATGTCCCACTGTAAATGTACTGACCCCGTGAAAAACCACTGCGTTAAAAGCCACATGATGGATGGACACGAGGCCCCGTGGTAAGGAGCGGGGGCCTTCAGCTACGTTGGGCCGTTTAATTCCTTCTCCCTGTTGGCATGCCACACTCACAGATATACACACGTCAATTATACATGGGGACAGTGGGGGCACAAACGCTGAGATGCCTGGCTGGCAGGGGAACTGATCAATATTTCAGTTCCTGGGGGAACAAACATCGAGTGGAACAGCTGCTCCTTAACAGCTTTACACACTGGAGTGGCGCACCACGTAATCCAGCACCATACTGTGTGTGTGTGGATGTGTGCGTGCGAGTGCACACGTGAGATCGTGGGAGTTTTAGAGCCATAAGATTCAGAGCTACTGCCAGGGTGACAGTGGACAGAGATGAGAGTAGCATGTAGGGAGAGAGGGAGAGAGAATGTATCGTACACTTGATTCATTTCCCCCACCATCTCTGTCTGTAACTCTTCCTGTCTCTTCCTTTCTCAGTCTGTTTCCGTCCTGTTCTACACACACACACACACACACACACACACACACACACACACACACACACACACACACACACACACACACACACACACACACACACACACACACACACACACACACACGCACACACTTACACGCAGGTGCTCGCTGAGCAAGCTTGTCCTTGTGGTTCTGATATGAGCTCTCCCTGGAGTCTGCCCAGACTAGGTGAGGGGATGAATGGACAGAAAGAGATGGAGAGATGGAGAGATGAGAGAGAGACTTTCCTCTCTTCTATCCTGTCATTCCGAATGTGGCTCTGACTCTGGCTTTAGACACGTCAATCCTACCTTAACCTGTCTCGAATCTGAAGGTCGACATTACTTCACCAATCCTGGCCATTCTTCAACAGACAGACAGACACACACTCACACACACACACACCCACACACCCACACACACACACACACCCACACACACACAGTTCCGCCACTCAGTAATTTGATGCCACTTCAGCTTTCACATGCAGGCCTCGGGTTAGTCCCTGACACATGGACTTTCACGTCGTAGATTCATTTCGTGTCAGCCGATGAAACTTGGGTGACAGTGTGACACTATATGAGACTTTTACCAAACTCAGTAGTTGGAGCTTGTTAGCTGCCGTTTACTCTGTGCTGTACCATGTGCTTGGGTAGATGGGAGTGTGATATGGGTGAGCGATCAGCAGCACAGGTGCTAATGGAGGTGCTGCCGCGATTAGGGGTCGATCATGTTTGACAGGGAGCCGGGGGAAGTTGGACTTGTTGCCGCTGGCGTTGGCTTGAGACCGTCTGAAGGAAGTGAGGCGTTTTTCACTTTAATTTGAGCTCACCTCTGTCACAGTTGCTCCCTGGAGCTTTTTAGGTTCGGATTCATCCGGTTTGTCACCTCTCCACTACTTCAGGTTTCACTTTTGACTTACCTCTGACCTTTTGTTCTTTGTTCTGCGCGCACACAGACATGTAATTCAGAAGTGCACCCAAGCATTTCTTAGCACCTTGGATCCAGTTCAGTTTGAATCTCCAGGGTGTATTTATATATAATTATCTCATTCTTTCTGCATTTGCTTGTTTTTCCAGAGAGAGAGGGTAGCCCTGGGTAAGCCAGAAAACTGTACGGAATTGCAACGGCTTCATTTCTTCTCCTTCGTGCCATATCAAGGATGAGGTGTACCGTGTTTTTGTGTGTTGGTGTGTGTTGTTACATGACTGATGAGTCACGGCAATGTGCGCATTAGCGCCCTCAAAAAATGAAAGTAGGCTTTTTTTGCGGTGCATTAAACCAGGCCTTGATCCTAATACCGGGGCATGGAATGCACGATCGCCAGCAATTTATAGACACAATGGAAACAAGAATCCGAATGAGGCAATGGAACTTCACTAATTAGCAAATGTGGGTCACTTTGGCAGTGGCTCCCCATGAGAATTCTACTACTCATATTTGGCTTAAGAACTGATGATGGTTGATGTTTATGTAATTCTTTCTTCTCTATTTCCTGATGAACGGCCAATGCTGAATGTCCAGTGTCATTATTTCTTTCTGATGCACACAGGCAAACGTCAATGCAGATGCGTCTGTGTTCTTAGTAGCAGGGCCTGTTCAAATCAATACCTCAAACAGGCACGGATGCCAAAAAGAGGCTGACCTGTCCTCCTAACTAGTACACGGTGACATTATCGGCCGAGAGGAAAGGACAAGCACAGCGGTGACATCCTCTATCCCTTTCATTTCTTCTCTGCTTTTCTAACCACGCTCCCATCTCTATTGGGCTGCTGACAGTCACTGAATATCACATGGAGAGGATTTGTCGCACTGATAGCCACTGGTTCTATGCCGGCTGTCAAATGACTTATTCCCACTCACGCTCCTTTTCTCCCTATCCCTCCCTCCCTCCACCCCCATCTCTCTCTCTCTCTCTCTCTCTCTCTCTCTCTCTCTCTCTCTCTCTCTCTCTCTCTCTCTCTCTCTCTCTCTCTCTCTCTCTCTCTCTCTCTCTCTCTCTCTCTCTCTCTCTCTCTCTCTCTCTCTCTCTCTCTCTCTCTCTCTCTCTCTCTCTCTCTCTCTCTCTCTCTCTCTCTCTCTCTCTCTCTCTCTCTCTCTCTCTCTCTCTCTCTCTCTCTCTCTCTCTCTCTCTCTCTCTCTCTCTCTCTCTCTCTCTCTCTCTCTCTCTCTCTCTCTCTCTCTCTGTGTGTGTGCACAAGCGCACACATGTGTACACTCACGTAGATAGGAACGCGCGCACATACGCACGCACGTATGGGCAAACTAGCAGGTGCGCATGCTTATTAGAAAATAGCTGATCTACATGCTTGCAAAGTGTGACATTGCGACATGTTGTGAGCTTGTAGATCGGCTATTTTCAAAGAATTTTGATGAATGTTGACAAATCTTCTCGGATGGTGGTCCCACGGCCAAATCAATTTTGTTAGTCCTTGACATGAAAATATTTGAGAGCCACTATTCTAGACAGATTGCCCCTTCGGCCATGCCCTAAACAGAAAGCACACACAAGCTCATCAATAATTGTATGGCCTAACACAGAGGTTTTCAAAATGTTAGTGGCGCCTCCCCAATGAGATGCTAGAGCATTGCAGGGGAGATGCAGAGAGATGTGGGGTGATAGGGACAGCCAGTCATTTCTTATAGTGACAGTGAGAGATACAGGAAAGGTGGGAGAGAGCCTCAATCGAATTTGAACCCGGGCCGGCTGCAGGAAGGACTAATACTATATCCTTATTTATGTGTACGCGGCATGTTCTTTTACCATGTTAGCCACCAGGGTGCCCCTTACTGTACTGAATTATCTGTTGAAAGTGACTTGGTGGACCTGACGTCACTCTCTCTGTCTCTCTGCAAATTGGCTGTGGCACATAGGCCTTTCAAGCATGGGGGAAGATGGAATTCAGGACTCAACATGTATTAATGATGTGCCATTCGAATTCAGTGTGATAATTGTCAATATTTTATAGTCAGTGTTGACTTAGTGCTGAACTGTAGCTTTCTGCATTATTTATTACATTTGGTCAAATTGCATTTTCATCTGAGCTTTGTCGGAAGACTTTCTTTTAGTACTCCTTTAACATCTACTTCTACTGAGACGATGACTCTTTTACAGAATTCTCACTGAATCTATTTTAACCTTTTGTATTAGTGGATGGTTGGAAAATCTATGTCTGTCCACGAAGAACAGACTTGGAAGTCTTGTTAAAATGGCCGGGAGGAGGTTCTTGACATTTATAACAGGCAAGTCCTTAGGATTGGACTGCAAAGACCATCCACTGCAGAAGGAGTTTGAGCTATTGACCTCATGTCATTGTTTCAGGTGTACAAATTGGATGACTATAAGACTACATGTCTCAGTCCCAAGTGATATGCTTAATGTTATAGTTGTGCACAATTCTTGGACACTTGTAATTCCTATGCCTTTTCACTTCCCTGTACATTGCACATTTGTTCTTGGAATGAACTCTTATTTCCCTGTGCTAGCTCTGTGATTTATTGTGTGGATGTTATCCCTTTCTGTTCTGTTTTTATGTGAACCCATTGAATGAACCTGGAGGTTCAACCAAAACAACTGAATACTTTCCTATTTGCCTATTCAGCTCATAACAGCTGTTTTATCTTTAAAAGAGCAGACGTGTGTGTCAGGGTTCACTCTAAACCCTGTTTCTATTCATCTTACATAATATATACAGTATAATATGTGCAGAGACACTTGACACATACATACAATACTCATGACATGTGCATGAATACAGTTGGCTACAGCAGCTAGCTATAGCTCATATGAATGCTTGATTTAGTCTTGTAGACATGCAGAGCCTGCATCCAGGTGCCAGGTAGCTGACACTGGTGCTTCTGGCAGGGTGCAGCAGCTGTATTCTTGTGGGTATCCTCTAGGGCGTCTGGTCAATTGCAGCTCAATGGTTCTGGAAGCTCTCGATGCACAACACCACATCTCACGTTGCCTTGCCGCCCCTTTGTCTCGACTCCCCCGCCAGGCTCTAGCACAGGCCCACGTGCCCACAAGTCGAGTGTTTGAATGACCACCTCAAGGATGCGTGAAGAATTAGCCTCAGCATTTGCTTTGTGTCACCATGTGTGAGAGCTGCTGCATAATTGCTTGTTTGCCACCAAGAGCCAGGAATTGGTCTCCATGAAATCCATTTTCTTTCCTTTCTTTCTTTTTTTCCTCCCCACGGCGCAGCCAGGGGCCGTCAGACAGGCATTCATCCAACATATCTTTAAAGGACCATACTGGTTGTATTGCATGTTTAGCCCATTGACTTTGAGTCACAGTATACTTTACATTACTTCCGACAATTTTCCAAAGCATGTCATATATATGATATACATACATACTTACATATACTGTATATACATTGTGTGTGTGTGTGTGTGTGTGTGTGTGTGTGTGTGTGTGTGTGTGTGTGTGTGTGTGTGTGTGTGTGTGTGTGTGTGTGTGTGTGTGTGTGTGTGTGTGTGTGTGTGTGTGTGTGTGTGTGTGTGTGTGTGTAATACTTACTGTTTACCTATTTTGTTTAATTCGAACTTTGAGGCGATACACCCTCTGTAAAAATCTCTGCTTCTCAAGCTGATATTTCTGTTGTTAAGAAATCATGGACGTTTTAATTAGATTCATGAAACAATCTGTTCTCCAAGGACTATTTTTGGCTACAATTTTCAAATCAATTTGCGCTTTCCATAAGCCGGACAGACTGGCAGTCCATAGCCGGTCCATATCCTTGCGGGACGTGTATCCCATAGCCTGAAGCGACGTGCTCTGTGATTATTCATTCGCAAGAAATGACATACTTGCTGTTGGCCGATTTGAAAAATATTCAATAATTGTTGTCCTCGGCTTGCTGTAAGTGACACAGTGACATGAAATATGATTCTGATTTGACCTAGTAGTGTGCAAGATTAGCAGCGGACGCACACATGCACACATGCACACATGCACACATGCACGGACCGGATCACACATGTCATTTTGGAATGGAAAGCAGACTTTCCACTGTGGAAAAGCATGCTGGTTAATGGGAGATTAATGACTGCATCAGTCCCAGTATCTTATGGTATAGTGTCTATGACCGGAGCAGTCACAGTATCTCATGGTATAGTGTCTATGACCGGAGCAGTCACAGTATCTCATGGTATAGTGTCTATGACTGCAGCAGTCACAGTATCTCATGGTATAGTGTCTATGACCGGAGCAGTCACAGTATCTCATGGTATAGTGTCTATGACAGCAGCAGTTGCAGTATCTAATCTCCTTCTGTATGATTGCTTACATGAAATAAAACTTGTGATGCTAGTAAATGTTAGTGATTTAAACTATAGCATTGTAGAAACTACTATGATACAATGACATTGTGGAGCCCTGGGCACCTGTACCTCTTGAGATGAAAGCACTTGCCAACCTACACACACACACACACACACACACACACACACACACACACACACACACACACACACACACACACACACACACACACACAGCCATTGTTCTCCTCTATTTAATATGTTCATGATAGCTGGTGTCAATACATGCATATCTTCTATAAAGTACAAGAGCCACATATATTACTATCTCTATCATTATTTCACCCAGACCACACAGACCACTGGTATCTCATGTTTAGGTCTAAATTCCATTTTCAATCTGATAACTATCTCCTGAAAACAGGAAAACACAGGGCGCTAGTGCAACACAGAGATCCAATGGGCGGTGGACTGTAATTTATCATTATCGACTCATAGCATTAATTTCACATCCAATACCGCAATGCTTTTTTAGGAAGTGTTTTTGATTATGTCAGATGTTCCTAAAATATCTTTGAGGTGCATAGATAAATTGTGGTCACCAGACCACCTCCTGCCACTTCCGTTAGGATTCAAGGATTTATTCCAATCCAAAGACTCCCATTTGCGATGCTGACAGATGCCATGCAGCATCATCCCACGCAGCCATAAAAACTGCCAGGATGGTTTAACACCCGCAGGGACACGCAATGATATGTGCTCAGTGTTGTATAACAAACAATCTCCTCTCCACCCCCCCCCACCCCCTCTCTTTCTCTCGCAACCTATTCCTTCCTCACTGCCAGTTTTCTACCCCCCACCACATCTGGATCACATGCCCTCTATCTCTGCCTCTCGCCCCTCACGTTGCCCCCCTGCACTCCCTTGTGCCCACCCCTCATTCTGCTGAACATAGTTAATTTATCTGTCACCCACAGAGGCACCCCGGCCATAATCCCCCAGCTACTGACAAGCTAGCACCGCTAGCGATGGTGACTCAGGGCCACATGGCGCAGCGCTGATGATGTTTTAATGTTGCCCCAGCACCGCTCTCCTCCCGCCTCGGCCCTCTGTACGGGGGGAATATTTACCCCCGCTACAATCGATTAGTGCTTTGTTGACAGTCACTGCAGAGTACAACCTCTCATTAGGTCCAACATATGTTGCGCCCGCCGTTGCCAGAGCACAAGCTGTTCTCCCGTTGACATCCCCTGGTGCCCCCGTGGCGTCAGGAAGAGGCAAAATATCGTAGCATTTCCTTTTCTTAAGTTCTGGGGAGTATGCTGTTTGTATTTTGCTGTTGTTTTGGGAGGATCTTTATGGTTGTGATTTGGTGTTTATTATGACATTCAACCTGTGGAGATCTGACAGACTTCCTACTCGGCACATCACTCCCACGGATCCTTGTCGATATGCACGGCAAGTTTGAAGTCAATCACTTAGACGGTTCTCGAGATAAACACACTCACTCACTCACAGAGATTCTGTGCATTTATAGATAAGATTCTGAGATAGGAATGTATCTTTAAAATTCATTGAGGTGTAATTCATAATATTGCCTAACTTATTACCTATAACTTATAATTGATAAGTTATCAAGGATTTCTCCAAATTATGTTTGAGATGAGTAGGAAGAAGTTAGCCATTTTTGTAATCGTAGTCAAAGCCCCGTTGTTGAAATCTCATTGTAAAGAAATCACTTAGTTTATCCAAGCTTTTCTGGAGCTCAGCCTGTGTTGTGACTTGTGAGACTTTTATGATGAGTTTAATCTGAAAAGCAATTAGAGAGGGTCTGTTGTAATTGCTCCAATAATCCTTCCAACTGTTCTTCCTTCAGAAGTTCCTGTGTTTTCTAATAAGAGAAAAAGGATGTAATTACACCTCAGTAAAGCAGATAGATCGCAAAACACAAAGATTTGAATGACAAAATAACATTTTTTATTTTTATTTTGAAAATGTGTTTTCATTGTGATACAGATAAATAGGAATTTATACACATTTGATTGATGATTCATTAATAAAAATAGAAATGCTCTGAAAATGCACACGGCCCACCCATCTGACCACTTAACAGCCTATCGGCTGCTGTTTTAACACATTGAAACCGGGAAAGCATCTGTGTAAGCACTTTATCCATATTTTATACTTCCAAAAATATTCCATCCAAAAATAGCAGATATACAAGCTCATAGCGTGGCACCGAGTGCCGCTATGAGCTTGTAGATCTGCTATCTTTGAAAAATCTTGAACATTTTTGAAAATATAAAAATAAATAAAAATAAATAAATAATAATAATAATAATTATATATATATATATATATATATATATATATATATATATATATATATATATATATATATATATATATATATATATATAATTTTTTTTTTTTTTTTTTTTTTTTTTTTTTTACTCAAATCTTTGCTTCTGGGGGTCCCTGGAACAAAATATTTTGAGATGGGAGTCGGCGGCCAAATACATAAAATTTTGGGGGCCCTTGACATGAAAAGAATGTTGCTTATATTATAGCAACAGTAGTTTTTCAGAAAACTGTTAGGGTGTAGAAGACATTAGTAGAATCGGCCTCATGTCTAAATGTGAGTGATCAAGATGGGTGGGCTGTGAACACTTTAGAGATTTTCAAGTGGGCCGTGATCCTGAAAGGTTTGGGACCCGCTGCTGTAGCTACATTTAAACAGCCCCAGTTTGGTGCTGTGAAACTCAACTATGACTCCAATTAGATGTTTACCGTTTCCTACCCTGAGGTCAGGTACGCCAACACATCTGACTTCTCATGGTGAGGCATGGCACACGCACAAGTAGATTCCTTAAACACAGAAGCAAGAGAAAATTTACCTATTACAAAATAGGTCTCCCGGGAAAAAAATGCATAGAGTTTCTTTGACTTACCAGGATGTTGTGTGTGTGGGTCTTGGCTCTCTCCCTGCAAAGTTTTCGTCACTATGTAATCACAAAAATAGAAAATAGAGTATTTTTCCACCAACGGAAGAAACTTCAAAGTTGCTCGAATCTCATTTGGCAATAATTTTGAGACGGATTGCTAGCGCGCGATGATGAGAAATAAAGCGGTATTGTGCAGTGGTGGTGAGATTTCGGCAGCCGTATGGCTGTATTGGAAACGCAGAGGAGGCATATATTTTTATAATTGAGTTATTGGACCGTCAGGCTTAGTTTTCCATACCGTACAAATGCCAAACTGTGAAAAATAGTCTCTGAAAACACTTGACAGGTTTTATTTTTTTGTATTTCTTTGTTCCCCATATTCATAGCCATTTATGAGGATTTGCTTTCGTGTCACACGCAGCTGCTAATACTTCCCTACTTAAATATGAATAATTGTAAATTATTTAGAAGGATATGTGCTGTGTGAAAGATAAGTGTCCACTTTTCTCAGAGATTGGGACATGAATCAATTGGATGTGCATCAAAGCACTGCAGAAGACAGCTGCACCTTTTGAATCAGGAATGCATGGCTCCGAAACTAGGGACTACATCTTCCTCTTCAAGGTAAATGAAGTGTCATTGCATGGAAAGGGGCGGGGGGTAAACTTAGTTGAAGACGATATTCTGGATATCCCCATATCTCGTTTATTCTGCGTTGGAGCGGTTCAACAGGAGTTCACTGGAAAACACTGCTTTGGGAGTTAAGATGGATGAGGAAGTGAATGTATATTGAATGACAGGCATTTTGGCCTGGTGGATAGTGTTGTCTTTTCTTTGTCTTCTGCAAACTCAGCCAAGTTTTTCACTGCCATAACAGCCAGAATACCCCCTCCCACACCCCCCCCCTGTGAATTCCAATAATTGAAAAAATTAGAATGCCAAAATGCAAATTGGAAAATATCCCCCTTACATAATTATCAACCCCCCCCCTTCCACACCCCCCGAAACTAATTGTATTTCAAAGTTTCAACATGGTCTCCTCGGCCATAAACCTGGTAATGGATTCTTCCCACACTAATTCACCCACCTCCCCGTCGAATCTACATAGCACTGCCGCTTGTCCCACCCGGACTCATGGAACCCCCTCCCTTCCTCCTCCCCTGCCCCGATGACAAGGTTATGTGCTCGGATCCAGTGGTGGCCAAAGTACTCTACCCCAGTACTTGAGTAGTACTGGGGTAAGTATAGATACTCCTGGTCAAATATTACTCAACTACAAGTGAAAGTTGCACTGTCATATTTGTACTTGGAGTACTGAGTACCTTTTCTTTTTAGTAGTATTCAAAAGTGCATGGTTTTAAAGTATTCAAAGGTACATGGTTTTAAAGTATTCAAAAGTAAAAGTACATTTTCTTTCCCCTCAAAATTGTAAGATTTTCCAGAAAAAAACTAACAAACATCAATAATAGTTAAAATAGCAGATCTACACGTCGCTGTGTTGTCAGCTTGTAGATCTGACTATTTTCACTATATTTGAAATAGGGCTCATTCATAAGGTACCTTTCCCCTTCCTAGAAACAAAAGTACAATATTTGTCTTTGACATGCAGTGGAGTGAAAGTCATCAAGTATCCTAAAATACACGAGTACAGCACAGATACTCAAAGATATTTTCTTGAGTACTGTACTCAACTGTAGTACAGCACTCAATTGTAAATAGCACTTCGTTACTGTCCACTACTGCTCGGATCGTTAATACAGAGTCACGTCCAAAAGAGGAGCTTCTCATCAAACTGCAGTCCTCAGTGAGCATGCCCGTTGCCACGGCAGCTCTGGCCAGGGAACTAACCACATGCATGCAGGGAAGAGAGGGGGAAACGAGGACAAAATGACTCCCCTCGCCGTGTATTGTATTGCATCGCTGTCAGGCATAAACCTTGTATGTCCAAAGCCATTCGTTTTCAGGAAATGGGGGGGTTTCAGTGGATCCTGTGTAGTTATTTTTTGACAAAATACTTTTCATTTGTTAAATATTTATAAAACCCACAGACACACTAACCACACCTGGTGTCCTTATTTGGGAAAATGTTCAAAAATGTAAAAAAAAAATCTAAACATTTAGAAAACAACAACATTAGCTGATCTATAAGCTCACAACACGTTTCATCGCAATGCGCTGTGAGCTTATAGAATGGCTATTTTTCATTGCTTTTGTGCGGCACTGTCATAGGAAAAAGTATAAAATACAGCATTCACATATTACATTTAAGAAAAAACGTAAACAGATGAAACATGGAGGTTTACAATACAAGGTTTCTGTCCGATAGGGACGATTTGTATTTTTGTTCCTGAAAACCTTGGGGAGGTAATTGAAATGGACTGTGCGGCAAGATAAATGACTGATGTGGCTAACGTGAATGCCTCTGTGGTTTTGATTTTAAATATATGACTTTAGTGGTTGAGAGCAGGACAGAGGAGGGTGGGGGGTGCGCAGATGAAAACACTCTACCACCGTGGGCTGCCAGAAATTGCCTCTGTATTTCAAAGTAGCTCATCTCCTTTTACCGTTTTTCTCTCTCCATCATCGTGTTCTACTTTTATGTCTGAAAACAAGCTGCCTTTGTTGCGCTGTAGGGACCAATGGATCACAGAGAATGTGTTGGTCCCTTTTATTATCTGCAGCCCTGTGCACGTGTA
This sequence comes from Gymnoscopelus microlampas, assembly GCF_963454915.1. Classification (NCBI taxonomy): domain Eukaryota; kingdom Metazoa; phylum Chordata; class Actinopteri; order Myctophiformes; family Myctophidae; genus Gymnoscopelus; species Gymnoscopelus microlampas. The sequence goes on from NC_139947.1 coordinate 23,661,679, forward strand.
AATCATTGCCGTTCCTCACTGCAGGTAAGGTGTTATTTCCCCATTTTGAATGGCATAGTTAGGTAAACAAATGGACTTGTCTGGCATGGGCTTCCAGCTGGCTCCCAACAGGCCTAACCATCTTCTTCTGAAGTAAGGATAGCGAACCCAAACCCCCTACGCACATGTAAAGCGGCTCCTCACCAGGGGACATACAGTACATCTCTTGAGAATGACATTATGCGTTCAATGCCTACACCCCCATTGTTCTTTGGTGCTGTGAGCCCTGGCTGTTCGGTGGTCTCCTTTCAGGGGACCGGTTAATGTAGATGCTGACGGCACTGGGCTTGGCACTGCCTTAGAGAATTTTATTTTTGTTCTACTAACACGTAACATCTGTAAACCACAATGAATATCTGTTAATCCACTATGAATTTAAGGGAAGCCGCAGAACCACGGTTTCTTTCCTCGCAATAGCATAATCCATGTTTTCATTTCTTGTAGCTACTTTATGTCCAGCTATTGTCAAGTTTAGATTAATTTGGCCTATGTATACAGTATATTTAAAGCCACTTCAGCATGTGTGAGGGCACCAAAACAAGTTTAGTATCATAAGTGTCGGGGTTGTACATGGCACTTGTAACCTCTTTGAATCAATCCTGCCTACATTTCTCTTGCTTTGACAACAAAATCCCTATCTTTATTACATAACTTTAGTTGTAGTAACATGGTCCTTGTAACCTCTTTGAATCAATCCTGCCTTAATTCCTCTTGGTTTGACAACTATTTTATTAAAGAGCTAGTGCCATGTTTTTGCACTTTTTCTGTTTTTCATGTGTCTATGAGGTTGATAGAACTTCATTTAGGCCCCCGCTGGTGGTTTTATGGTGTTTCATGTCTTCTCTGACTATTTGGATTTTTTTCCTGGAGGCTGAAATCTTGAGGGTCAAACGTGCCAATAGAGAAACAGCCCTTTAGTGACATCACAGAGCCCCCAAAAAACATACCCTCCCCCTCATTATCATAACACAACAGGTGTGGGCATGAGGAGGAGGAGGGACTAGGACAGGTGGGTGGTGCTAAGGTGGTGGAGGAGGTGCTAAGGTGAGAACCAGGCATACTTAATGAACTGGAGGCGTGTCCACATAAACAATTTTTTTTTAACAATTTCTGTACACTTTTTTTTTTGAAAAAGATCCTTACATAATAATAATACCTTATGATCAGGTTTTAGGGTTGAAAAATATCATGGCACTCCATCTTTAAATAACTTTAGCCTAACAAACTGCCCATAGGTAATTTTTGTATCCTTTGACTTTGGGCATGTAAGATAATGTTTCACCTTTTCAAAAAGGTGCTGACTGTGTTATCTTATTGTATAAAAATAGAGAATTTAGTTGAGAATAGCTCTGGGAACCCATTTGGTACAAAAAAGGAGGGAAAAAAACCCTTTGTTTTTGCTTTGGGGGCAGCATCTCCTTTTTGTGTAGAAAGTAGAAACAGGAACTTGGTTTGGCTCCTCCCCTTTCTTAGTCCACTTCCTCCCGGGTGCTTCTGTGTTTATTCCTACTACTAACAACACCATATGTTTAAGGCAGTGGTGCTGACAGATGCTGCTGTCTTCAGAGATTAAGGATAGCTAGAACAGCTTTAAGAAATGAATACATGGAATGGTTCTATTGCAAGGCATTACAAGGAAACAAACCTTCTGCTGCTTTCCTTAAATTCATAGCAATTGAGAGAGTCATACTGTGCAATATTATGGCAGTATCATAACGCATCTGACATAAATTGTAATGTAATATTTATATAAAATCTTGTACAGTAGAATTATAGCTGCTATTCCCTATTCTAGAAGAAAAGATCAGAGCACTGTCCTCCAGAAAACTAGAGGAGAGGATGTACATTTAAAAGAACTTTAATGTTAACAGAAATATAAAAAACGCCAACATGTTTTTAATATTTAATGTTTAACTGGTCTTAAGTTCTTTTACATTTACATCCTCTCCCAGTGCCCAGATCTTTTCTTCTTTCTTCAGTGATTGTTCCCATTGATCATAGAAGCACCATCATCCTACTTTAAAAAAAAAACCTTTTTATCTCCGTTGAGCACCTGGTTGGCTTCTCCGTTTTTCTCTCTTACCTATTATAGTGTACTTATTATAGCGTGGCTCTGCAAGAGGCTAGCCGCCTATCGGTCTGTGAGAGGACATGCGTATATTCAGGACAGAGCTGATTCTTGTTTTACTCTTGATTGTGTACAATAACCCCACCGTGTCCCAGAGGGGGGCGGTACTGGTATAAAGCAACATGTAAGAATAGGAATTGAGTGAGAGGGTTCACAAGATGATGGCAAAAAGAGAGCAGGGCAGGATAGGAGGGAGGTACTGTATTTGTAGGCAAATACCATGACTCTTTAAAAAGTGACAATGACAACTAGGCGGTTTAGAACTTTTTAAGACAGGGTGCCGTGATCCCCCCCCCCCCCTAAAACATGATCATCAGGTATTATGGTTATACTAGGAGGAAGATTTTTTTCAGAAAAGTGTACAGAAAGTGTTAAAATTATGTTTTTATGTGGACACGCCTCCAGTTCATTAAGTATACCTGGTTCTCACCTTAGCACCTCCCACCTGAACCTGTCCCTCCGCCTCCTGTCCTAGTCCCTCCTCCTCCTCTTGCCCACACCTGTTGTGTTATGATAATGAGGGGGAGGGAATATTTCTACTGCATCATTAAAGCGCTGTTTTTCTACCTCAAGGTTTCAGCCTCCAGGAAGAAACTCAAAATAGTCAGAGAAGACATAAAACACCATAAAACACCACCAGGGGGCTTAATGAAGTTCTATCAACCTCATAGACACATGAAAGACAGAAAAAGTGCAAAACCATGGCACCACCTCTTTAAATTGTTGTAATGCCTGCAGCGATTCAGTATGTTTTATGGCTTTGGTTTATAGCTGCCAGTGTCAGTGCACTGAACTACACTTGGTGACAGGAGCATTTAGCTCTGGGAACCCCCAGGGGTCCATCTGGGGGTTACAGGTGGTCCCCAGCAAAATGTGTTAAAATAGCATAAAAATCTACAAGCTCACCACGCGCCGTGATGCGACACGTTATGAGGTTGTAGATCTGCTATTTTCGGAAACAAATTTAAAATGTGTTCTCCTATGGGGGTCCCTGGAACAAGAAACACTGTGCCAGCCGCTTGCCGGGGATGATGTGAGTCAGCATGACTTGCACTAACTCCGGAAGATCGTATTCATGCTTCCAGGCCCAGTCCCTTCGCGCTGCGCTGTCATCCAATGCCATTGGCCAACTGTCCGCTATGGCCTGTCGTATGGGGTCTACGTTGTAGGTGACCCTGAGGCCAGGCAGTAGTTTCTGCATCTCCTGGGCAAGCTGGTGGGGTGTGAAGCTCATGGCGTGGATGTTGTACGTGCGGCTGCTCAGTGTGTCTGCTGGAGCCTCCAGCACCTCCAGGGTGGCTCTCAGACAGTCGTCAATGTACATCATTGGGAGACGTGTGTCACTGCGCAGGTTACATTCAAACTGACCCGTCTCCGCGGCTGCATGGAAGATCTGGACTGCATAGTCAGTGGTGCCGCCACCAGGCTGGGAATCTGCGGAAATTATGCCCGGGTACCTGAGACAGCGGAAGTCCAGTCCGTACCTGTGGTGGTAATACTCACCCATCAGCTCAGCATGGACTTTGGAGACGCCGTAGATCGTGCGAGGCCTCTGCACGCACAGGTCCGGGGCGGGGTCCTTGGGCGACGAGGGCCCATAGGCACCGATGGTGCTAGGCACAAACACACGCAGACCGTGCTCGACGGATATGTCTAATATGTTATGGAGGCCTGTGATGTTGACCTCTTTGGCCAGTGAGACATTGCTCTCTCCCACAGCAGACAGGATGGCTGAGTAGTGGACCAGCCAGCTGATGTTGTTGTTCACTATGATCTCCCTCAGGTTCTTATAGTCCAGAATGTCAGCGTAGATGAATGGACCATTGTGGTACACGTCATTCGTGGGCTTCCGGATATCAGACAGAATCACATGATTTTTTCCAAACCGTCTCCTCAGCAACTTTGCAAGCCCCAACCCCAACTGACCAAGTCCCCCAGTCACAAGGATTTTGGGGTGATCTGCTGACTCTGTGCATGAAGAGGAGTCAGCAGAGGCGTGATGCTCGGAGAAACTGACCCCGGACCTCACTGTGCTCAGACGTTCAGTGCCATACAGGGGCCTGTTCCCAGCACGCCTGACTGCACCTCTGAGCAACGCCGCCACTACCAACATCCGGAACTCTCTCTTTACAAGTGGACAGCAAATTATTTCCTCTTTCAAACCAGTCTCATCCAGACCAGAGCACTTGAGCTGCTCAGACAGTGTTTGAACACAGCTGTCCTTTTTGAAAATATTTAACTTATATTTTACAATGGAGATCAATGGGGCTCTGATCGGGGTGAAACCTTGCCCAAATTTGGAGTCATACATCATAAATACGTTATAGACGACTGATGTCATAGAATAGATGAAATGGAAAACGGGTCAGATATTCAAATATTCCTGACATGAGTAGAGAAGACATACATGCTACTGTGATATGCATTAATCTGCAACTCCTCCTTACATACATAATTATGTGTTATGTATGTTTTTAATAATAATCTAAATCTACAAAGTAACTTGTAACTAATGTTTTCTAATCATTGTAGTGGAGTAAAAAGTACTATATTTGCCTGTACATAGTTACTTTCCACCAGTCTGAGGGTTATACACATTAGAGTAGTACTTAAGGAGCCAGGCCTGGAGCCAAACCACAGTGCCTAGAGCCTCCTAGTGTCGCCTACACCAGCTGCAACATCTAAACTATCTGGCCTGGCATCGGCCGGACTGATGCCGTGGATTTCATGGAAGTATTCCATTCACACATGCCATGTGTGAGTGGATCCGCGTTGTCGGTCTGGCTAGTGCCAGGCTAACCCTAAACCCCAATTAGCACTGTCTCTAACTACCCCTCTAAGAGGCAGTGGGGGCAGTAGTGATCAGCCTCGGTCGGGTCGCCTAGAGGAGGGTGTCTGTTGCAAGATCTGAAACACCCAGTAACTCCAGGTAACAACACTGATGATGTGTCCAAGACCGTCAGTTGATGTTTTATTAAGTCTACTTTACATTTTTTATGTAAAGTGTGACAGTTGAATTCCTCAAGATGTGGGCATGATCTAATTTTTCGTTTGAAGTGTTTTCCATTGTCTTCTCTGGATGCGTTATCCTTGCTGCAGTGCATGCCTTTGAGTTTGCTGTACCCCAGAAATGATAACAAAAGCATATTGTCACTGTTAGGGGGAAACAATGTCCAAAACTGTTACTTTTCAAGAAATGGAAAGAAGAACCTGTGTTCCAATGTAGTTATTATTTAGCCACAAGCTCTTGTTAATACTTTTCATTCGTTAAATATTTATAAAACCCACAGAAAAAAACCCACAAAAACAACCTGGCATAGCGGCATACCTATTTTGGACCTGTTATAGGTTTGAAAAATGTTCAAAAGATTGAATAATAGATGATCAACATTCAACGCTGTAGATCAGCTATTTCAACACTGTCATATGACGATGTATAAAATAGGGCATTCATTTATGAAAAAAAGATACAATATAGACATACAAGGTTAGGTTTCTAACCGATAGCGACGACATTCACTTTTCTTCTTTGCAACACAATGAAACTCTCTCTCTTTCTTTATATACATCTCTATCTCTCTTTCTCACACACGCACGTCTGACAGACAGACAGACAGACAGACAGACAGACAGACAGACAGACAGACAGACAGACAGACAGACAGACAGACAGACAGACAGACAGACAGACAGACAGACAGACAGACAGACAGACAGACAGAGAGAGAGACAGAGAGAGAGACAGACAGACAGACACTGGGTATTGGATGACTTCCATTGGCTGCTCTTCAGGCTACTTCCATTGGCTGCTCTTCAGGCTGTGTGTCACTTTGTCATTTGTAGGTGCTGTATTTCCATACAACCCTGCGTCTGCCCAGCACGGTGGCTGTTCTGGAGCTGGTGGCACTGTCGGTCAGGCCAGACGGCTCCCAGCAGGACCTGGGGTGCGGCTTCACTGTCTTGGAGCTTTTTGCAGGCAAGGCTGAGGCGAGGGCCGCCGACGGGGACAGAAGGTGATTAGCGCAAACCACACAGTGAACTCATCAGTGTTAGTTTAACTCTGAGAGTGTACAAATGGAGCTGAACGGACCCTAACCCATTTGTAACTCTGAGAGTGTACAAATGGAACCATATGGAGCTAACCCATTTGTAACTCAGAGTGTACAAATCAAAATGGACCCTTATGGGTCCATTTGTACTCTCTCAGAGTTAAACTGACAATCAAGAAAGAAAGCCAATGTTCATTTAACTCTTAGAGTGTAAAATTTGACCCATTTGCAGGACAGAAATATGCTTTGATAACAACAAGTCATATGCAGTATCTGATAAGAATTATATTGATTGTCGATTCCACAATTACCAGCAGATGTGATGAGAAGCAGATAATCAATGAATGAATGCTACCTGTTCACCAGTGGTTTTAATCCTATTATAATTTGGGTGTCTGCTGGCCTAGCGGTCCAGGCGCATACCACATGTACTGGTAATCCAGCTTGACAGCAGCTTGTGGGTTCGACCCCCTATCCCGACAACCTTTTCTGTGTGTCAACCCCCCATCTCTCTCCCCATTTCCTGTCAGCCCACTATCCTATCAATAAAGGCAGGGAAAGCCCCCAAAAATATCTTTAAAAAAAAAATCCTGTTATAATTTGAATGTTCTCTTTGTTTTGTGTCTCAGGCTAACTCTTCACCACGGGACACCCAGGAGCCTGCTCCATCCCCTGCTGAAAAACACTGAATGTGAGTGCCTTGAAACTGCGCTCTCTGCTCTTTCCTTAACCACATAAACCTTAGTGAAACGGACCTGAGTTACAACTGTACTCGGACCGCTTATTTTTATTATTATTATTACTCTCCGCCAGGAGAGTATTGTTATCACTGCGTTTTCACTTTCTAAACATGACACACCGATTGGTCAAGCCTCACGTGACACGTGAAATACTGTGATCTGATTGGCTAGTGACGCCACCGGGCCTATATATACATGGCATCACTCTGACAGTGTCTCCGCCACTGTCAGAGTGAGGTAAGACGGGAACCATGAAATGGCTGCATGGCTGATACATAATTGGCAGATAGGACAGATAGGACATTTATATAGACAGGAGGGATATGACATAGGACACTTATACAGACAGGAGGGATAGGACACTCACACAGACAGAACGGAAGAGGACACTTACCCAGACAGGTTGGATAGGACACTTACATATACAAGAGGGATAGCGACCTATAAATACATGTGTCACTGTGATAAGCCAGATTCCAATACCGAAAATCCGGCCACTAGCTCACTCCCAGACCTTCGAACCGGAAGTAGTCAAGTAGTCGCGGTCCAATTGTTCCTATCTGTCTTATTGGACAGATAGGACAGATAGGACACTTATATAGACAGGAGGGATATGACACTTACATAGACAGGACGGATAGGACAGGAGGGATAGGACACTTACACAGACAGGAGGACGGAAGAGGACACTTACCCAGACAGGATGGATAGGACACTTACATATACAAGTAAGGACACTTACATATACAAAAAAAACTTTCTTTAAGTTTTTTTTTCCCAACCATTTTTAAAAAAACGCTATAAATTTTACACTTACACAGACAGGACGGATAGGTCATTTATATAGACAGGACAGATAGTACACTTTCCCAACATTCCCAACACAAGTCTTCTGGCGGAGAGTTGTGCTCCGAGGAGCACTTTTTCTAGTTAAGGTTGTTGCGAACGCGGAAGGAGGCGCCTCCGCCCAAGTGGAGCATACTATGAAACTCTGCTCTCATTGTGTCTCTGTCTGTCTGTCTGTGTGCAGTATGTGTGCACTGCACTGCCTGTGTGCAACCAACAGAGTGGCGCCAGAGTGCAGTCAAACACACACACACACACACACACACACACACACACACACACACACACACACACACACACACACACACACACACACACACACACACACACACACACACACAGTCCGTAAATGCACAATATTTTCGAGCTGCGTTCGCTTCCAGCGTTCGCGCGTCTTACTTGTATAGGCTACAGGGCTAGGAGTGTTTGGTTTGCGTTTGATCTAAACGTGTCTATTAAACCATGTTTCGGCATACTTAAGGCATACTGTCCATCGACCTTAGTGCCGTTTTGTTGATGCTTAAAGTAATACTAGGTAACATTTTCAACAAAACTGTAGTTAAATTATATATCTTTTGTGAGTGGCAAAAGTTTCACAACACCCACTCCATGAATTTCACCCCCGAAAGCCTTTTATACATATATTTTCTATTGAACGGTGATAGGGGTGTCTTTCCCGCGAAAATGACGTCATGTAGCCGGAAAACGGAAGCGGAAATGCACCGGTTTCCTGTTTGGCCAGGAACTACCGCACCGGTTTCCTGTTTGGCCAGGAACTACCGCGCTAATAACAAAAAGGAAACTCACGCTGATTTTACGTGATTGTATGATTTGAAGATCGAAAAACAACAGAAAAAGAAAACACAGCTCACGGTAACTAAAGCTCCACTGGCTAAGAGAAACGATCCACAGATCGCATAAAACAATTAAAAGAACCCTTTTTGAAACGCTTCCGTCTTCCGGTGAAAACAAATGGAATTCTGGGTAACAGAGGAATAAACGAACGGCCTGCAGTGACGGTAATGACCAGCAGAGGCTGCTAGAAATCGTTATTTGTGGACTTGCATTGTATAACTTTAAACCAAAGTTTTATGGTGTACCATTATTATTCCATCATTTAGTCGCATGCTGTGCAGATCCATACAATTGCACAGATTGCCTTCCACTTCACTGTATTGTATACATTTTTAGGGCATAATAGTACAGTGGGGAAAGACAAAAAGAGTGTATGTTTCTGAGAAATGACATGTGACCTGTGGATTCAAACCCAGCATTAACCACTTAATACCATATATATAAAAACAAGAAAGAATGACATAGATGTCATGGTGGACGGCGCAGCGCCCCCCCCCCAAAAAAAGAAAAAAGTGTTTGGGGGTACAAAAGCATGAAATAAAAATAAAAAATAAAAAAAGGAGGTCTGCGGTTACTTTAGTAGTTACTTACACCAAAAAGTAATGCGTTACTGTGAAAAGTAACTTTTAAGTTCACGTTTTGGCCAAAACATGAATCTGCCTGTTACAGCGCCACCATGAGGCCAGCAGGAGGCTGCGTTAATGACTATTTACCAATGGACCGAATGCCCCCGCCCTCCCCCAGGTAAAAATCACTAAATAACGATAGAAAGCAATACATGATTTTTAGCGGTGCCAACCGCTCTAAGCTTGACTTTGTCCGTTTGCGCGTCCGTCCGTATGTTATGAGCACGGGATGAGCACGGCAAAGAAGCAAACAGCTATAACTTCAGTTTGCAGCATGCCACCAAGTCCAAATTTGGTATGTGGACTTAGACCACCAATAGGGACGAGCATGAATTGATGACGTTATCAAAGAGGGGTCCAGGGACCCCCGGCGCCCGTATGAGCACGGGATGAGCACGGGATTTTAAACAGCTATAACTCCAGTTTGCAGCATGCCACCAAGTCCACATTTGGTATGTGGACTTAGACCACCAATAGGGACCAGCATGAATTGATGAAGCTATCAAAGAGGGGTCCAGGGACCCCCAGCGCCCGTATGAGCACGGGATGACCACGGGATTTTAAACAGCTATAACTCCAGTGTGCAGCATGCCACCAAGTCCACATTTGGTATGTGGACTTAGACCACCAATAGGGACCAGCATGAATTGCTGAAGCCCCGCCCCCTCTGTCTTCCCATTGGCTGGCCTTCAAACAGCCATAACTCAAGTTCGCAGCATGCTATGGAGTACAAATTTTGTACATGGACTAAAGCCAGCAATAGGGACTAACTGTCATTACTTAAACCCCGCCCCCTCTGTCTGCCCATTGGCTGGGCTTTAAACAGCCATCATTCCAGTTTGCAGCATGCTACCAAGTACAAATTTGGTAAGTGGACTCAGACCACCAATAGGGACGAACTGAAATGAGTTAAGGCCCGCCCCAAAGGCACCGCTTCCTTCACACAGGGTGTGATTTTTTTTTAACACTCATATTTTAATTATTATCATTACAAACTAATAAAATAACCCTTGTTGTGAAAAAAACAAAGTAGTCCTTTAAAGTATCAAAAGTACAGGCCTACTACAATTTCTGCAATTATCAGATTAACAAGCTCACAGTTATTTTCAAATAGCCTATGTATAAAATGAAAATTAGATACATGTTTCATAATATCATAATTTCTATCTGAAAAGTAACTAGTAAGAAAGCTTTCAAGTAGTTGTAGTGGAGTAGTATTATTGGAAGTGGGAAATACTCAAGTAAAGTACAACAACCTGAAAATTGTACTTGTACAGTAAATGTATTTAGTTACTTTCCAATTCCACCACTGTATTTTAGCATACTTCAGTGGTGGAAAATGTACTCACATGTTTTACTTGAGTAAAAGTATCAGTACTACATGGTAGAAGTACTCTGTTACTAGTAAAAGTCTGGTATTATAAATTCATGAAAAGTACAAAAGTATTGGTATCAAAATGTACTTTAAGTACCAAAAGTAAAAGTACAAAAATGTTTGAAAGTAGTTGTGAGCTTAGATCGGCTATGTTCAAATAGCCTACATATAAAATAGGGCTTTGAAATGTGTAAAATAGGACCATTAGTGGCTAATGTATTTTATATAATGTCATAATTCATATCTGAAAAGTAAGTGGTAGAAAGTTATTTATTTTAGTTTGTTTTGTTTTATTTCGTTTGCATTTATCATTGTTATTATGGCTTATTATCAGATGTGGACAGTAACTGATGAATGTGTGTGTGTGTGTGTGTGTGTGTGTGTGTGTGTGTGTGTGTGTGTGTGTGTGTGTGTGTGTGTGTGTGTGTGTGTGTGTGTGTGTGTGTGTGTGTGTGTGTGTGTGTGTGTGTGTGTGTGTGTGTGTGTAATTGGTAGATAGGGACAACACTAGTTGTCGATGCAAACATAACACTTCAGGTCCCTTTTAGTTAGCGCATAGCAGTGACATATGGTGCCTTTTTGCCTTGAATATTCATGAAAGGCAGAGTGACATGGTTTGTTTTTCGCCTTGAAAACAATGAAAGGCATCCAATGTTGCTATAGTCGTTTGTTTTGTTTTATTTCGTTTGCATTTATCATTGTTATTATGGCTTATTATCAGATGTGGACAGTAACTGATGAATTTGTAAATTTACTTGAGTAGCCTACTGTGTGTGTGTGTGTGTGTGTGTGTGTGTGTGTGTGTGTGTGTGTGTGTGTGTGTGTGTGTGTGTGTGTGTGTGTGTGTGTGTGTGTGCGTGTGTGTGTGTGTGTGTGTGTAATTTGTGTGTGTGTAATTTGTAGATAGGGACAACACTAGCTGTCGATGCAAACATAACACTTCAGGTCCCTTTTAGTTAGCGCATAGCAGTGACATATGGTGCCTTTTTGCCTTGAATATTCATGAAAGGCAGAGTGACATGGTTTGTTTTTCGCCTTGAAAACAATGAAAGGCATCCAATGTTGCTATAGACGGGTTTCCGAGCGACGTCATCACAGAGCAGAATGCGCAATCTGCGCATGCCTGGGGGTGGAAGGCGCGTTCGAAAATACAGCCCTGAGCGGCAGTGAGCGCACTGGCCAATACAAACTAATAGGCGAGTGTGCTCCGGTGCGTAATTTCCAAACGCACCCATAGGCTTCCCCCCGCAGCTGCGCGGTCATATTCCTCTCAATGTTTACTAACAGGAAACCTGTCTATAGTCGTCAGTATGCCTAAATTGTATGTCTTTCATCCACGTTTCCCCATTCAGACAGTATGGCATGAATACAGTCTCAAAGGGGAAACGTTTTTATTGTATTAGGACTCATATATATTATATATACATGTTTTTAGTGTTTTAGTGGTTATTTTGTGCTGCACCACTATAGGCTATAAAGATATCCATTTAGTTTACTCGTTTTGAATCAAACCTGCACTAATTTGACTTAAAAAAAAAAAAAGCCATATAAAAAAATACAGCAATTCATTGGTGTGAAAAATAAGTAATGTACTTTTACGTGTACTTAAGTATTTTTAAAAGTATTTACTCTTGATTACTTAAGTATATTTAAAAGCAAGTACTTTTTTAGTCTTACTTGAGTAACATTTTGACTGAGCTACTTTTACTTGTAGTGGAGTAAATTTAAGCAGGAAGTATCTGTACTCTTACTCAAGTACTGGGAAAGACTCTACTCTGTCCACCTCTGCTTATTATGCAGGGGCGTCGAATGAAATAACGGCTCTATTGTTAAGTAGTTAATGTGTGAATTACTTTGAAACTAATGGCCAGTGGTCAGTATCACCTCAAGACAATAGGGAGTAGTATCAACACCAGTCCACAACATATAAATACTAGATCTGTAAGTAAAAGTATTATTGTCATTATTACAATTGTTGTATGACTATTACCTGCTTATGTAGGGCTTCTAGCGCCACCCAGTGGGTGTTCGTATTGAGCGCAGGACTGTGTGATTTGATGTGGACTGCGCATGCGTCTGTGTGACGACTTCCGGTTTAGTTCCGGTGTAGTTGTAACTGCGACATGCATTTGGCCTTCAATATTTTTTTGTCAGTTCCTTATTGTCAGTCCGTTTAACACAATGTTACAATATACGTTTACATGATATAGTCATGTATAGGTCTTGGATTGACTAGTGTCATTTGGTGAGTCTGTGATCGATTGCTGTGGTCCTCAAGCCAGAACACTTTACGTCACATTTGATCTTGCGCGTGCGTACATAGTTGTTTTCGTCGACGACAGACAACGCAACAGTTAGCGTAGATGGTTGGTATGAGATGAATATGCATGATTAATGGTTATTACTAAATGGGATAAACTCTTTCATTGTATTCGTATATGTTGCTTATATATCTATGTATGTTGTCGTATGATTGACGTTATTTTCTTTTCGAGTGTTTCTGTGTATTATGCAGTTCATCTACATCTAATGTGGAGACCCAAAGCTAAGCTAATGTGTGTACTGGTATTTCAAGGCCTGGCAGAGAATAACGCTTCGTTTGTCGTAGTTTAGATTTGCGTTGTGAGCTGCACGTCTGCTATTTGCAAACATTTTTGTACTTTGGGTACTGTAAGCACATTTTAATACTAATAGTTTTACTGAAGCACATTAATTCCGGATCCTTTCTCATAATACAGTACTTCTACATCGCAGTATTGATACTTTTACTTAAGTAAAACATTCGATCACTTCTTTCCACCATGCCATTTCATTTATATTTGAATAACGTCAGTTTGCAATGCAATTCATAGCTAAAGATGTATAAACCTGTGTGATATAGTGATGTTATAGAGTACTTCTAACTAGAGTACTGCTAACTGGGAAAGCAGTCAGTCCACACCATGCCATTTAATTTCTATTTGAATCACCTCAGTTTGCAATGCAATTCATAGCTAAAGGTGTATAAACCTGTGTGACGTTTTATAGAGTACTGCTAACTATTGTACTGCTAACTGGGAAAGCAGCCAGTCCAGCAGGGGCCATTCACACACTCTCTATGTTGTCTTGACAATGACGTTGACTCTAGTACCCCAGATGCGATGTTACAAGCAGCTGACCTGAACGTTGTGGTTGTCCTATGCTTATGCTATGCTAAACAACACATATACAGTAACGTAAAAAGGAATACATAGGACAAGAAATTAATTTATATACTATTGCTATAAAACAACAAATGTAGCCTACATGTTTAAGCATACAGATGCATTAACTATGTCCATGTGTATGATGCGACAGATTGAATAGCATATTATTGACTTCATTGATGCGTTATTGTTGTTGTAATGTGTGAACATGATGGCGCTCAAATATTGTGCATTTACATTGAAGAATGTCAGCTTGTATGTAATTGTACTTGTGCTGAGACAGAGTGATTCACTCACACGAAGGTTATTGTTATTTACCATGCGCGAGCTGTATACAGCCTTCAACTCCAGTCTGCAAATCGGCCCAGTGATCTACAGGAACCACATCTTGTGGCCCACTGTCAACATTACCCAGGACCTGCGCCCCAGACCTTCACTTCAGTTCAACATTGGGCATAAATTTAGCAATATTGACCATGATTTCATAAGAGTGCGTGGCTCACACTGAAATGTACAAATTAGCTCAGCTCTTATAGCATGGCTACACGCTATACAGTAGTTGTGTGGGGGTACTGCGTCGTTGGTTTGAGTCATTAGATGACATTGTTATGTTTGTCATATGTTTTGCTCCATGTAAATTTGATTCGTATTATGACTGTTTTCATTGCCCACATTCCATATCCTAAAGCCAATTTACAAGCTCTGATCTATCGCGTTTAGGAGTTCTCCTAACGCTGCCATGACCAATGACTAAATTAGTACAACAAGCCTAACAAACATGTATCTGTTTTATTTAGATTAATTATGTGTGGCAATGTTTAAAATAAATGACGCACTATTTGAAAAGTAATGTGTACATGTGTCTGAAAAAGGTGAGTCAGTAATGAATTACAGCAACAATGTTAAAAGGCAACTGCAAAAACAAACTTCCAAATGTGTAAAATGTATAATCATTTGGAAATAGCAGATGTACAAGCTCACAATGCTTGTAGATCGGCTATTTTCAAATGGCCGAAATGTATGGGGCTGAAGTGGTTACTGTATGTTTTGTAATGAAAATCTACAAAGTAACCACTGTCAACGTCACATGAAGATGTGTGTTTTTAAAAACAAGGTACATTTACAGGTTACTATGTGTATAAAAAAGGAAACTCATCAGGCTCAAAGAGGAGTAAAATGATCGCTGCCCATCCATATTGTAATGTGATCATTAACATGTGAGGCAACTGGTGACCTGAGCCATCATCAGGATTCGGTTATATTTGCATTGAATGAAAGCACACTGCATAATGATAGAATGGCCTATGCATTTTAGCCATGTGAAACAATGCGGTTCTATTTGCATGTAATTATTTTATGTAGAAAGACTATGTATTTTATTTGAAAACATGTACAGGTTAATATGTACATAAAAAGGGAACAGATAATGTATCTACAGAGCATCACCTCATGTCTGCTTTTACTACGCAAAAGGGTACTATGAAAACATTTTTCAGAACCACGCTGCTGCCCAAAGCAGAAAGCACAATACAACAATACAACCAAAACAAAAAATATGTACATGTGAAAGTCAGAATCTTCAATAGATCAATTTCTATGTACTAAGATCATTGTGCAGGAATATACACAATGCTTAGTCTTTAGGGTGGTTGTGTTCCGTTTGATATCCTTCTCTTATCACACCAACTCACGAATCTTGCTGCTGTGTTTGCACATGTTGTACTTCGCCCAGCAGATATTATGGGAGTTTTTTGACATTGGTCATGTTTTCAAAATCTCCGTATGTGGTTGTAACCAAAAATGAAATCGGGGCTTCATTCTGGCGTAAATAGATTCAACTCGACACTTATTAATGTTTTGGTGCATTCTATAATTTAATACAAAATTCTGATGCCTCCATAGTCTGTCTACCTCTCTGCAGAGTGTGACGGCATGAAGAGCTCAGTGTGTAGAGGGGTGGGCGGGGCTTTAGGCTGCGTGGACACTTCACGGACCTGCTGCTTTTATGAACAAAATGTGCGCACAAGATCAGCTAAAACTATGCTAAATAAAGGTCCGACTTTATGTTTGATAATTTTTTGGGGTTTATCGTAAGTACCTTATATTTATTGGACACTTAAATGTTTTAGGTACATTCTGTAATGGATGGGAAGTTATAAGGTGACATTTCAATGCTGTTAAATGGACACAGGATCAAGCCACAGGATCAAGCCAGGGAGCAATGGCCGCGGTGCAGGAATGCCAAGAATGTTCAGATCTGAGAGGGGGCATGTTCAGACCTGAGAGGGGGCGTCTCCCTGCATGAAGCCAAGTTGCAGCAACCAATCGGTGACAACGAAGCAATGACGACGCGTTCCAGAGCCTTTTTTAGTAAGGCCGCCCCCTTTTTCCCACAAACAGAGAGTCCCTGACCAAATCACGCCCCGTTACGCCCCTTTTTCGCCTAAGCCACCTCCCCTCTTTATATACCTCGAGAGGTTAACTCCCACATACCTCATATGCCTTTCATCTCTCTGTATAGAGGACGGCTCGCTTCGCTTGAGCCGTCCTAAAAATGGAAAATGCTCGCCTGTAATGACACGCCCAAAATAGGGACTTCAGGTTGTGTCAACTTCCATATGGTGTGAACACTAACTGACTGAGCCACCAGGTGCCCCCATTTCATTCCATACAGTTTAACTGGATTATGTCATCAGTGCTTCTCTGAGGACACTTGTGGAGACACTAATCCACACAAGTGGGCCCCTATTGTATTGACTTTAATTATGTTGTGTTGTTTTGTCTGCCTGCACTGTTTAATAAAGATGCTGCTGCCCGTCGGTACATAAACACACACTCCACAGTTCCTTCCACTTAGACATGTCTACATGCACTTTGTATAACAGGTATGTGGAACAACGGCTGAGGTTCTCAGTATAGGACTGGAATCCATAGATTTTTTAGTTTAGTTATTAGTTTCATCATTAATTCCACTTTAACCACATGAACCCAGCGTACCTATTCTGGGGTGGATCTACAAGCTCACAACTGAGCTTGTAGATTGGCTATGTTTGGGTCCTTCTATATTTGGTGTAGAGGGTACCCCGATCAACAAAGTATACAAGGTTTAAGTGGTTAATGGGGCGGCAGTGGCTTAGGAGGTAGCGTGGAATGGGAAGTTCCCGGTTTGATCCCTGACTGCTCTTGGCTGCGTCTCAAAGTGTTTTCGTTATTAATTTAACCTTTATTTAACCAGGCAAAACAAGTTAAGAAGATATTCTTACAAACAAATTATTTACAACTGTAGCCTTGCAAAGGGAAAGGCCCCTTGAGGTAGATAGAGGGCAAGACAGAAGACACCCGTATCTGCTCCCAATGAGCAAGTTGGTGTATTGCATGGTTTTCTCTGCCGTCGGTGTGTGAATGTGTGTGTTAGTGGGTGAATGTAATGCACAGTAAAGTGGTTTGGAGAAAGGCGCTATATAAATACACTAATTACCATTTAGTGCCAGTCTTTCTTTTCGTTATGTAGAGTCAGAGGCTTCAGTTTTAATTATATGACCTCCATTTCTTAGTCACATTGACCTCAAAACGGCAGTTCAGAGGGGATTCTAATGATTTAATTCCAAAAACTAAGTATATTTATGTTTTTATTTTTATATTTTGTTCAGTTCAATTCTGGAGGCACTCTAAAAACAGTACAGTACATGGAAGAATTGATTGGACCCTCACAATGTTTGTTTGAGATTCATTCCTCATTGGAAAACAAGAACAGATCCAGAAATGGTAACCATGTTTGTGGACTCCCCCCGCCCACCCCGCTCCTACAGACACCGTTGGCATCTTTCCCAGTTTATCCTCTGCGGAGTAGCTCCAGATTTTGCATGATGATTCTATCGCATGTTTATGAGTTACTGCTCTGGTTTGTGGCTTTGGGAGAGAGTTGTTTGTGTTCACAGACAACAGTCGGACTGCCCTAGGCCATCGAAACAACATCTAGTTCTAAAAATGAGAGAAATTCCCATCCGTATCTAGACACCAAAGGAAACAGATTTATTTGTTGAATGCCTGAGTTGGCTGTCTCTTGGTATTTCTTAGCTGGGCCCAAAACACAAGTTCCAGTACACACTACAAACCGCTAGACCACCTCACCGTATGAATAACACGGTGTGCAACGTGAGCCAGAGTTCCTGTGTTGGCTATCATATCCTATGAATATTCTAAAAGCTTCTCTCAAGCGGACTCTTGCGGTGCGGTGAATTATTAACCGTGTGCCTGTTGTTTGGGAGAATGTTCTTTTTTTGTTTAGTTTTTGGGGACCCTTATTGCTGCCATTTCCGCTGTCATGCTTTCATGTTCAAACACTTTACTTTTATCCTCCTCTCACTTCCACTGAGACGGCAACACACACACTCCCAGTGTCTGCTGCCTAGTTACTTACCGTAGCTAGTACCTTGTACCTGACACAGGGAGTTTGGATCGGAGAACTTCAAATATGTACCCACGGTTTCGCTTATATACTTGTATAATGAGCAAACATTTTCTGTTTTGCTTTAAATTGCAAATACATGGCAATCACAGTCCTGATTGCCATGTATTTTGGACAGAAATCTTGTCTTCTGCTTTCTCATTTTCATAAACGCAAGGCACTGACACTTTGTAAATATATGCTGATAGTATGAATGTATGAATTTGCAGGTAATAAGGTTGTGGTCCTGTTCTTTGCACGCACGCACGCACGCACGCACGCACGCACGCACGCACGCACGCACGCACGCACGCACGCACACACACACACACACACACACACACACACACACACACACACACACACACACACACACACACACACACACACACACACACACACACACACACACACACACACACACACAGAGAGAGTCTGCAACATTGTTGTTTGGTACAGCGGAGAAAGCAGGGCAAACAAACCCGAGGTCGTTCTTTTGTTCAGTTCTCATTATTTATTTCATTACTCCACAACATCTATTCTTCTTTAAAAATGGAAGGTTCCTTCGCCTAAGGCATGTAATCATGCAGGGTGGAGAGCTAGATGAGCATACACTGCAATATCATGTGTTAATTCAACCCTGACAGTGTATAAAGGGTCCATTTTCTACACTGAGTTAGGTTTTTTTTTTTTTCAGTGCAGTGGTTTGCAGGTCAAATTGTAGTGCTTGCCTTCACTCTCCACTTAAGTGGGCCGTGTACTCGTCGAGCCGTTAAGACATTTCACAGTTGATAACCGCAGGTGAGCATGTCCCCCAACTCTGTTGTTGGTATACTCATTAAGATCTCCCATGTGACTCCACAAGCTACTCCAAAGCCAGCAGAGAACTACAATAGCTCCCTGGAACAAACGATAGACCCTTTTAACAGCAAAACTAAACTCGGCTGAAGGTGAAAGCTGTGTGGGTGTGTTCATTATTCAGTAGTTTTTATTTGTCACTCAGTTATACAAGTACAGTATGTGTGACTGTGCTAACAATAATATAAAAAAATGTAAGCATGTGGATCTCACGATCCACATGGGAATGATGAGGATCCAATGTGGATCTGGGATCATAAGTCATCTATGACGTGTCTACGACGCATGACTACAAAAATATTTGGGCAAGATTTCAGCCGATCTAATGCCCATTGACTACATACAACATGACAGTGGTCCCTCTATGGGTCGAAGTGCAGTTGCTGTTAGCTTTGTGTTGTTTACAAGCTCCTCAATATGTGATTCAAGTGTGATTTAACATTCTCTGTTAAATCTCACTTATATTTATTTTATCTTTTGTCTTAATTAATTGTCTGTTAAAAGAAAAATAAATAAGAAAAGTCATCTCCAGATGCACCAAACAGTTCTCAGAATGATGAATTCCACTTAATCTCAAATTGGATATGCATGGCTGATTGTTTGTCATTAGTATAGGTAACACCCCTTAACACTATATGGGCAGTTTTTGAAGGTCCTGATCTGGATCTACAGATCCAGTCTGGGTCTTCTTCCTAATTCAAATCAAGAACGAGCGACCCCTCCCCCCGTCCATTGATTCCAATTCAATTCAAAGGATCTTTATTGGCATGTGAAAAAGATACGTTTACATTGCCAAAGCAAGTGTCAAAACATGGGGAAAATAAGGGGAAAATATGTACAGTTGGAGGAGGTACAGCATTGTGTTAAACAGAGCTATGTCGCATTGCACCAATTTTTTGGAAAGATTGCAAGAAAAACCCCAACAAATCATCTACTCTTTTATATATGGTGTGAAGTTGATGTTATTTTCCAGAGCATCATAGGGATATAATAAACCATAAGGGCACACAGTAACTGAAAGTTTAAAAAGTACACAGGTAATATCATCCATGTTTTTATAGTTGCAATTGTGATCAATAGACCAATAGATTTCTAGCTCTTTCTAAGAAAATAGCAAAAATAAGAGACGCATTGCAACATATTCCCACATAAGTGCCTTAGCAAACCATGCATTACAGAGAAATCAGAAGATGTTAGACCTACCATCTCACAAGGTAAAGACGGATGTAGTCACAAGATGGAACAATGGTGACGAAATACTTGACGGGTTTCTCGATCAACAGCCTGCAATCGGCACGGCCCTCATATCTCCAGAGGTGAGACATGGAGCGAGTGACATCTGTGCACTGAACGAGACGGTCCTGAGGATGTAGTCAGAGCTCTGAAGCCAATGCACACGACTACAACCATCATGTCAGAGGAGGAGAACCTGGCCGTTTCAGTTATTGCTCCGCTACACGCCCAGCTGTTCAG
Organism: Gymnoscopelus microlampas; assembly: GCF_963454915.1. Lineage (NCBI taxonomy): Eukaryota > Metazoa > Chordata > Actinopteri > Myctophiformes > Myctophidae > Gymnoscopelus > Gymnoscopelus microlampas. The sequence goes on from NC_139947.1 coordinate 23,682,300, forward strand.
TGACACACTCAGGACAGCATCAGTGACGCTCTGCTAGCAAAATGTGTCTTAAACCATGATCTTGGGAAACGCAAGACAAACTGTTGAGGAGCACAACATGCTGTACACAGCTTCTGCTTTGGACGGTTCAAAACCTTAGCATTCCTGTTCTGACCATTCCTGAAGAAACCAACCTGGACATACAAGTAGAGTAACGGAGGCCACAGGTCTTCGGGTCATTTCAATTTTAAAAACAAAACAATATTGTCATTGTAAGCTGATATTGTAAACCATAGGACTAATTGTGTGACACTTTATGACATATTATTAATAATAGTTATTATTATTACACTGTGCTCTATAAGTATGTACTGGCCCCATATATTTTAGCATAAGATATAGCTCACTACCTGTATTTATTTTATAAAGCCTTTTTTTCATCTTTACCAAAAATGCCAAAACTTTTGCAGGGCACTGTATTATTTACACAACAATTCTAATAATTCCATTTGTTTCCACAGTTTCAAGTGATAAGCTATTTATTAAGAGTATTAAAGGTATTTATCTTCCCCAGAAGAAGTTGCAAGACAGGAGCCAAAGTAGCAAGAGGAAGCGAAATGTGAAGATGAGAAGAATAAGAAGATAAGAGCTTCACCACCACGAAAGCCTGATTTATACTTAGTCGTACAACAAGGCACTCTCACTCCCAAGGCGCCATATCCGGGCTTTCGCATGGGTTCTTACCTTTCGTATCCGATGCCGACGTCGTGGGTGCCCTTTCCTGTCACCATGCAGGCCTTGCAGCTTGTAGATCGTCTATTTCCGCCGCAGGATACCATCGTACGGCAGATAATAAATTATGCACTACTTGGAATTGTTTTTAGCAATATTACAGCTCCAACCCAGTCAGCATTTGCCAGAGCCCAGGAGGAGGTAAAGTTTTACCAGAAGGCCCCATCACTGCCACTTACAGAGGAGCCCCTGACATGAGAACATGAGGCTGTGTATCCTCTCACAGCAGATAACTCTGCATTCCTGGAACGAGTGTTTCTGCGGAACGACTGTTCTCCACTGCAGGTCAGAGTCACAGAAGAATGAAGAATGCACTCACCTCTGAGCATGTTGACCAGCTTCACCTTTTGAAGAACATAGCTCAGCAGACATCACAAATTATTTAATTTGACAAATATTAAAATGATCTACGATGAAAATGTTCACAAAAAAGTGCACTTACAAATAAAATAAAGTAAAACTGAAATTGTGTTTTATTTTAAGATGGCATCTTTTTATGGCAGTCAACATATGTGAAAAATTCATTAAAATGAATGAATCGCAACATATTGAAGAAGTGGAATTGTGGTCTGCTCACACTATCTCTCTCTGCTAGGATCTTAGTTGGCTGGCAGCCTACTGTACCATCACTGATGTACTGTATGATGTGACTGGAGGAGCAGAAGGCCATGTTTACTCCAAACTGGTGACAGAGTGACAAACTAAAATTCAGACCAGAAATCTGCTGGGTCCAATCCTGTTTCAGATCAGTCTCTCAGGGTTGTCGGAGAGAATAGGACCCAATTGCAGAAAAGCACACAGACGGGAGGCACATTCAGATGAATGCAGGACTTTACTTGGACAGGCATGATACATGCACAGGTAGACAGAACAGGTAACAGGCAGGAACAGAAATGCTCACAAAGTAGAGGCAGGAGCAAAGTACATAAGACAGGTTTGACATATACGCACACAAGGCCTAACAGGACACAGGTGAACACAATGGACAAATAAAACTAGTGTGGCTAATAACACTAACAAGGGAACAAGGCATAGACGGGTTTCTGCACAGCTAAGGTGTAGAACACAGCACTCTTTAGTTAACTTATCTGGAAAACATTTTTCTAGTTTGGAATGGACTTGTGGTCAAGTCTACACCCACTGCAGCTCACTGCTCTCGCTGACTTTAACCACACACAGCAGATTAGAGTGCGTGTTTAAGTCACATCAGTTATGCCCCTGAATGCAAACACCCAGTAATATTTGTTAACAAGAAACCCTTATATAGAGACATACACGATAGTCAGTGCTATGTAAAGGAAAGGGCAAAAAGGTTCATGGAATGTACTGACCCTGAGGGCCGGGTGGACAAGCATAATTGTGAATAAACATTGTATTTGAATGATTGCAACCTTTGTCAAATAATCAGTTCAGGAAAATAAAATGGGTTTTTGCACTATTGTTTTATTGAGGTATTTAAAGAGCTGTAGAGCACAGTGCAAGTTTCTTACTGCGCAGTATGGGCTGTCTATAGCCTGGAAACCTGACTTATCTGCCAGAGCGAATTTCATAGTCTACTGCCCAGTGAGAAACCTACTCTGTGCTCTTTATATACCTCAATAAAATTATATAGTGTGCACTGCAAATTGAAGAACAAGAGACACAAAAATGTGTGGTGTCGTCTTTTTTCATGGACCAATTACCTGACAATGGTCACAATCATTAACAAATGTGTTAATTCATGCGCTCTGAGATCCACCCAGTTCTGAGATACAGACATGGCAGGAGTAGCAGTTTATAAAGTACGATATGAAACATTAACATTCAAACAACATGACATGTATGAAGCATTGCTGCTCTTACTGAACTTTCTGCAGTGAGCTGGCTCTCGAGGGCAGGAAGTAGAGTTGTTTGCTACAGTTGAAGACTGATTGAGAGTAGATAGACATCATGATGTTGTGAGCTTGTAGATCTGCAATTGTCAGCACACGACACAGTTGTACAATGGATCATAAATTAGGCTAACAGCATTTACAGAGAATCTCAAATGTTACGGTTTTGCCATTGTTGGGTTTATTATATCCTTATGATGCTCTGGAAAATCACATCAAGTCCCTGATTGCGGTGGTTGTCAAACATTTTCATATATTTGACGAATCTGAAAAGATTTGGTGCTAACTGCTAAGCACCCCCATAAGAGAAGATTTGTGTTGTTAAATATTGTACGTTTATTCAAACATTTTCTCAATTCTTCAAAATGTTTCGGAAATAAATAGCAAGTATAAAATAGGTTTACAGTGATTATACTGTTCCTCATTTGTTGGGCACCCCCTGGAACACCCTCAATGACCCCTGGGGGTTCCCGAACCCCACTTTGAGAACCCCTGTCTTATTGTCTGCCTTATTGCATCTCTATTGTCTGGTTGCTGCTGACACTTGAAAGAAAATACAATTAGCACAAGGACAAAATGTTTCTTTGATTCTTTGCTGAATCCTGGCTCTATGCATCTGCTCAAGCATTCAGTATGTAGCTCAAGCATTCAGTATGTAGCTCAAGCATTCAGTATGTAGCTCAAGCATTCAGTATGTAGCTCAAGCGTTCAGTCTATAGCTGTGAATCTGTGTTTGAAAAGCATCAATATATTTGGCCATTTGGAACTGTCAGCTTGGTTTTAATAGCTCATATCACATGACATCGACAATATACCCTTGTATACGTGTGACTGTGTGTATGTCTTTTCATAAGCGTTTTATTTTATTTGTTTATTTAAACTTACACTTTTTACCAGCAAAGTCCCACTTAGATAAATAAAAAAATATCTATCGAAAGGAGAGGTGACCAACATGGCATCATATCAAAGGCAATTTCACCAGTAAAATACTGTCCCAGAGAATTACCAAGAGAACTAAGAGTATATAAGAACTGTGCTAGCAGCCCCTATAGACTGTGCTGGCAGCTGCTTATACCCAAGTGGAGAGAATTGGGTTGAATTGACTGGCAAACAATTTAGAAAATGGCAAATTGGCGGTGGGAGATTATTGTAAGATGGCGCTAGAGGAAAGGCGACACCAAAGGAGACACCAAACTCAGTCACTGAAATGGTTAGGGTTCCTCCATGTGCACAGCAAACTGCACTCAGCAAGTTTAATGGAAATCTGGCAATTCCATTTTGAAATATCTTGTGTGCAAGTATAAGATATGTTGTGTGGGACCAAAGTGGTGGACAGACAGAGTGACAGACCAACATTGCCATACTTAGAGCCCTGCTTCTTGTGTTCAGTACGGACAACCAACCAGTGACTTGCATACCAGAACAGATGTAGACATGAGGAGTTGACATGAATCAGGTACCGAAACAGAGGCAGGAACTGGATATAACATCTTGACCTCCCTTTTAAAATAGCTTAGAGGAATGAGAATCTGTTTGCCCTGAGGTTCATCCCATGACCTCAGACTATGATAAAACCAATGTGGTTTTCCTAAAAGTAGGGGGGCACCACCTAATTTTTTTGCGTGTAGAAACAGGAACTCAGTTTGGCTCCTCCCCTTTCTTAGTCCACTTCCTCTCTGATGTTGTGTTGTGTTTATTCCTACTAACAACACTACATGTTGGTTCTGTTTTGAGAGATTATGATAAAATATAAAACAAACTCCAGCTTCAATCCGTGTAAAGGGCTTCTTTAAAAGTAACCCATTGTTAGACCTCAGGAGGAGCTTTGGTTATTTGTGTGATGATATAATTACATTTATCAATTTGGCTTGTAGCCAAAACATGCCAATTCTGCATGCTACTCTTTAGGGTTAGAAAAATGCATCACACAGGATACTGAAGTTACGCCCAGCAGTTGCAGAGTATTTGGCCTGTGCTGTGGAGAATCAGATTGTTACACTGTCCGCTGGCGGTATCGTGCACCGAAATACTGCCGATTGGCTATTTTTGGCTATTTCAACGCTGTCCTAAAATCTTGATGTCCTCACAATTATCTATCTTTACAATTGGCAAAAGTCAGCGCTTCCGTGTGTCCTGTTATCACCTTCCCTTTTCATTGTTTACCTATGTTATACAACAAGAACATGTAAAATTTCAGTACAAGGTTTGCCACAACGTCCTTTGTTTGTTGAGGCTTTGTTTTTCGTCTAGTTTTCATTGTGCACTATACATTTGGCTCTTTGGTGCATATTTATTTTCTTTTAACAATATTTCGGCTCAGTACGAACCACACCGGAAGGGAACACTGTTAGTGAGAATTAGCCAAAATGGCTAATAGTAATTAAACATTACTTAACTTTGCAGTCACTCGTGGTAATGTCCCTTTCCCCACCCCAGTCACTATAATATGTCTGTAATTTTCGTGTCATGTACATCCCAAAGAAAACATTATTAACCACGTTATCGTCTTTATGAACAACAGTTCTGCGTGACCAAATGAGAAACACAGAATTCTGGCTCCGGCTCCTTCTGCCAGATCATGTGAGTGAAACAAGCGCCTAGACCAGTCAGGAGGACGAGGAGGTGGTGGGCTAGATGGATGATGATGTTTTCCTGAGATGCATTGAATCCAACATGCTGACAGACATGACACTCTGTCATGACTCATGTCTGTCATTCTGGGGCTTGGTATCCTCTCAAGAACCAAACTCCACTTAAACCCAAACCTGCACTACTATGTTAGCGAGTCCTGTGAGGTTTCAGTCTGAATTCGCTAATGCCATTCGCTAATGCTGATATCTATTGGCTCTCGTTTGAGGCAGTGGCACATAGCTGTCACTCTATAGGTTTGGGCCGCATAGTGACCCGAATTTCTAGTAGTAATACAAACGAGTATGTGTGGGTAGGTGGGTTTGTGTGTGTGTGTGTGTGTGTGTGTGTGTGTGTGTGCTACAGGGGTAGAGGAGGTGCCAGCCAAGCGCGTGGCCCCTGCCAGCACTGTCCATGTTCGTCCGCCCGTCCACGCTATCTGCCACTCAGTGCTCCCCACTGTAACACAAGGCATCCTCTCTCTCTGTGTGAGCGCAGCTGTCGCCAGCCAATTTCTGGCACTGGAGAAAAATGAAAGGTCCCGAATCTTGCTTTTCCTGCTTTTCCAACTTTGAGTTTTTTTCCCCCTTCTTCTCATAAATTTGAAAAAGACTCTTACTGAGACATACATTCTGAGATGCAATTCCAAGAAATACATTGAGGAATAAACTCACAAATCAACCCCTTTCATCTTTACTGAGCGTTGGAAATGGCCCTCCATAGAGCAGGCAAGCCCTATTTTATACAAATTCAAAAATATCTAATCTACAAACTCACAATGCGTTGCATCGTGGCACGTTGTGGGCTTGTAGATCGACTATTTTTGAAAAGTTTTGATAGGAGAATTGGGGGAAATTGTGAAAAACTTTGGTGCAAATGCATGGTTAATGTGGTTAAGAGAAAAGAGGAAGGCATAATGTGTTGGGGGGGGGGGGGAGCAGAAAAGTAGCACACATACTGTATATACTGTACAGGCAAAGTTGAAACACTTTCCCCCTGTATTGACCTTGTAGGTACAGATGGGGATGACGAAAAGATAGGGACTGACTGACTGCTGACTGAACGTCTGCAGATGGCCCGAGATATGGGGGAGATGAAAACGGGCGAGATAAAAAACAGGTGCTTTGGGGCACGCTAAACTCCAGAAAGTTAAAAGAGCAAGCCGGAGATAAGAGAATGGGAGGAGGAGGCGGAGATGGGTGCTTATGGGGGTCGCTCAGAGCTTTTACTTCTCAATGAAGCGGTAGAGAAATGGGTGAGAAGGAGAGAGGGAGGAAGAAGAATGCTCCGGGGGACCACTTTGTGTGATGAGAGGACAAACAGATGGCAGCGGAGTCGTCAGGCTACATTGTGTTCACAGTAGCATGTCCTAATCTAAAGCACTGCTGCTGATGTGAGTGTGTTTTGTGTATTTGTCATGAGATGCTATGGTAATGCAGTGTGCAATGTATTGGTACAAAATCAGCTCTTTGACTTTACCACTTAAGCCCTATATCCTTATATTAAAATTGGCAAATGGGAGGAGGGTGGGCCGGCCCACGGCCAGGTCACTCTGACATAACCATAAACAAACCCGATATAGCCATTTATAGGCAGGACCATGGCTAAATAAACAAACCCAATACGCCCATGCTGTATATACAGGCATGGGCAGGACCACGGCAACAGCACTATGACTCAGACATAACAATAAACAAACCCGATACACCCATATATAGCCATGTCACTATGACTCAGACATAACCATAAACAAACCTGATCTCTCTCTCTCTCTCTCTCTCTCTCTCTCTCTCTCTCTCTCTCTCTCTCTCTCTCTCTCTCTCTCTCTCTCTCTCTCTGCTTCACATCTCTTGCCAAGTTCCCAGTTGCTCGACTCTGAAGTACCGCGGCACCGCTGGAAGGACATTTTGGGGTAGTTTTCAAATCCATGTGCAACATCTGAAAACCTCTAGCTGGATGCATAATGAATAACAAGAGATAAATGATGGGTGAAAAAAAGTTACTGACACCTGCTTGCCATCTGTGTCAAGCTCATTTCATCAATGTTTGATCTCCCCCTTTTCATCCCCACAAACCTATATTTGTCTCCCTTTCTCAATGAAAAGTAGCTTTTGCCCGGCTGATGCAAGATTATTGGGTCCAATGCTGGAGAGTCCTATAGGCCACTGATTACCGATGTTATAATCATTCAAAAAGTTAGATTCTATTAGTAACAGCAACAACAACAACACAAATAACGATTTGATCTAGATAAAAAACAACCAAACTATTTCATTTAACCGCTATTCACAGCAAATTCTAAAATAGGCAATCTACAAGCTCATAATGTGGCGCATTGTGAGCTCGTAGATTGGCTATCATTGTGTTCTTGTAGACCGGCAAATACTGAAATGTTCACCTATAATGAAAGTGGTTCAAAATCGGGACACATCGGCTGGATATTTGCCGATACCGCTGTCATAAAAAAGTCAAATAGTGGCAGATACTGTATATCCGGCAGACCAATATATCTGTCAGGCTCTAAAGATAAGCCATCTTTCTGATGACAGTGCGAGAGAGACTGCTGAGGATGGGTGCAGATCTGAGCCCAGACTGCTGATGCAGCCTGAGATTTCTTCAAGAAGTATTCCTGCTTTGTCTGTACAGCATGTTTGGGTGCACGTTTGGATTTCAGCAGTTTGAGCTGATGTGAATTTGGTCCACATGGGAACAAACGGCGTGGCTCCAATGTGGATCTCAGACTTCATGTGACTCGTCTATTATTATTCAAACATTTTTATTGAACTTATCCAAAAGGTTGAAAATACAAGCTGAAAGTGAAATGTAATTAAATGCAAAGTCAAAAATCTGTAAAATAACTAACTGGGTGGAAGGGGGAAAAGAATGGCTTATGGCTATAGTGTGACGGTAGAAAACACCTCCTCAAAATAGGACAGAAACGGTTGCCAGAACAGGATGGATGGAGCCCCTGATTGTATATTTAAGCTGTTCAAGTGTAAGATGTGACATCCTCCACCCAGCGTTTGTGGGATGGCGGAAGTGACTCGTCTATGACATATTTATGATGCACTACTACTATTGCGTGCACAAGAAATTGGCACTGATTGGACCAGTGGTTTGCAAGATTTTTTATTGATTTTATACTTTATTAACACCTTTGTTAACAGTATAGGTAGTACAGTCAAAGGCTATGCTAAATGTATTGGCTTCGAAAAGACGGACCAACCCTCTTATAGACAGCCAGCCTCCTTCAGGGCCATGCCGTAAACATGTATTTTGGTCAAAATTTCTATGCCGTGCACGAGAATGCTACACACACCGTAAAATTCAGCGTAGCATGTTTTCATGCTAGCTCACTCTCCCCTGACCCCCTCCCCACATTCATTCGTTAACAAGTTAATTAATACATACGCCGACAAATCAGTTTGTTTCTCCACGCTCAAGCTCTCTTCATTCTCATTTGTTACAAGTGTACTCACACACGCCCTCATACCCACAGTGCATCTCAGGCGGTGCATTTAAGCAGTCTCTGTTCACTAATTCTACGTGCTTCGCTGTCTCAGCTGGTCGTACATCTGTCAGTTTTCAAATTCCCTCCACCTCCCCAGCCTCCTCCCTGTGGCATTTAGTTCATATTGTTAATAGGATGATTATGTGGATTTTACTGTAGTTCTATGGATTGTACTATGATATGTGGTAGTTTAATTATGCATTGAAGGTTCAATGTTATGATCATGTAATAACTATCTTATGCTCCGCTCTGGGGGGGGGGTTGTGATTTCAGATCTGTTGTCATGCTTGCGCAGGTAATCTGTAATATCACATGAGCAGAGTCACACCACCAAACTGAATGCAATATCATTGCAGTAAATGGTTAATAAATGGTAAATGGTTAATCCTAAACTGAGGTGTCTAAATGAACTAGCTACTGTATAATCATATCATCTAGTCTCGTTACCAAATAGAGACTTGACATTGGACAACAATATACATGCCCACCAATCATCATTGTATATACTGTATGTATATGACAAATATCAAAGAAATAACACATTATTTGTTTTATTGAATAATTGTTTCCTAGTTTATTTCTATTTCTTGTTTATGTAGAATAAGCATATTGTTTTCTTATGCCTTGTTGGGGGCATATATAGCAAATGGCACCGTTTTAAAATTTTATGTGAGTTCTCCTTTGAACTTGAACACAGGCATATTTCCGAGGTGTCAATCTTTCTCCTCCCAACACATTGTTGGAGGGCTCGCTCTCATATAAGCCCCCCACCCAAAGGGCCCCAGCGCACTGCCTGCAGTGTCTTTATTTACGCTCCTGGCACTTGTGCTAATGCTTGGGGCAAAAATTGTCTTGGCCTTGGGTGTGTCAGTAGGTTTGTCTTCTATACAGAATCGGTATAGAAGACAAACTTGTAGTGGTCTCATAGACTGAAACGTTTGCTGCTTTTTAATTCAACTTTTTTTCTTTTTGCACTTGAGCGCCATTTGTCATTGATGTTTTGAATTAAAGATTGATCTCAGTATGTGGTCTCTTTTTTGAGACTTTCTGGCCCAGGAACAATGATCGGGCTATCTCCGCTGCTGACTAATTATTTAATTCACACATCCATCTCATTTGGCACCCAGACTTATATTTTATTTCATTTACAAAGGCAACAGCAAGGAACTGTCAGATTAGTCAGACTAGAAAAATATTAAGGCCACATGCTTTGTGGCTAACATGTCTGTTTATGTACAGTACTGTACAGTCACTCCAGTTCGGTATTGTAACGTGGGAACAAGTGTCACCCAGCCTATTCCCTGCCATTATAATCAGCCTATTGTGTGTGTGCTTGTTCAGTGTTGTGTTCTTATTGGCTCTCAGGCACAGAGAGTTCTGTTGTGTATCTGTTCAGCCCACCCACTAAGTCAGTTGTCTTCCGGTTTCCAATGTGTATAGCCGTAGAGTGAATCTTCCTCCGCCTGTGCCAGGGACTGCGGAATGACAGCCACAGACTGTGTTACAGTTGTATTATGTGTGAGTTATTGTTGAGAGCCTACCTGTACTGCTGTTGTTATAGTGCCAACGTTGGATGTGTGCTGTAATACTCTGCCGTGCCAAGTAAAGTTCCTGACTGGATATCCTTGTCGTAGCATTCTTACCCCCTCGCCTCCACCATCAGAAATACACACAGTGTTCGCATCATTAGAAAGTTAGTCCACAACAGTATTTCTGAGGCAAAGAATCTCTCTCTCTCTCTTTCTCCCCCCCCCCCACCCCACACACAGTTATGGCCAGAAACCGGAAGTCCCTCCCACATTCTTACCGACCTTAACCAAAACAAACCCATGCCTAAACTTAACTATCTCTAACCTATGCCAGGGTACCCTGTGGTGTAAGTTCCACCTCCAGCTCCCCTGCCAGATACTGTCTCTCAAACTCCACATTCTCCCCAACATATGACGAAATCATCCTTTTGATCTGTTTTGTCTGGAGGAGAAGGCCAAGTCCGAAGTCATCCACTCCAGCATTGTTGCTGACTGCTGTGAGCCCTTTAACTCAGGTCTTCACTAAACTGTTTATAAGGTTCTCTGGGATACCACACAACCCAAAGCCAGGACCAGGACAGTTGCACCACTTGGGAGGTCTTTTACAGCTTCTGTTGGGTCTTTGTAGAATTTAGAATCCTTTTGGCTGGTGGTGGAAAAGTAACCGCCACATATCTTGCCCAGGGAATGAGTAGCAAAGTAAAATGTTGGTCTGCAGGTGCCAGATCGATTTTTGAAGAACACATTTACTCTCAACAATACTTTAAAGGCAGCCATGTTTTTGAGATGTTGGCTGCTAACAGCACAATGGCGGGATGAGGTTTCGTGAGCACTCCGATACGGGTTGTGGACAAGGAGTCCATCTTCTATCTATAAAGGAACTAATAATAAGAAATATCTGCATGCATAGGTGTGTGTGTATATCACTTTTATGCCCATATATGGAGATGCCCGAACTCTCCCAGGCTGATTGATTGAAACCATGACCCCTATATGGAGATCCTCATACTCTCCCAAGTTGGTGCAACATCAAAATGTTGTGATGTCATAGTACCGATGTCATAGACTGGCATCCGATACTCTGAAAATAGGTACTGCGCCAAGTACTCAAAACAATAGGTACTGACATAATAGTACATTTGGGGCCTGCACTAGATTAGCAAAAGAGAGGAATAGATAAAAAGTTGTACTTGTTGTCAGTACAAGTTGTACATGTTGTCATGGTACCCAGTGTGGTACCCACCACTATAGTACTTAGAGGCTAGTCTATGATGTCAGTACTATGATCAGGGATATCCATACGCTCACGTATGGGCATATCGGTCGGATCGGCGGTTCTGGACAACCACATACAGTATATGGAGCCTGTCTTCTGTCTTTTCCGATTTTATGTCCATACTGGATAGAGATCTCTATGTATCTGTCTGTCTGTGTCCCTTTTATGCTCATATATTCTGTGTCAGCCATGCCCAACTTCAGGCCAGACTATGATGTCATAATGATGACACCAGGGTACTCCATATATAGGGATTTGCGGATTTAGCTATATTCTTTCCCACTCAGCACATCACTCCCTCGGGTCCTTGGCGTTACGCATGCAGAGTTTGAAGTCGATCAGTAGGGTGTTCTCGAGAAACACGGGTGACACATGGACGGACACAGAGAGATTCCACTCATTTTTAGATAGATGATGATTGACCAAGATGACAAGAAGATGACAAGATTTTTGCATAATACTTTGAGTTGACACTTAGGTTAGATAGAATTATTTTTTTAAATCCAATATGTTGGAAATGTACACCGATATGTGCGTTGGACTCAGTATGACCCAAGGCTTCCAGAGGAAAAGTTTTTCCTCAATTATTTATGATTATGTTTTTATTATTTGTTGTGCCCCCTGGGAGTAGAACTTAAAAGAGTCTCAGGGTTTATGCTATTTGATGCCTCCTTAAGACTTATGGTTAACGTATAGGCCAATAGGTGGAGCAATAAGAATAATAATCCTAAAGAAAAAAAATAATGTGGTTCCTGGACCTGTCATGGAGTGGTGCAAACTGCGCAGTGATTTGCAAGGTCCTTTGTTGGACAGGTAATGGGCTGGTAGGGGCGAGGGAATAAGAAGACTGTCTCTCTTTTTATTGTCATTATTCTGTGAAAATACTCCACCCTCCCTATCCCTCCATAAAACTTAAAGGACAGGCAAACCCAACAGAGTAGAGTAGAAGAAAAGTGAAGGCATAAAATAAAATGGAAAATCCCACAACCTCTGAAACCCGCAGTCAGTCCAGCAGAATCAAATTGTAACTGCATTGAGACGTGTTGTGAGCTTATAGATTGGCTATTTTCACTGTGGTTAATCCATAATGTACTTTTTCCCTACCTAGAAATGTAGTGGAGTCAAAAGTATTTACTCAAGTAAAGTACAGATACTTAACAAGAATTTACTTAAGTACAGTACTCAAGTAAATGTACTTTGTTACTGTCCACCACTGCTCCCATTATTTCAATAGGATTCTTGCACAATGGTAAATAAGGTACACGTACAATGCAATCACAATAAATGAAACACAAATCTTACCTTTCAGCTACTTTCAAAGCCAAGCCAGCCATCTGTTACCAAACTCACTCTCGTTTCATAAGATTCTCGATTATTGAAATGTTGAAGAGATGCATGAGTTTGTAGTAATTACATGTTCACTGATATAACAATTCGTGTTCTTCACATCAACAGTAAACTTACATTAGCAATGAATTTGCCATTTTGATGCAAATTCCCTCAAAATATGAAGTCTGTTGGCTTGTGAACCACTTTTATAACTGAAGCCAGGACGAGCCACAGGGCAATATCATAGCAGATGGTGTCTATCGGTTTTATCACTCTCATAAAGTCTATACGCTGGATTTTTTTATTTTTACAGCCCAGCTATTCATTTATTGTATTTTCCTTTTTCTTTTTTTGCAAGCAAAAGTTTGAAAAGCAGTCTGAACTGGAAAACCCCCACAAATGGATGTATCAGGAGATGATGTGTACATTAAACTGCTTCTGCAGGGGTCAGCCTAGGTAACATCTAACCCTTATATCTGTGTGTGAAGTTATATCGGATGATTACCATCTTTTACTGACACTATGAGAAAAGGTACTTTTATTTTTATGTCTGTCATAGTTTTATTTTTATTATTTGTATTATATGGGCTCAATAAACAAAATCCTATTTCTCTCCTATGAATAACAATTCCCTTTTTCCCATTTCGAGGTTATTGCTGCAACAATTCGAGTTTATGTTATATAAATATGTTCCCAGACTCTAAACAATTGGGGCCCAATTTTTGTGAATCAAGGTACACAGCTTAAAATGCAATCAATGGTGCAAAGTGCCGTGGACAGTAAAATCCTCATTGCTCATTTATCAATCAATCTACTACAAATGTAATTAAATGGATGGTCCGTTTGGTCAACAAATATTAAAAAAAAAGAGCAATCTATAAGCTCACATCGTGTCGCGATGGTACGGGTTGTGAGCTTGTGGATTGCTATTTGTCGTACAATGAAGCAGGGGCTTACATGAAGTGGTTAAACAGGAATATGCCATGGCCGATGTGTTGATGGAGAATTTAAGAAGTCTGGAGTGTTTCACAATAATGCACAGGTTGAAGCAGGCTTTTACCGTCAAGAAATTAAACTTGGTGGTGAATTATGGGCAGCAGGTGATGGACAGATTAACGCCTTCGGTGCATTGTTTCTGGTGCATTGTTTCTGTGTCGTGAGCTATTTGTCTTATAATAATCAGTGTTAAGTCAGCATCAGACTATGTGGATGTGCCTATACAGTATGCCTATCGCCTACCGCTGTTGAATAATAAATGTTCAACATGGTGTTCAACAATATTCATATGTAAAACTTTTATTTGGAAACAAAAAAGAAAGAACATTTACCTGTTCAGTATTTTCTTTGTCGATACTCCAAGCTTTGCTCTGAGCCAGTACATTTTGCAACATTCTGCTCAGCCATAGGCTATCAGGCAGATAAGCTTTTTTCCATTCCTTCAGGCATTTCAATTGTACAGCAATTCACAGTTCCACAATATGCCTGTGTTTCAGCCCACAAATAATGCTGCAGTTCACAACTTTGCAATCTACAAAAGAACTTTATAATCCACTATTTTTCAGTTACTCTGTTCAGTCACTTACCGTAATGAATTCAGACCGCTGCCTGCAATATTTCTCTGCAATGTTGTAATGCTAAATTTATGCTCCGTTGTACGGCGGTGTTGTGCCGAAAATGTCAGCTCTATAAGATCTATAAGCTCACAACATGTCACATCCACGATGCGTTGTGAGCTTGTAGATCGGCAATTTTGCCGTGTGACACCAAACAGTATTATTGTTCTCAAGGTACTTGCAGTTGCTCACTCTCCCCACTTCAGTCCCATTGATGTGAAATGGGAGGCGGGGGGGGGGGGGGGGTGCTTCCAGCTGCCTCCTGCAGTCTAGGATCATCTTGGATTTGCTGGATGATTAAGATGGAGGTCACTTTCCCCTCTATAGGTTATTTATTTATACGTTTATTTGGACAGGACACCGCATATTAATGAACATCACACATAAAATTCTGTGTAAATACAGTTAATGCACCAGATTTAGCAAGAATGCTAATTTCCATCCGTAGTCCCATACAGAAAATAAGCAACATTACAAAAAAAACTACATATAAACATTACATGGGTTGTCTCATCATTGTCTATAATCAGGCTGATAATCGTGGCATTGTCAGCAAACTAAGATGGAGTTTGAGCTGTGTGTGGCCACACAACTGTGAGTGAACAGGGAGCACAGTCAGGAGGGGGCTGAGCAGCACACAGCCCTGGGTGGCCCCCAGTGCTAAGAGTCAGTGTGGAGGAGCCAGCTGGTCCACTTACACCTTGAGGATTCGACCATCTGGGCCAGGTGCCTTGTGTGGGTTTATCCTTTTGAAGGTGTTACACATAGCTGGCCTCCATATTTCCTGTGGGGGGGTATGGGTCCTGGTCTTTTTGCAAAGCCATGGCTGGGGTTTTATCCGCAAAGTGTGCATAGAATGTGTTAAATTAGATGCTGACACACCTCCCCTGCATTGTTGGGTCTCCGTTTGTAATATGTGATAGTCTACATGTTCCTGGTGTTGGCGCTGTGGTATTGTGACTCAACTTTAGCCCTGTTGCATACAATCATTCAACCACTGCCACGTGTGGGTTTGAATGCATACGATAATAATGATTAAATATTCCTTTAAACTTGAGGGATTCATATCAAAGTGAAACAGACAACCATACAGTCAGGAGAGATCTATAGAACAAACACACCGTGGTTTCAGTAGGTGGGTGGTAGATGGTGCAAATCAATTGGTCATCCGACTCATCCTTGACCAAACAGGGATGCAAATCCATGTCAGTGGCGTGTCGCATGCCGCTTTAGGATCTCGCTGTCACTCTACATTAGGGGGTGGGGGATTGTTCTCCTGTACAATAAGCACATGACTGCTACAGAAGTCCTGCTTGGGCTGGATAATATGAAGAGAAAACTACAGATTTAGGGCCATTCACACCAAGCACTGTAATTATAACGATAACTATATCTTTATCGTTCACCATTGTCTTTGTTATAGTTGTGGTGTGGACTCTGCCATTCATTTAACTTAGAACGATTATAAAAACTATGTTGTTATAGTTATAGTGCTTGGCGTGAACAGCCCTTTAGACAACATTGTGTTGGCATCCCTATTTTGGGCATGCCATTATAGGCAAAACTTTTCACAAATTGTCCCAAATTTATCCTTTTGAATGTGTTACACATAACTGGCCTCGATTTCCTATGGGTATGGTGAAATAAAACATTCTGGACAGTTTTAGGTACAAAATGTCTGAAACCACAAAGGCAGGTTAGCTGTGAAATTGGCTGCGTCTCAGGTCCATATTCTGCTCTGTCCTAGCTCCTTTATCTTCACTCCTACAAGGTTATGTAAAGAAGGAAAGGACATCTATATGAAGGTAGATATGTTGCTGCAAAGTTCAATTTGAACACAATTTGATCTACACACACATTTAAATTTGCACTTGCATCAAATATTCATACACATGACATTTGAAGTCACAAAGAATAAACAATTCTTGTTGTGCAAGGCCTTGCTGCCTTCCATCCTTTGGGTTTGCGGAGCAGGGCGCTGACCTAATGTTCTTTGATCACAAAGTCTGTGTAGGCCTCAGCACCCTTGGAACATTACTGGATGTCAAGACTGCTATTAAAAAAAGAATCCAGTACGGGGTCTTCATCAAGAGCTTGCGGGGTATAATTAATTGGAGCCCTTGTCAGTCTTCTCCACTATCCTTGGCATTGAACTTAGTTTCTAGATTTTCCCTGTGCGTAGCTGAGGCCCTTGTGACCTCAAACTGGAGCTCATGTTTAAATCTTTTATACGTATTCAGGGAGGACTTGATCCGTATGATTTTCTCTTTGCACAGGATTTTCCTTCATTCTTTCAAAACTATGACTATACATCCACTTTCACTGACATTAATTACAGTACTGTGTGTGTGCGTGTGTGTGTGTGTGTGTGTGTGTGTGTGTGTGTGTGTGTGTGTGTGTGTGTGTGTGCGTGTGTGTGTGCGCGCGTGTGTGAGATATTTCATTTGTGTGTACTCTATGTGTGCGTGCGTGCGTGCGTGTGTGTGTGTGTGTGTGTGTGTGTGTGTGTGAGAAATTTCATTTGTGTGTACTGTATGTGTCTGTGTTACCTAGATATATGCAAGGGTTGAAATGGGGCAAAATAACTGTTTTGTGTGAGCATCACCTTTATTGTTATCCAACCAGCAAAAAGTTTGCACCATTTTAATTACTAGCCAAAAAATGGAAAAAATCCAGAGCTGCTGATGTCATGGAAATTATTCACATGCAGGATGGAGATTCCAGTGAACCATTATCATTACACCTCTTTTGTTTACCATTATTATGAGCCAAAACACATTCTGCATCATTTCACCTCCTCAACCACGCCCACTCGTTCTGTATGGTATAATGAGTCCCGCTACAGATCCATCTGTGTCATATTGATGAAAGAGACAGCGGGAGTGAATGGAGCTCCCCTTAATGATTGTCACTGTTGCTGTTGAAGGTGTAATTATTAAAGCTGTCGGGGATGAATGATTATTGCGGCGGCGAGCCGGGCCTGGATGAAGCCAGTGCACACGTGGCTGGCGCATCAAATGCCGCCTCGTTCGCGCTTCCAAACGGCCCCTTTCGCTCCGTGCTGATGAAAGGAATTGCGGGTCGACACCTGTCATTGGGTGACCCGTTTGAACGATGACAATGTCTACCTCATTGCTCATATCTCGCAGCTCATCGACGCTGTGGCGCTTCCTCCGAGCTGAATGGTCGTCATTTTTGTTGGGGCCCCGCAAATGACATGTCCCCCACCCACCCCCACCCTTAATGGAGCATCACACCTAGGTCGGCGACAGCCAAATGGAATATTGAAAAATGGCTTTGTCTGCGTGTCGCGTGCGATGCCGACAAGCGGCGCACTACTTTCATAAAAAATATTAGCCTACAAAGCACCAGGTGGACAGGTGACACTTGTTTTGGTGTGTGAGTGGGCGGTTAGTTGGATATGCTGCACCATATCATGTCCTCCATAATAATAATGGGCATGGCATCCATCGGCAGACTGACACGGCACCTCATTACCACTACATGACCCACTGATGTGATGCAGTAGTTGAGATGAAGAAGTTATATATTTTTTGTGTGTGTGTGTTATTTTCAGACGGCAATATCCTGGAAATCATTGATGGAGCTCATTTGGACTGTGTGGTGAAAGGCCACCCTGCCCTGGGCTCCGTGATGCATCTCCTGCCAGAGAACATGCTGGTGTCTGGGCACGAGAACATTCCAGGACTGACGCCTTCTCCAACAGGTAAATGTGCCCCTTGGGTAGTATGTATGTCCACTCACATTACAGTCATTCATGTTAGAGGGTCCCATGTGGCAGAATCACAGGTTTTTATTGATCATTAGGAATAATAAATATACATTTCCTGGCACGTACATTCATATTGGCGAATAAAGCCCCCCTCCTTCAAGTTCTGTTTTTGGAATCAGTGGTGGGTCAAATAGTGCTGGCATCTTGTCTTTGGGGCTGTTTGGAGTTGGCGTAGCCAATTTCATGCATGCAACACTCACCTGGTCTGGGACAGTCAGGTAAATCTATATAGAGGGTAGGGCAGTTGCTGGGGAGGGAACGTCACATTAATGAAAAATAAATATAACGCCACTCTACAGTAAAACATAGACATCCTCCCATCTCATTCTTTAGAATTCATATAAGTTGAGCTTTCAAATCAGATAAGGCAGTGGTTCTCAATCTTTTAATTTCAAGGAGAGTGTACAAAAGACGACGAAACGGGCCCTTCCGTTTGGTTCCATTTGTGCACTTTGAGAGTTATTGAGCTTAGGTACTGTAATGAAAACTGACGGTTTCAAAGTTTATTGAAGTTCATTCCAGGCAGAGGTAGCAGAGTACATGAAGACCCTTTTTCCAAACTCAGTGCAGATTCTGGGTACTGAGGCATTTAAATAGACCTGTTATCATCGACTGTAAGATGGGTTTGATGTGATGGTGAAGTATGAACCAAGTTAGCTGACGAAATATTGATTTATAGATGAAGGTGTATCATTCAAGCAGCCTAAGGGCATTCAGGGACGGCCATTTCACTTTAGCATACAGATTGCAATGATGCGTAAGTGATCTATAACAGGTAATAAATCTTAATGCCTAGCGAGGTGGAACAGACATTCACAAATTAAATAAAGCTTCACCATAATCTAATACTGTTCAAAAAGGGCAGTGATTTTTTTTCTTTTTTTCCATTAAAAGAAAAACATGACTGAACTAGAAACACAACCTCACTTTAGTTTCTTAACCATACTTTCAAAATGTGGTTTAAAAGACAAGCTGTCATCAAGCGAAAAACCTACTGTAGGTATTTAAGTCAACACAGTCTGAAGAATTCAGATGTGTATTCTTTCGATTATGTTAGAATTCTACAACCGACCAGGTGCTTCAAATGGTAGCCAACTACCAAAGCAGTTGTTTGTTCTTCTTTTTTTTATGCATGCTCCGATATGCATTTTTGGGGCCAATACCAATAGTAATGATCTCATAGAAGCAGAATGGGCTGATGCCAACTTTTTCCACAATGAGGAACTGTGATGTGCAACATGTTTTAAAATCAGTGCAGGCAGGCACATAAGCTCTGAATAGGTGCTTTATCTAGGTATAACAGTTTGGGTCATCTTTCTGGTAGTAAAGGGTTTAATAATAGTATAATACTACTACTACTACTACTTCTACTACTACAACATGCATCTGCTAGCCTTAAGATCTGTCCACACGAAGAACGATAACTATAAAGATAAATATTTGATTGTTTGACCAAATGTCATCGAACGTATCAATTTGAGCTCTCAGTCTAAATGTAATTCTCTCTATTGTGTATATATTATAAACTAAGTCGATCCACTCATTTATGTCTCAACACATTTTCCATTTGGCTGTTAATTTATTTATTCACAGCCTTCATAATCATATCACATTATGCCTAATTTAGAATATGCCTCTCACCGCTCATTTGTACATCTTAATCTCCACTACAGGATTCATGCAATTATCCTGCATTATACTCGAGAGGATTATTAAATGTGTTACTTTGTTTTGATTCAGTATTGATAATCGTGCATCCTCAACTGATCAGCATTAGACTCTTTGGGCACCAGTGCAGTCCACGTTACTACAGACTAATAACAAATAGATATTACAATCAATGGGTTAATTATAAACGGTCACTGGCCTACTCGGGAGTGATGCAAGTCAGGAACAATATAAGTTGGAAATGCATGCCCCATCCGTTGTACTTGCTTTTAGAGCACCCGTTGTACCTATTCTCAGATTACACAGTGTGCTACCCACTACCATAGGGCCGATCGACTAAATATGGAGGAAGCCCTGATGTCGTCAAAAAATGCTGATGTTGTGTTGATGACGTACATGGACATACGCAAATGTATTGGTGCAGCTCACAAAAATGCTGCAAAGTTCTGCCAATCCGTGAAGCCGATGTGTTGGGTTGGCCAATCATGAAAGCCGATACCTACACCCCCACCATAGACACAGAGATTGGTGCATCATCCACAGACCCGCAGACAGACAGATACAGATATTTCTTTCCCCGGTTCTGGACAACGGCCAGTCTGAATGAATTCCTACTCTGTACTGCACATGCCCAGGTTATCGGCAACACACACGCCAAGTTTGAAGTCATTCGTTCAGACGGTGTCCTATATGCCCAGGACACACACAGACACAGGTTTCGTGAATTTATAGATGGAGTCAGTATCACTAATACTAAAATGTGTAACAATTACGGACCCTTTACCAGCCTCGACAATTTATAGTTTTATTATTTTGTTGTTTTTTTTCTCCTCTTTTCCCATCAAGGGTTATTTCTTGAGAGAAAAGTCGAGAGACTTTCCTCACAAGGGCCCAAGGATGGAGGTGGGGGTGTTTTATTTCCTTTGTCAAATGTGAGCCTATAAAGCCCTTTGAGATTATACAAATATATTTCAGTTGAGTTTGAGGTGATCATTCAGTCTGCAGATTTTCATTCTGTTCTTACAATATATGACCTTCAAGTTGATGAAAACACTTTCACTTCTAGAAGAACTGTTTATTTATTACAACTATTATGGAGGAGAAATGCTTTTAGGCTTTTGAAATGTAATGCATTTCATGCCGTCTCATGCTGATAAGAATATTTGTGTGAAAGGCAACACAAAACCAAGGCAACAACCTCAGGAAAGCATCTGAAAAACCCTGCAGAGCGACCTGGAGATAATCCACTCTTATCCAATTTTGTCTTTCTAATGTTGCTTATCATCCAATTTAAAACAAATCACAATGCATGCGGCTTCATAGTGCAAACATTTCAGGGAATCAGATTCCTTCAATTATGTGTTAATTGAAAGAGACTGTCGTTTTTTCACAGGCAGGCTTATTTTATTATGCCTCTCTTTGCCAGGTTTAATAATTGACTCCACCGTGATTATTATGGTGTTAATCACTGCTGATGGTCGTAGAGTGGTTTTATTGTTGAGTTTGTTGTTGTATGTGGAGCTTCATTAGTTAATCTCTGTGTGTTTGAAACACTACCAAATGAACAGCTTGTTAGGGTCTCCTGACCTTATATAAGGTTACACTTGTGTAAGCTTAACCTCTTAAGCCCTATTTTATACTTTCAAAAATAGCTAAAATAGATGATCTTACAAGCTCACAGTGGCTTGTAGATCAGCTATTTTCACTATTTTGAAAGATTTTGAAAATCTTTAAATACTTTCGCCTGTAATGACATGGCCAAAATAGGTACTTGACACCAGAGTGAAAGTGGTTGATATTGTAATAGTCTTGCGTGGCCCTCAAATAACATTCCACTCTGAATGGAGGTCTGGAGAAATTCTCATTTGAAACAGTGGATAGAATGAGCTCACTTGCTGTCTGCCAGGCTGGGCCGCACATTTTGGAAGTCAGACATAGCAATTGGAATGGATTATGAAAAATGTGACACATCTTGATCACATGAATACAGAGATAATGTGTACCAGTTTGTGTGAGTTTTGGACAACATCTGTGTGTTGGAGTAGTAGCATACCGTGTGTTTTGAAGAAAATGGTGGAAAATCTTGTCAGCCGGAAATGGGTGGGAACTACGTATGTATATGGAGAAATGCGTCATGATTCTAGGAATCTAGGGCATTTTTCTTTTTTTTGCATGACCCACAGCTCAATAGTTATTGGCGTGTTGGCCTGTTATCGCGCCACCATGAGGCCGATTTGAACATTTTGGCCTAGAGGTTTTTGCAAAGTTTCACACTGATCGGTCCAGCGGTGCCGGAGATTAGCTGTTCACAAACGGGTACAAACAGATAGACAGAGAGGGGAGAAAACATAATCTCCAGCCTTCAGCTGTCCGGCCTGGCAGAGATGACAATTTATTTATATCAGCATAATTGGAAGCGACATGTATTAAAACAATGCCTGAGGTATATTGTGCACTGCACAATATATAACAAAAACATGTTTGTCTCACTGAGTAGTAGTTAATGTGGATACATTATTGTTGTGCTCACTTGGCGAGCCCTTCCCCCGCTATGGAACGGCTCTTGCCCACACTGTCAGTGGCCCCGCCCCTTCTATCCACTTTTCACTTCAATGTTACCCAGGCTTTCTTTTTGAGAATGCAAGCCTTGGTTCCGACTTGAAGTTGATATTGTAACGACATCCAATCACAATAATATTTTTTAAAGATTGTTTGTTGGCAAAAACATTTTTTATCATTTTCTTTACGCTTTTGTTGCTCATTGTCCTTATAGTTGCTATATCTTAGTTTGGCCAAATGGTATGTAAAGGGCTCTGTGATTATCATGCCTCTGTGAGCCTGCTGGATGGGGAGATGGGTTATACAATGTTCTGGTTGTCAACCCTTGTGTAGCGGTGAGGAGACTAGGGCAAGGTGTAACAGCTGACAAAATAAGACGTTTGAACTGAGTGCCACGTTTCAATTCAAGAACATGGAATCACAATTGTCGATTACTTTCGAGTAATTGTACAACCCTAACATTCCTGAATGATGCCACTCCAGGACACAGGATTAGTAGGAACAAGAACAACCTCACCTGAAAGGAATCAAAAAACATCAGACACAGTTGTCTTTCTCCAGTTGCTGTCTATAAGATTTTACAGCACATAAAACAGTTTGAAAATGCCAGCCTTTACTGAGGACTTTGGTCTATCAGAAATTGAAATGTCTGCATGCAGTACTTAGAAGTAAGTTTCCAAGGGGTGAATGTAATGAAGTCTGACAGTGCAGACATAATCATTGGGAGTCAGTGAGAGGTATGTTCGCGGCCAAATCCCCTCCATTTTTCTGGGTCTGTGAGCAGCCAAGACCTTAGCCGCCTTTTAAGAATGCAGTCTCTGACTTGATATTCACACTGCATACTGAGCCGTCCACCTCCCGAGACAAGGGTCTCAATGAAATGCTGTGATGGCTACAGTACATTACACTTGAAGAGATTACAATCACACCCGCTATTTTTTCGCTCTGTTGTGGCTGAAGGGAGTGATTGCGAGCAGTCTCACAAGGCCCTTCCACTGCATCCGTTGGCTGGCAGTGCTTGCCTCTCAATTGATTTGGATAAAGTTTACACATATCCAAATGGAGGCTGTTTTGTGGTTGTTTGTCTCGAGAACTGGTATCTCCCCCAACCCTCTCTCTCTCTCGCTTTCTCTCTCTCTCTCTCTCTTTCGCTCTCTCTCTCTTTCACTCTCTCTCTTTCTCTCTCCCTCTCCCTATCTTTCTCCCTCTCTTGCTGTCTTATAAATATTTCAGTGGGTTTTGGGCAGGTCACAGCAAATCAATGGAGCACTAATTCAGATGGAGTTTTGGAGACTCACAGCAAATCCAGGTGACAGAGATTCTAATTAACGCATTGAAATTCACTCAAAGCGCCGGGCCTAGCCCGCAAAACACCCACTGCCAAAGCAGGTATTGGTTTCTTTGCCCAACTTTTAAAAAGCTATGGCTGTTCTGCTTGTGACAAAGGATAGGCTTAGAGGGTTTGTGGGACACGCGCGCACAAACATGCACACACACACACGCACGCGCACACACACACACACACACACACACACACACACACACACACACACACACACACACACACACACACACACACACACACACACACACACACACACACACACACACACACACACACACACACACACACACACACAGTAATAGATACTGTATAATACGTAGATCATTGTTTTCCGTCTTATCTCGCCTCTAGGAGATGCTCTCTTGAGACCCCAGCTGCTGGAGACATTGTCCTACACCCTGGAACGACTGACCGTGTCCCTCCAGCCCTCCCTAGAGACGTTTGAGAGGCAGCTGCTGCAGCTTGTCAACGATGACTGTCACAACACGGTAAGGCTCTGCTCCCCCCACCCACCCAGTGACCACCTTCAGTCACCTTTGGCGCTGTTGGTGCCCACAGATGTGAAACCCAAGGCCAGGCTCAATGAGGGGGTTCCAGGGGGCCCCAAGCTACAGTAAATGATTGATAGTTAGGAACCAAATGGACCTTTATGGGTCTGTAACTCAGAGAGTATACAAATGGACCCTTACAGCTGGGCCTGCACATTTTATAAAATCCTAGATTTCAGTCTGAGAGATGAAAATGATATCAGGAGTCTGTGGTCTAATGTATATGAAACTGGGGGTCCTTAAAGACCGGCTGAAATGAAAAAAATATGTTTTTCACACTTTTAGAGCATATCAGTGGTCATATGGAGATATACCGTCATTGACAATAGATCTCAGATTACACTAAAAGTCTCTAAAAGTCCAATCTTAAATACTTCATGTCAAACAAAAACGTAATGCGTGATTACATCATCAAGCCCCTATGAATAATCATGAATCATGATTTCATTCACCTGTCTTAATTCCCATAGCTCAATGCTCCTCCATGCAGCTGATTATCATTATGGAGACACTACAGGGCTACTACTCTGTTCTGAATCTAATTCAAGGTGATGGCCGGATGGCACATTACAAACATTCCCATTTTAAACTTAGACAGATAAAATATGTCTGAAGACATTTGAGGTGAGAAATAGGCAATGCAGTAACATAAACATGCTTCGGCACTGCCCCTCTCTCACTCTCTCTCTACCGACACAAGGCAGTGTAGATCTCGTAGCCCGGGGGGACAGGACGGATGGCAAAGATTTTTGAAATTACTAAGACATTTCAAAAATAAAGGTTGCAGCTGGACTTTAAAAAGGTTGAGAATCACTGATTAACACGCAATGTTTGCATCCAGGAACTGGACAATACATCCCATTCACCAAAGTTCATAGGTTGTTTTAAGGATATGAATAATTTACCCTTTTAATCTGTCTTTCACACGTTCTGATTTTATTAAGCAGAGACTTTGAAAACTTATGATCATGGATGTCTAGAGAAGGCTTGACAATATCAATGGTTTTGGGGCGACATTATTGTCATAATTTTTCAGCTCTGCTTGCATTCTTATTGAAATTATTCCTCCTGGCCGCTGCTATGCGCAACCAATCAGCTGTTGGCAGTCCCACGCCTGACCCATATTTCTCATTCTGATAGGAGCATTTTACTTACATTGATTTGTAGCCATACATGATAAAAAGCCTGGGGATTTTAATCAGATTTTGGAGAATGAGTTGTAGTGTTTTGTATCTGTAACCAACCTGTAGCGCCTGCAGCCACTACTGCCATGGTAACTAATGCTGGTCATAGTTCAGGAAGCTACAACTCCCTCAAAAAGCAAGCATTAAGTGGAACAGGCCCTTTTATTGTGGGACAAGAAGGTGACATCGAGTTAGAGAGGGTAGGCATTTTGAAGGCCAATGAATTTAACCACTTCTGACTTATGATCTACAAGCTTGTACATCTATTATTTTGGAATAATCCTGAAAGAGGTTTCACTATGGTTACGAGTCAAATAACTACTGTTAGTGCTATTTAGCACCATTTACCGTTGGCCTTTTTGTGTATGCTGAACCACACTGCATCCAGAAGTAGGGATGCACCGATGTGACATTTCTGGCCGATACCGATAACCGGTTAACCGGTCAACATTGCTGTTATGATCGATAACTAGGTAACTCTTTCAAAAAAACAAAAGTGAAATTGTATATCTTTTGTGAATGGCAAATGTTTCACAACACCCATTCCATGAATTTCACCCCTGAAAGCCTTTTATAAACATATTTTCTATTGAAAAGAATGACGTCATCCGGACGGAAAACGGAAGCGCACCGGTTTCCTGTTTGTCCCGGAACTACCGCGCTAGTAACAAAAAGGAATTTCACGCTGTTTTTATGGCATCATGCTAGACTATGTTCCTATAATATAACAAGCACATGTGCAGTTGTTGGAGGTCGTCTCCCTACTCTTCCATTGAGACATTTAGATCTTGGTTTCAGGTAGGACACCTACTGGTTGACAAGTAGTAGTACATCCTGAAGCTCATATCTCCCCTGGCCAAGGCCAAATTCCCTTTTGGAAGAGTGGGAGACGTTTGTTTTCCCACACAGGAGTCCCGGGTTTGAATCCCGGGTGTTCCATTTGCAATGACCTCTCTGCGCCAGGAGAGGCTATAAGAACTTGCGGATTGCAGCTTTAAACCAGTGGGCCACAAAGACTTTAATGATGATGGTGCAGTGTCGAGGGATTATTCTACCCCTTCTAGACACAATCGGATGACATTTGTATCCATTTTTAAGACAGTTGCTCTATACACTCTTCAATTTACAAGATCGCTAGGCAGCAGGTCAACTCCAGCAGTAATAGCCTTGACAACTCCACCAAGATTATTTTCCACAGCTTGATATTTTCTTTTATCTCACTTTCCATTACTCCAATCCTGGCTGCTGGTGCAAGCTCTTTAAGAGCTGCTGCTGCAATTTAAGGCAAACCATTTCCTAAACTAAATGGAGCCTATCTATTCCCTTCTCTTTTTCTTGTCCGTGGAGAGTAGGACAGTTAACCATGTTTGACAGGTGCGGCCATGCGGCGACAATTATTTGTACAGTGGCGTTGCTCAGGCCCTATTTTCTCAGTCCTTGCTAAGTGAAATGTGTCTGTGAGGGGATGAGAATTGATATGACGACGGTGTCATCTCCCGTAACTCGTTGATGTTATTGTGCTGGACTCTTTATCCCAGACTCCGGGGAATGACTGTGTGGAAATGTGTGTTGTGCAGTTAATCAAGCGGCTCAAGTGTGGACACCAATCTCCACCTGGGAGGACCTACAGTGGGTCCTCATAGTATGTGATTTCTATGTGGTCTTGATGGGTTTTTCTGGGGTTTACAGGCTTGTACAAATGCTATGGCGCTACTGTACTGTAAGAGTTTTTTTTTTTGTTTGTTCCACTGCTGTTTATCTAGTGATTGTTGAGTGTTTTGGTGAACCACAATAGAAACAAGCCTTTTTGTGACTCAATTTGAGCCTTCTCTCTTGATGTTCTTAATGGACTCACCCTTGTATTATTATTAGTATTATCTCTGTTGTAAGCTGTAGGTGGTACTGACACCAAAGCCAAGGTATTATACAATTCAGTCTTTTTTCATCCAAACACATATTTACATGAAGGCCTATATTGAAATGTGTGTTCTATGCCTCATTGTTGGACTTGAAATGACATAGGTGTGAATCTCTGTGATCGCATGATGTGGCCTCTATGAGTTAGTCATCGAACAGCATAAACGTTACCTCTCCAAACAGATGTCACGACACTGTATTATGCTCAGCTTGTGTCACTCAATAAACACCTCCCAAGTGTTATGTGTGTGATAGAACGTTGTGAACCCGTCAAGAAGACGCTTGACAGGCGCCGCTGTCGGAGGAATATCAAAGGTAAAGAATCGCTGTGGCTAAGCGTGTAATACATTGATTAATGGAGAATCCGGATGCATGAATTCACTCCACAATAGCTGCCAATATGTCAATCTAATCTCCAACTTGTCTGCGTGCCATACTGCCATGGTCAACATGACTCAAAAGAAAATGGTAGATTTTTCATTGATGTCCCCTGAGGGACGCTGCAACGCTAAGCATTGTTGTCGCTCAAAAGACGCTAACAGGAATGTCATTGGAAAGGTGAAGGAACATTATATCAGGATTGATTCGGTGTTCATCTGGGACTCCGGAGGCCCTCGGGCAGTGATATTAATTTTATTACCCGTCGTGTCACGTCTTCATTACAACACGCGCTGGTGTCTAATGGGGAGCAAACAGGGGCTTTTTTTTTTAACAAACCATTAGGTATTCTGGTCGTGTTCAGTAAGAAATGAATACAAAAGTTTACAAAGTAGAAAGAGTGCAACTTTGTCTCCCTGCTCCATTGTGCATTAGGTGACACACCTCAGAATGAATCACTTCTCTCACTTTGGAATGCACACACCCCTTCCCCCCATTTGAACGATGGGCTTTGAAGGTCTTCACAACTATCCTCCTAAATCGTGTGGATTAGTTAAAAGTGCTCCAGATTGACTACGGTTGGTAAAACTTCTCTGGTGACGAAATTCTCACATCTGTGAAAGGTGCTAATGCATGCACAATCCGTCTTGACAGCAGCTTTTAATTAATGTGTGTGTGTGTGTGTGTGTGTGTGTGTGTGTGTGTGTGACTGCGTGTGTGTGTGTGACCTTTAAAAGCGTGAATCCATCTGGATTGTCATCAGGATTTCACAGAAGTGATGCTGACACCTCGTGCAGTATTGTTTTGCGCTCATGTTTTGTGCACTTTGCGTGTGTGTGTTTTGGCAGTTCCATGTGTTTAGGCTCTTACGTGCACAAATATGCAGACAGTGAGTGATATGGAGGGTAAGAAACAGTGAAATGTACAGTACAGTGTGCAATGAATTCTCATCTCACGCTGTCAATCCAATGTACGCCAACATGCAGGCTCCCAATAAGCGGTGATATATTTAGCACAACACACCATCATAAAATGTAGGTCTCTTTTTACATTCCCCCTTTGCCATACAGGCAACGCCCCAGTTTTTTGTACTTTTTATGTGAAATACTGGGACTACTTTCCATATGTTTACAGCTCACTTAATGACGTGTAGACCAATTTGGAGAGTGGCGTCGGAGTAAACTAATCCTTGACCTACTGCATACCCAAAATTCAGTCGGGGGCAGTGCACCCCTCACACACACACACACACACACACACACACACACACACACACACACACTATGTCTGCGGCTGCAAGGCAATCCACTCCTCCAGTGATGAAAGGGCCTCTCCATGGCCGCGTCAGAAGTCGCCTCAGCATCTTGGATCGTGATCAAAAGAGCACGGTAGAAAAGAGGGGGAAGGAAGAGAGGATCAGGGGAGGACAAACGCCACGCCGCAGGCGGAACAACGTGCCTTAGGCTAATTAAATTATTAAATCATTAAATAATTTAAGGACGAGGCCGTGAGAGAGACATTTCTTCCATTTCCCTAAAAGTCAAAAAAGAAATCACTCAAAACTAAGACTGCCGCTGTGGACGTGGAGCTGCGGAAAGTCAAAGGAGATGGTTCTCAGGGAAAGTTTGGTGACCCTTCTACTTGTGCCCATGATTATGCCTGCACCCCCATTTTAGTCAGGATTTGACTGGACCGGCCCACATCACGTATTAATGAAACTGCTTGATTAACAGCAATGATTAATGAGCACATAACCATACAGAATAGTGTAAAGCTCTGTGTGCCACACTACTTATGTCGCTATGGATAGCAAGTTACGGTTGTACAGTTTGTGTTTTCTAATATAGCGCTGGAGTAAATCACTGCGTTGATAGTCTGGAATCTCTGTGTGGAACCTGCATTTTTAAGGGGCGGATTAAAAAAATGCCTCTGCCCTGATTGGTGCCCCACAACTTTGGGGGCAGAGAAATCCAATCACAACCGAGCGGGGTCAGACTAAATCTGCCGAGGGCTTTTTCTTTTTTGCACTGGAAGATTTGTCTGGTTTCCAGGCTAATGAATAGTCCATGTTCACAAGCATGACAAATGAATATTGTCCATTTTATGAGTTTAAGAGGCAGCCGTTTGGTTCTGTGTTACAATACATGATGAAATGGCTATACCTACTTGTGTTCACATTTCCCTACTTTCATAAAATTAAGAAAAAATATGTTTCATGAGGACTCACCTGCGACTACGTTTAGTTTTCCAAAGCATTTCATGGTCTGTTGGACTTTCGAGTAAGGGATTGGATTTCATTCATTTCAGTACGACAAACAATTTGAAAATACTTGAAACTTTCTCTTGATATAGCTAATCCAGCATAGTGATCTTGATTTAGCCTAATATCAATGTTATGTTATCGTTTTTGTTTAATGCATTGGTTTAAAATGTCTAGCTAAAAATAGTCCCCAGAGAAAAGATTTACACCATTAACTGCACAATGTTGTTTAGCCAACATTGACTCGATTATTTCAATAAATTAGTTCAATTGTTAATACACAATTTAAACAATTGTGGAATCCATTGAGTCAAACCCTTCAGTCCTCCAGCCATTCACATGCAATGACTTCCGGAATAGCAGTTTAGCATTGTGTATATAATCCTTAAATGACAGATTTATTTAACTATTTTTGCTCTAACCCAATAGGTAAAGCAGCCGCTATTGTTTAAAAGTTTCAAACTGATGATGGAACATGATAGTTGCAAAAAATATTGACTGTAATACAAGTAAAAACTGATCCCCGATCCCCGAGAGCTTGATGAGCAAGTCAATATTATTTGTTGCACATTATGGTGTAAAACTTTCGTAATTATTCATTTGTTGGGTAAAGTATTAACTAAACATATCAAGCATAGATTATTTTTTCCAAAAACATATCAAGCATAGATTATTTTTTCCAAATATGTATTTTGAAAATCTTTTTCTCAGCAGTTTTCAGAATAACATGAAGTGTTTCCAAAACGGTTGGGTTAATCTGTGCAGATGATACCTTCCTTTTTAGATCTGATCCTCTACTTTCAAATGAAATGACATTTTTAAGGAAAATGCTAAAATGACCATCCATTTGCTGCATTGTGTCATACTGTATGGCCAAAGTTGTGAATGTTTACCGTCTGTATGGTCCTTCTTAAAGGGCAGTAAGGGACACATAATTGCATAGTGATAAGTAGGCCTAAGCAGTACCAAACAAATTCAAGTCACCTGGGTTCAACTGGGCAATGAATAAAGATAAACATTTCCATTATCTGTGTCTATCGTTACGATCTGCTGCATGATGATGAATCAAGTTTGAGAACTAACACCACTCTTAGTGTTACTCATATAGCCAATCCTGCATTTCATATAGCCTTACAAATGTTTGCTGACAGGCATAATCACAGCTGAATACTGTATCTTGATGAAATGAAATGTGAAAACACAGTGACTTGGCTGAAATGATTAAAGTCTGATTAAAGTCGACAGTCTGTGTTTTAAGCTTATAGTCATTGTCTCATTTGACTTCCAAACAAAAATACCAACACTTCATCAAACAAGATACATGCCCCATTTTTTGTGAGAGACCTGTTTCTTGTTGCGAAGAGGCTTTTCTAGTACCACAAGAGCTTTTGAAGATTGAAACCTGATTTATAATTTGTTGCGTTACGGTTTCACTCTCTGAAAATAGCTGATCTACAAGTTCAAAACATGTCACAATGTAACACATGTGACATGAGCTCGTACGTTGGCTATTTTTGGCGAGCAACACTGTAGTACAAATTAGTATAAATTTAAGATGGATAAGCATAAGACGGGCTTATGGAGTGTGAGTTCTGGTACACGTCTGTCACTCTCTACAAGAATGGACATCATGCACTTTGTCTTTGACACGGATGGGCACAATTGACTGCTTTACAGTGATCACAATCAGTGCAGTATATATTGGGCCTACTTACTTCTGAGACATCTTTATTCTTCTTATTCTTTATGTGACGTCTTGCAGCTAATAATGGTTGAATCTTAGTCGCTTGTAGTGGTTCTGATTTCAGCCTCGCTCAACATTCTTGTCATTCAGGAGTCTATACTTTGTTAGCCAGGAGTCTCTTAGGGGTCTATACTTGGCCCCCTGTTTTTCCCCCTCTACCCAGGGCTTAATTTGTACCGAAACTGTCCGTAGCTGGGCTCCGGAAACCTGCCCTGTGCGCTCCAGGAAATCTAGCAGGTGTTCCGTCACCTCAAATGCACATATAATACAATACATTTTTATTTAGGCTATTCAGCTTTTCCCCCCAATATCCCTTCCCACAATGGAAAAGGACCGTGGATGAAATTAAACTGTGTTAGGTTTGTAAGTCTTCACAATAACCACTTTAGTATCCGCTGTTAGTAAAATGGTTGCGCCCGTGAGCCGGGTGGTGTGACTCCTACCTCACAACGCCAATTGCGGAGTGCTCCGCAAATACCGCAAAAAGCCCCACCTCCTCCTCATGTCAAAACCCTTATGGAACTAGAGAGAGGAAAAAACACCACAAGAGTGAATTGACGAGTGATCAGGTAAACGTGTGTTCCCTCCTCTCTAAGTTTGGTGTCAGTATAACAGTAACGTTATGCTGATGTGCATCTCTCTCTAGTTGTCTGTCTGTGTTGCTAACCGAGCCTAACCTGTGTTCTGTGACTTTGTGCCTGACAAAAGTGAGAGTGAGCAGTGTTGTAACATGTCCAGAAAAGGAATGCCAGGGTTCAAGTGGTTAAACAGCCATCTTTCCTCACATGTTGAGGATACCTTCGAAGTAGTGATGTTGTTGATTAATGGTTAGAATGCGAGGCACTTTCGATAAAAGCCATCCGTAGGCTTTGTGAAAACGGAAGGAGGGGGAATATTTTCCAGCTGGCCGGATCAGTGTGTGTTTGACTGGATAGTTTTGGGCGTTGTGAATGGTGGCTGTGTTTTACCAGGGGGGCAGCAGTGATCCATCAGTGGAAGCGTTGTGCCAGTTAAAATCTGTTAAGGAGTGGGTGGGGGAGTTTGGCAGATGAGAGCAGCATGCTGATGACTCACCCTCCATGTGAGTAATCTAGCCGTCCTCACACACAAGACAGCCGAGAACATAAATGAACGCAAACAAATGCAGATGCATACGTATAGTACACTCTGGTTGTCCATGAAGCATGCTATAGTGTAGTGATTCTCAACCTTTCGAATTTCAAGACCCCTCGTTTGATACAATTTTTAACACATTGACTGCCAGCATTAAAACATTGTTTTTCATCCCCAACGCCAGAGTTTTTTACCTTTATATTGATGATCCACGGAGACCCACGGGGGTGTGTAAACAGATGTAAACAATGGGTGTCTCGGGGGAGGGGGAGGGTCTCCCCTATCCACCAGAACAAAAATGTTGTAACCGGGATCGGCCATTTTGTTGCTACCGGACGTTGAATGAGGCTTGTTTTCACAAAAAAAGGAAACAAATCCGAACCACATGTGTTTTCCTACAACTTTTAACATAGGAGTGGACGGAAGTGTCATTTTTTGGGATGATGTTACATCCATCTATTCCTTCTTTCAGAGTCAATTCCTAAGTTGTGTTAGAGCGCCCTCTTGTGGAATAAAAAAAAACGTCCTTGGCAGGCAAATCTCTGTTCATTTAGAGTGAACGGGTCCATTTAGTTCCATTGTACAGTGTTACAGACCCGTAAAGGTCCATTCGGACCCCTGGTGGTACCGGGACCCGACGCTGAGAACCAGTGATTGATATAGTGTAAAGGTGCACGTTGGTGGCACACGTTGCCGACACACGTTGTCAGTCTTTTCTGACAACGGGGGGGCGACAAAAAAAAAACACCATCTGTGAGGAAGTGCACAGTATGGTATGGTTAACTTGGTACACTATGGAAATAATACCTGTCAGAGAATCCTTTATACCAGAGAGTTGCATATTAAAGGAACTGATTCGATTACATTACATTACAGTCATTTAGCAGACGCTATTATCCAAGGCGACTTACAATAAGTGCATTCAACATAGGTAGGGAACGAAACTACTAATCACCAGAAGCATTAAGTGCATTCTCTTCTAAAACAAGCAAACAAGAGTATACCTAGCGCTAAAGTAAAAGTGCAATATATCAGCCACCTACTTTCATAAACGGATGACACAAAATAGGAAAATCAAATGAGCAAAAGCTAAAACAAATAAGTGTATCGAATAAACAAGATCCAATAAAACAATAAAACAAGAGTTTGTACAACTATTTAACAACAAGTAGGCAAGGCAAAGAGGAAGGGTAGTGTTTCCTGAAGAGGTGGGTTTTCAGCCTGCGGCGAAAGATGGGCAGTGACTCTGCTGTCCTGGCATCAGTGGGGAGTTCATTCCACCACTGTGGGGCCAGAACAGAAAAAAGGCGTGACCGTGTAAATCGTCCAGAAGAACCTTTGTGCGACGAGGCAATCAGTCGCCCCGAGGTGGCCGACCGAAGTGGTCGGGCAGGGGTGTAGGCATTGACCATAGCCCGGAGGTAAGAAGGAGCTGTTCCTTTCACTGCCCTATAGGCTAGCACCAGGTTTTTAAACTGGATGTGAGCCGCTATGGGGAGCCAGTGTAGAGAACGGAGAAGGATAGTTGTGTGGGAGAACTTTGAACACTGAATTAAAACGGTACTCCATCTACAAAGTAGCCTACTTAAGCCAATAAAACAATTAAACTAGCAGACAGTTGCAAAGTAAGCAAAACAAACAATGTAACTAATAATGTAACATTGTAAGTGTCACAGCTTGCTTACGTGTTGTATCCTTCACACACACACATGTGGTTAGGGTGATAGACGGTCATAGATACAGTCTTTATTGTAGTTTGATCGATTTTCAGAGGAAAAAAACTATGCTTGTTCTATGCACCATCTATTTACAATGCCTAATGCCACTTGTATGCAAATGACAAATCCGTATGAGAGCTATAGCTAGATGAATCAATTAATCAATCGGGAAAAACATATTTTATAATTTTGTATTTTTTATTAACCAATAGATAAGAACTGGTCTGGCCCCCCCCGTAAAATCACCACTGGCACCTTTATCAAAGTGCATTCAAGGGGCCAGCTTGAGATTTTTACATCGACTCCAATACGGAAGAGACAGTTCATATGAATGGCCTGTAGTTTCGCTGTTTTACCCCTGGTGTCAGAAAGAATTTATTTTAACGCAAGCGGATGGGTTTTTGACAAACTTTAGACAAGATTTTCTTACCTTAATACAAATTGTCATAAATTCTATATGCTTCCAGTGGGTTAGGGTTAGGGTTAGGGTTAGAATCTCCTTTCAATCATCATGATATGCGTTTTGCTAAATTATGGTCCCATTTATTAATAAAGTAGATAAAGTAGGCTATTCTCTAAGAGGGGCGGGATGATTTGATTGACAAGCTACACAACCAATAGCATGCATTCCCCGCCCCCGCTCTTGATTGACAAGCTACCCAACCAATAGCATTCTTTCGTTTTCCGGTTCCTGTTCCCGACGTGCTTTTGGGCTTATATTAGAGATGGCGGATTTCAAATTCCTGAACAATCAGCTTCATTTTCGGTCTGTAGAAACCAGCGGTCTGGCTTTGTCCATCTCTTTTATACAGTCTATGTGTGCATTACATTCTCACCATGCACATTCACCTATACACTAATGGTGGAGGCAAACAGGCAAGGTACCAATCTGCTCATCCTGAGCAGTTAGGGGTTCAGTATCTTGCGCAAGGACACTTGACACAAAGCCATTTCTCAAATGAACGTTGGAAAATGTCCGGGGAATCAAGTCGCGACATTGTCCGGTATTGACCGTTCATACATGTAGCATGCAACAGGAGAATGTCCGTTTCAGATGCGTTCAGGTAAATACTCTATTTGATAAGGGTCTGGGTAGTAAACACACACATTAGATACTCCCCAATCTGGAAACCCATCGGCCAAAAAAAAAAAGATCTGTCTTGAGAGATTAGCTACTCCCACGTAAATATAACACAGGCACAGCCTGAGGGAGATGCGAGGATCAAATGCAATCTTTTTTTATTTCCTTCCAGAGAACATGACATAATGACTGATCCACTGAATTCCTCGACTTGCGGAATACCATTGATGAGCCCATGCTAAACATAAACGAAACATATTTCCTGCCATATAGTTGGCCTAATGTAGACCACAGGCTACACCGTACTTTCAATCAAAACAAGCCGTTCTCTGAGCTGGAAAAATAACAGTCTCAAGTCAACTCAACTCAGAACATTGGTCTCTATATACAACAAAGTGCGCACTGCGGTGTCAGGTGTAGCTTGTTGTCTACATAGGCTACTGCAGTAATAAAAAGACGTTTATGGTCAATCGCCAATCGGTGAATATTTCCAACTCGAACGCTAATAAAAAGCAGAATGATTAAACTGGTTTTCAGTTCTCACTCTCTCCAAACACCTCGGGAGGAGGGGAGGCTCCACCCGTCGACAATAGAACACGTCCACACGCCGAATGTAAATTCACCGGGTCCAGCCAGCATAAAGTCTGTTGCATGTCCGATTAAAGTCTGGAAAAGTTCCATAATACAGTACATGTCTGAAAGTGATTAAACTCAGGAGGAGCCAGGGATCAAACGGGGGAACCTTCTAGTTCCTTGACGGCTGCTCTACTTCCAGTCACTGCCGTGCAATAAAGTCTTACATTATTTCAGCGTGAAAAGATAATGTTTTGGAAAGAATTAGCCTTTGAATCAAGGGAGCAGTTAATTGATATTTCTAATTACACATTTTCATTGGAACTCTATTTCAGTGAGAG
Organism: Gymnoscopelus microlampas; assembly: GCF_963454915.1. Lineage (NCBI taxonomy): Eukaryota > Metazoa > Chordata > Actinopteri > Myctophiformes > Myctophidae > Gymnoscopelus > Gymnoscopelus microlampas. The sequence continues at coordinate 23,719,050 of NC_139947.1, forward strand.
CAAGTTCTTCAGATGAATACAAACTCACAAGCCTACTGAATATATTCAGATCCCTTTCATTACTCCTCTCAGTGCCGTGGCACCGGTAATGGACTGGATTTGTTTTGCTGTCATAAGTGTTGTTTCAACATACTCCCATTGAATCGTTCTCCCATTTAAACACATCAACACTGGTATCCCTATTTTGTGCGAAGTTTCAGAACATTAGAAAATGTTTAATTTTTTGCTTATTATTTCTTCCTTAAAAAAAAATAAAAAAAATAGCCGATCTACAATCTTACAATATGACGTGATGCGTTGTGAGCTTGTAGAACGGTGATTTTCTCCATTCATTGCATGATGAATTATACAGGGCTTACTGACCTGCATTGATTATACTGTAGGTTCTAGACCCCTCTGCAGTGTTCTGTCGCAAACCCTCAGCTGGAGCTGTTAAATAGAGCTTGCGTTCTTACTTCACTGAATACAAAGACATAACCTCCAGAAACCATTTATCTCCCTTAAAAATCCACCCTCATTTTCTTCAAACGCAGATCACACAATGAGCCTGCTGCCGCCTGCGTTCTATCTCTCTCCCCAGCTGCTATTATTTCTAAATTTGGTCTAAATGGCCTTCCTTTTCTTTTCCGGCGGTTCCATGTTATTCATCTGACAGTGGTTCCTTGTGAAACCAGCTTTGTCTACCAATATTTCATCTTCGGCCCCGGGTACCCTCCCGCCACTCCCCCAACCACCCGCCCTACCCCAGCTCACCCCACCCGCCCTCCAAAGCTGCATCGGTAAATTGAATTGAAGACATTCCGGAGTGTTGGTGAACTGACAATGATAACACCGTTTGCAGGCTTCAGGTTAACTCAGGTGAAATGCTAATCCACTGATCCCCCCCCAACATCACCCAACACACACATACACGCACGCACGCACGCACGCACGCACGCACGCACGCACGGACGCACGCACGCACGCAAGCACACATGCTAATCTTTCATTTGTGCATTCCGCATCCCTGTTCTCTATTTCCGTGGAATTGTAATTCACATAAGCAGGAGGAACATAAAGGTAAAAACCTTCCTCAGAAGGCTCTGCCAAATCTTTTCTGTGCTGCTAGCCAGGTTTCACCTGAGGTAATAACAGCTTCAAATCTATAAGCATCTTGCTGCACATCCCTATGGCTCCTTTTTGTGTTTTTCTTTTTTTTTGGCAAACTATGGCTCCTGTTTGTGTTTTTTCACAAACGGATATCTTATTCCAGAGACCACTTTATTACCTACTTTGATTTCAGAGGTAAATAGTCTTGTGTTTTAACATATTTATTTCTTATTTTCTTAGAGATTGCAGAGCCATAATAAATGTGGGTTTTTCAGTGCTAAAAGCATTCCAAGGCCACATCTGTATGAAGATGGCTTTTACTCACCGATGCTGTTCTGCAGGCGCACAGCCATGTGATTAACCCTTCCTTAAGTATTTATTTATTTAAATATGATTCATTTCCTCCCCACTTACACCCTCTTTTCTCTTTCTGTTCTCCAGGGAGTGCCTGGTTAAGCAGAACATTTAGCCATTTTCTTTTCACTTCCACACTGGTGAGACTGTTATCTGGTAGGCCAAAAAAACAACAACCCAAAACAAAACAAGTGTTCTCTACTGCAAAACTGCTGCTTTTGATCAGACTGTTCAGCAACAATGTAAATGGAACTACCTTTCAAAATCCGCAAATTAGCTACGTTCTGACTTTCTACCTCCTTTGCCTTTTGGCGAGCTCTCTGTGTGTGTGTGTGTGTGTGTGTGTGTGTGTGTGTGTGTGTGTGTGTGTGTGTGTGTGTGTGTGTGTGTGTGTGTGTGTGTGTGTGTGTGTGTGTGTGTGTGTGTGTGTGTGTGTGTGTGTGTGTGTGTGTGTGTGTCGGAGGTGAGCATCACTTACTCTGGAGAACTTGCGCTCTTTCGAACCTATAGGCATCAAGTACAGTATAATTACCTGGTTAAAGTTGCAATCTGTAGCTTTATTTTAATAAATTAAATCTAATTGAACTAATCTGTATGGTAGAGTATGTTTACACAATAAACATACTCTACCGGGTAGGACACCCACTGGTTGATAGTACTGCTTGATTTTCCATCTCTCCTGGCCAAGCGGTGGATTCTGTCTTGGAAGAGCATGAAGTTTGGTCTCCCTTGGGGGATTCCCAGGTTCAAATACCAGGTAGGTCACACACCTGAGATGAAACATGAAAGTTATAGATTGCAGCTTTAAAGAACTGGAGGGCAAGTATGGCACGAAATGAAGTGTGTGTGTGTGTGTGTGTGTGTGTGTGTGTGTGTGTGTGTGTGTGTGTGTGTGTGTGTGTGTGTGTGTGTGTGTGTGTGTGTGTGTGTGTGTGTGTGTGTGTGTGTGTGTGTGTGTGTGTGTGTGTGTGTGTGTGTGTGTGTGTGTGTGTGTGTGTGTGTGTGTGTGTGTGTGTGAGAGAAACACAGAAATATGGAGAGAGCAGTAGATCTTAGGCATGTGCCCCTGTTCGTTCAGATGAAGTCCTCCTCTTTGACACAGGCCAATGGGGTATAATTTAGCTTGTGGGGAGAGGGGGGGGGGGGTCTCATTGTTCCCTTTAAGCTTCTTAGCTGTAAAATATTCATATTTCAGATGAGGAAGGAAGGAAGGAATCTGTGATGGAAGCAGACAGCAGTGGGTAGCTAGAAAGATAGAGAGAAGAGGAAAATGGCAAGAGAAGAGAGAGAGGGAGAAAAGAAATGATGTATAGCTAGAACAAAAATGGAGCAAGGAACATACAGTCGCTGTCAGGCAGAAAACCTGTATCTCCATAATTCATATTTGTATGTTTTTATCTTAAATTAATGCCCTATTTTATACTTCATTGTATGACAGTGTTGTGCAAAAGTAGTGAAAATAGCCGATCTACAAGCTCACAGCACGTCACGATGCGACATGCTGTATGCCTGTACATCAACTATTGTTGCTATTTAGTAAAATCACCTACATAATGACTTAATGTATACTGAATGACATTGGTTGAAAGTGATTAAGTCTGTCTGTGGGTTTTATAAATATTTATTCAATGAAAAGTATTAACAAGCTTGTGACTAAATATTAACTACATTATATCCATTGGTTCTTTTCTTTCCATCTCTTGAAAAGTAACGGTTTAGGACTGATTGAATACTTTATTAGACAGAAATGCAAACAGCTCGAGGTACTGTACAGTCAGACATTTGGGCTAAAAGGATTACACAAAAAAGCCCTGGGGACTTGTTTCCATTGTGGTATTTAATTCATCAACATAGCATAAAAATAACACCAAAATACAATCCTCCTATAATTTGACTATGTCTGTTTGTTTGTAGTGGTCTCATGGTGAAGCTGCCCGGTTCTCCTCAGTGGCTGGAGCAATTGCTCTGATTTTGCACACAGCCATTGACCATTACCATCTGAACTTAACTGCAAAGTCTGTTTTTCAATTTCATCAAATCTCAGCTTCTTATTAGCGTTTATGTTTCAAACAATGGGAGATAACGTTGCCAGGTTTCGTGCCAGAAACAAGCAGCAAGGTCTATGAAAACAAGGCCAAAGGGGGGGTTGCCCGTGGGGAGGGGTGACCGCGGGGGGGAGGAGGGGGGGTGGCACGACGGGATGCGCGCGGGGGAGAAACCGCGCGTCAGGATGTGCAATAACCCCAAGTTTGCAACTACTTTCGTCTGCGCCCTTCACCGGGTATGGTCTAGTATAATTAACACATATAAAACACTACATGTACAAAGTAGAAAAAAGAAAAAAACGTCAGCAGTGAATATACAGGACATACAAGGTTTCCGCCCGACAGCGATGATCTGAAAGAGAAACTTAAGGTGGAGGCACAGAGAGGTCCAAATCCCCACTCCTCATTTAGAAGCATCCCAACATCTACTGTATCTCTCTCTCTCTTTCCCATCTTATTCCTTCTCTCTCTCTATGTTTCTCTCTCGATCACTTCATTATAGGCCTGTCTGACAAGAGACAATGTCGCCTCTCCCCGCTGGCTGCCGCCGGCTCTGTATGACTTCGGTCGACAAAAGGCGATGGCTGACAGATTGGAGGCGGGAAAAAAAGACAATCATAATTATAATCTTTATATAGCTGAAAGATATTTTTTGCGGCCATCTTGTTATACAGCACTCGCAGTCACTCGGCGAGAGGTGTTAAATAAAAAATGGAAAATGACGGCGGTAAAACAGATCGCTTGTGATCGCTGCCTGCTGCCCTGTCGAGCAGCCGCAAACATAATTGGAGTGACTTGCCAGGGATGTAATCCGTGTTGCCTGTGCGCTCGCCGGCTTTGTCTGGTAATTGCCACGCTTTTCGCGACGCAAACACAACGTGCGGCACATGTGGCGTGGTGGCGGGGCCGAGCTGCGTGACGGTTTAGTAGCCCGTGGCATGCTCCAGTCCAACTGCAGGGCAGTTACGTAACACTCCTGAGCCAAAGCAGAGCTGCCTCCGCTGTAAAGCAGACAATGCTAATCAGCTACGCTGCCATTTCCACATTCTCCTATATATCTTTCAAAGAGATGATGAACTTTCTACTGCTCGCCGGGGTTGTAATTATCAAAACTTGGCGTATCGCTTTGACTTTTCTGTCTCCCTTTCTCTTAAAGTTCCCGCTATTGTGCCTTGGGGTCCTGGTGGCAGCCAACCCTCTGAAGGCACTCCCAGGTCTTGAGCAGAGAGCCTTCAGATGTGAAACTTGGCCGCTTTCCCACTGAGGATAAACAAAACACTTGAAATAAGAGGAGAGGCTTGTCGAGGATTATGTTTACTGTTCAGAGGAACTGCGAGACAGAGGGAGACAGGAAGGGACAGCAATCAGTGAAATACAGAGAGAGTTTCGGGGAAGACAGACTGGGATGGCGGGAGAACGAAAGGGATAATGGTTGTTATTTGGCATGCAGTGCTGAGCAGATAGTAAAAGAAAGAGTGTGGCTCCATGATGAAGGGTTGCAGAAAGACAGAGAGAGCAATAGAGAGCTGGGAGCGAAATGTAAAACGACAGGAAGCAAGAGAGCGACAGAGGACGTGGGCTGTACAGTACACGGACAGCTTCTGCTGCTGAATTTAAAAACCAACATGCAATTGATATGCTAATTGGATTGAGAAGGTGTGGGTGGATATAGAAACCGGTTTCAACAGTGTGTGAGAGAGAGACAGACAGACGGGGAAAGACAGACAGAGAAGACTGGAGGAGAGAGACAGGGAGATAAAGGAGAGTGTGGGAGTGAGAGACGTGAAGGAGGGAACAGCGAGCTCGAAACAGGAGGTAGAAAAGTCTGAGAAGAGAAAGAATGAGGCACACTCAGTGTGCCCTGGTACTCTGGGTCAGACTAACGTTTGTCACTCATCACTGAATTAGCGCCAGCGGTTACCCGCGAAGCCACTGCACAGTAACATCCAGTGCGTTAATTTAACGTCTCCATTTGGTTCCATTATAACTCTCTTGAGTTACAAATGGGACAACTAACACTGAGGTTTTTAGCGTGTGCCATGACAATGCAGACTCCTATTGATTTAGTTTGTGTAACACTTGTTTCTGATTTCTTGTCGCATTTGCATATATTCATTTCACCCACAAACAACTCATAATGACTGCTTTAAACCAAGGCAAGCATTTGCATTATTATTAGTCTAAACGAAAAACACAATTTTGGAGAAAACAACGGCTCCCCCGATGTTTGATTTGAGATGATTATTGGCTTATTAATTAATTAGAAGTTTGCGTAACCACCACATTAACATGCTTAATTTAGATTATTATGTTAATATATACAGCTCGAGGCCACAAGTAAACAACAGCAAGTGTGTTTTGTACATGGTGCCTTTGCAGTCTGGGCAAGTGTAGCCTATTTTCCTTTTGTCCACAATAGACTCTGTGCATCATTTTTGTTCCAGGTTTCCAGAACATGGTTCATTTTCTCATAGCTTTGATTGGCTCTGCAACAGATTTGAACTGGAAAACACTTATGAAGGTTTCATGAGGAAACCAGGGACTACAGCTATGCACAGAGCCTGTTCCTAAGAAGAAGAAGAAGAAGAAGAAGGGCCCAAATCAACAGCCAAAATGTTTCCTCTTGTAGAAGAGCTCTCGACAAGGCTTCAATCTTAAACCTTTTCTTAAAATGCCCTGAGCTGCCATGAAGATTATAGTGTATGCTGCAAAAATGCTACGTAGAAGTGCTACTTCACCTCCAGCTACTTTCTCTCATCGGGGTGCAGGGGGGTCTGACTGCAGGCACAGGGAGCCATGAAGATGTCACTAACCTGGGGGACCACCTGAACTTTGAGGCCCACATCAAACATCTTAAGTTAAAACCTCCTTGTTCCCCCTCAGCGATATTTCTTTTTCGTTAAGATCCTTTTTATAGTTGTTTCATGCAAATTTGCACTTTGAGACTTGTTTGAAAAAAATGCATTATGAATGAAATGTATTATTATTATTATGGAGCCTGATGTCTGATGATGTTTGTGCTGGTGGTATCCTGGGGTGGTGTCAGGACATAACAGTAAAATCCTTTGTGTTAATTCATCCCTTTGTAACTCAGAAAGTCTACAAATCTAACATAATTATTTTAGCTACTGCGACGTCACACCCTAGTACATGCGAGGGAAAGGAATCGATGTCGGTGTGTTGGAGGTGCAAACAAAGGTGTTTTGGGCTCCTTTTGTGGCTTGGGAGCTTGAAAAACAAATAATGGTACGCCCCATCTTGATCTTTCTTGTTGCATGTCCTGCACTACGATAATTAACCTTAGTTTTGAGCTAGAGCAGAAAAATATATTGCTCTATAAAATCCATCTAACTCGATGCTGATACCTGTGTTGTTTACAGCTCCAAGACAATGGTGGACTCAGCCTTGCCCCAAATACCTGTACTGTATATGTGTCTACAAGAATGGACCCATAAGAGTCCCATTTGGTTAGATTTGTACACCCACCGAGTTAAATGAACCCACAGGAATTTACTGTGTTCCTCACATTATATCTTAGCAAAAGATCCACACGAGGAGATGTACTAATCCTTTCTTTTTTGGCATAGAATACATTCTCCAGTTTTAATCACACTGTAGCCTTTCCCCCTGGTGTTTCCACAGCCTTGACATTGGTTTAGAACATTTTATTTATGATTTGTGATGAAATAAATCTAATCCAGAAGCTTCATTGTCCATTTTGTAATCCTTCCTACACAGAGCGAGATATAGTAGTGGGTCGGAAGTGGATGTCTAGTGTTACGTAACAAGACCTCGGTGAAGCTGTGTTTTTTCACCTTTGGATGAGCCATAGAAAAAGAAAATCTGGTCTGTGTGTCAAATACGAATGTAGTTTGCTCTGTGTTTCCAGAATGTTTTTCTCCCCTTTTTTACAGTGGGCTAATGCTTTAGGCCACTATGCATGTTAAGTGGGTGGAACAAGCTAGTTTTGCACGATCTCAAAAGGATTAGCACTTGCTCGGTCTTACACGATCGCTACTGAACACGCACAATTAAAACTCCTACGTTACTTTTCCACTCTTCTCAGTGACATTGCAGTGTGTAATGTTGCTGATGAAATAGACGGCTTGAAAAGTCACTTGATTCCTTTAGGAATAATGTTGCTGATGAAATAGACGGCTTGAAAAGTCACTTGATTCCTTTAGGAATAGATTGTAACCATTAAAGTGAGACTGTGCAGAAGCCACAAACTTGGATCATTTTCATCCACTGAGCCTCTTAGTGACACCAGCCTGGTATGATAAGAGATGACAAATGTGTTTCCAGGTTTCCTAATGTAACTAACGCTACATAACCTGATGGCTCTTTGAATTTGGTGACATCTTACTACAGTAGGCTATAGATTATTATGATAGATGGTGCTTTGCTTTCTAGTCACTCTGAATAATAAAGTTAGGTCAAACATATGGTCGAATAATCTATGCAGTGAAATTCACTGTTCATTTATCTCAGAAGAGTCTTCTGAGCTAAAGTAACACTGAGGATTTTAGTGTGTAACTGAACTACATGGATAATCCTCCATGTTTCCTCCTACCTCCGGATGCCATTCAAGTTTTTTTTTTCTTCCCTTATAGGATATCAGCTTGTATGGAATTGGAATATAATCTCCTTATGACAATTTTTCTTAACTTTTCTATGACTTTCAGAAACAGCTGGGACCAGAGGGAGCGCTGAGGACGGTTGCCATACAGGAAAGGAGGCTACATGTGGGGGTGCACAACGGCTGGGGCTTCGTGGAGAAGCCCCAGGTGGTTGTGCTGGATCCGCAGTCCATGGGGAGTAGGACACGGGCAGGCAGCATCTCCAGACAGAACACCCCAACCAAGGACAGGTGAGAGCAAGACGCACGTGTTGACACTGTTACGTGCTTGAAACACCAACCGGGCCAGAAAGGCATGGTAACACTAGTTGTTGTTGGACACATTTCTCAGACATCCATGTATATTAACACATCGGGTGCCAGCATTTTTTCATAACAACTTACCGTGGGTGCCAGCATTCTCCCCATTGACTGCGCTTTGCTGTTTAAAGTTTCCGCGTGCGTTACAAGCAAATCCACGCAAAAAAAAGCATCGATTCATGTTCTGCCATGAGCCTGGCTACAGGCTGGAACCATAACATTCCCCTCGCGGGTTACAACGGGGGGGGGGATCGCGCATCGTGCATGACCGGTTTTCCCCACAGGAAACAGATTCGGAGATATAGGCGTTTCAAAGTAGGAAATAGACAGGAAGCGGATGGGGGAAAAAAAATTGTTTCCGGTGAGCGATCTGGCACTTCCTTCGCAGGATTACAATGGGTGCTCCCAGAGCTGCTCTAGCCCCGCCCGCGCGGAGAAAAACGAAAAAAACAAAAAGACTGAAATCACGGTTCAGACCGTGTTCGGCACCGAAGCTTCGGAACCGCCACTATGTAAACACACGGTTCAGACCGTGTTTGGCACCCGATGTGTTAAACATGTTTCACATGGTCAATTGGTCATTAATGATCATTATACACTATCAGTTCAAGTAAGAAGACACTTTTTTTATCAAGGCACCATAAGTCTTGTGCAATGGCCACATGCATCTGAATAGCAGAGCCCGACTGATGTCAGGGCTAAATGTTTAATAGTTAGAAACCGATATAATTGGTCTTGTTACAGGTCTGTAACTCAGAGTTAAATTAACAAAGATAATTTTACAGTGTAGACTGGGGTCTCAAAGATACAAATCGTGTCAAATGGGGGTCCGTGGCCTAATTTCAAACTGGGGGTCCTTGAAATTGAAAAGGTTGAGAATCACTGACATACTAGTACAGACATAAGAAGCACAACTTAACAAAGCAAAGCCTTCGACCTGTTCGATACATTATTAAGTGGAATGTTTACTAAATTAAAACCAAGGGTCAACTTGCATAAACCTAAAACAAACCACCCAGCCAGGGTGGTTTGTTTTTGTCCCATTTCATCAGACACCACATTGAATTTCCCACAAACAACCCCAAGGTCCTTTGAGAGGGGAGAAGGTAATGCATACACAATAGAGGAACGTGACACTGAAACTCCTAATCAACAGAGGGCAATAATGAACAACTTCACAGTCAGTTGTTATGCCCTTGGTGTAAGGATTTATAGCTTTTGTATAATTGCTGAATTGCACAAGCCATATTCTTTAGCTATCCCAGCTGCTGGTAACATCCTTAAGTGCGCACGCACGCACGCACGTACACACACACACACACACACACACACACACACACACACACACACACACACACACACACACACACACACACACACACACACACACACACACACACACACACACACACACACACACACACACACACACACACACACACACACACACATACACACACACACACACACACACACACACACACAGACACACACACACACACACACACACACACACACATCCCACGCAGTCCCTTACATAACCTTACATTCATTTCTTTGACTCGATCTTGCGCAACGTCATACATTCTGCATACCCCTTACACATTGACCTTGCTCCAAAAACACACACACACACACACACACACACACACACACACACACACACACACACACACACACACACACACACACACACACACACACACACAGCCCCCCTGATTGTTGCCGTACAAACATCAGTCCTCATAAAGGAAGCATGGGTATTCCAGTGTATATTTTCTTTTCACAGCCAAACAAGCAGATGTTGCTGCCGCTGCGTTTTCCCCCTGGGTTTTTTTCTTTTTTTTCAACATTAACAGCATGATACCTGACAACCCCATCAAACTGTCGCCGCAGTGGTGGAGGTTTCCTTAGGCCAACCCTCTGCCTGCCTAAGATCAGCAGTAAAAAACAAAACCACATGGTCGGGACAGATGGCTTCAGTGCATCCATAGCATGGGGGACAGCAGGTCAATTCATGATGATGAGGGCCTGATATTGATGGGTTTGTGTGGGACATGTGTGGCTGTGCCAGAGTGTACAGCATTATCTACTTAAGCCCTACCAAGACTTCAAACCCGGCGCGTACATTGGCGAGGACTTGAGGGAGTTGTCCAGAAGTACCAATCCAACCGATATGCCCATATACAGTATGGTTCCTCTTTATAGATGATCAAAAGATTATGTACCTTACGTGAATGTAGACATTTTCTATATTCTAAAAGGTTTCAAAAAAGAATACTGCTACAGGTCACATCAATAAAAGTGTTTACACTGCATTTAGAATTATGGTGCTTCCAGAAAGTTTATGTATTTCAAGAGCAATGTCTCATTTATTAATGATGTCCATTCCCACTGTGCTTGGAGAGATTCCACTGACACCACCGTGTTTGGAAAATGCCTAATTGAAAGCAAAATTGGCACACACACACACACACACACACACACACACACACACACACACACACACACACACACACACACACACACACACACACACACACACACACACACACACACACACACACACACACACACACACACACACACACAGATAGAATGTGACTGCCAACCATAGAAGTTACTGCATACTGTGCAATTATTATTCCACAAATTCTGACTGCAGTCAATCATTTTAAGTCCAGTCCAAGATCCATGATAAGATGGGAGGAAATTGGCAACTCTATCCAAAACAATCAAAATGTGTTATTATAAACATTCTACAACCACCCTGGCCTAAATGTCAAGATGACAAACACAAACATAGATAATTATTTTCCATAAAAATATGACGTTATTTTGTGTTCGCTGTGCTGTATCCCGATGAATGTACAACGTTCTAATACAGTGTTTGATTGGAACTGGCCATTCTACAGATAATAGGGCAGCGGTGGCTCAAGAGGTGGAGTCTGGGAACCGGATCCCCAGCTCCTCCTGGTTTTGTATCGAATTGTCCTTTAGCAGCGCAAGATGAGCAGGTTGATGCCTTGCATGATTTCCTCCTCTGTTGGTGTGTGAATGTGTGTGTGAATGGGTGAACGTAATGCATTTTATTTTCCTTTTATTTATTATTATCCCTTTTTCTATGTTGCCACTGCTATTGTACACACCTGCCCAGTGAGGAGCCCCAACAGCCAACCGGGAGGACATAGCATCTCCGTCCTACTCCTCCCTTTCAACACCCCCCACTGACTGGCGCCACCCCAGCCCATAGCAGTCTTTGGCGCAATGACAAAGATCGCCCTCCTTGCCTGGCTTCCCTCCCCCCAAACACAGCCAATTGTGTTCATATAGATGCTCGGCCAAGCCTGATGCACTGCAGTGAATTTGAACTCCTAGACTCTGCAGTGGTGGAAGGATGCTTTACCCCTGCACCACCCAAGCGCCCAGTAACGTACATTGTAAACCGCTTTGAATAAAGGTGCTATAAAAATGCAGACCATTTACAGACAGGCAATATCTATGTTGATACCAGCCGTCAGCAGGGCCAGTCAGTCAGTTTAACTGGTTGGAGGCCAGCCAGTAATGACAAGGAAGGAACTGAATGCCCACTTAGAAGCCAAACACAGACAACTGATATCCAACCCACCAGTGTATCTGAATTGAAATTTGGAGTATTTTCCCACTGAGAATCACTATTTATGTGAGATGCTAACACATATGGCAATTATGTGGGTGATTATGTGGCCATATTATAAGCCCAAGAGAGCATGTACTGTACATACAAAGTCAAAACACTCCACACACACACACACACACACACACACACACACACACACACACACACACACACACACACACACACACACACACACACACACACACACACACACACACACACACACACACACACAGTAAACAATCAGAGCACCTCCCCATGCAATTACCGTGTTACATGGAGAACCGTAATTGTCATTCAGATGATGCCTGCCATTACTTTACTCGCAAGCGAGTTAGGCATCTGTCGTCTCTGAACAGGAACAAAACAAAATAAGAAACCCTGACTATTATGTTTAGCTTCCAGCAGAAACCTCAGCCTTTAACAAAACAAAATAAAAGAAATCCAGTCGTCTATGATAACAAAAGTGTAGGTGGTAATTACATTAAATGCCTTTTTTATTTCCTCTCTCAGTTAAAGCCAACAGTCTGTTTCACTTGTAATGGCCCTGGTGTATTTTACAACAGAATGGAAAAAAAAATCAAGTGCTTGTCAGTGCCATCCTGTGGGGGACAAAGTAGAATAAAAATAAAATTAAAAAGGCTTTCTAACCTGGTGTCAAGCTAGCACTCAGCTATACACAGTAAATTACTACGTGTTCATTTAATCCTTGCAGGTCAATTTCTACATTTGAATTAATACTCAGGATTTACTCGGGATTTACCTCATACTGTACTGTATGTCCAAAACTGTTTTCAGGATTCAAAAAAAAAAAAAAAGCACAAATTGTAGTTCAAACTCAAACAAGCTAAAAACACAAGCTCAAGCCTACTATTTTTTGCAAATTTTGTGTGACACTGTAGAATGACAAAGTAGGGTGCTAATTAAGAAAAGAGGAAATAAAAACATAAAAAGTTAAAATATGGAGATAAGAGCTTTCTGCCTGACAGCAACGGTATGCTCTCGTCCATGAAACAGTTGAACTGTGAAGGATGGAAATCACATCTATCAGGTATGTAGCTCACACAGGGGTGGAGGGGGACATTCACTAAAAGAGCAATGGATATAGTGAGTGTAGCTAGCTCCTTTTAACAATCCCTGTTCCCGGGGATTGTTGAATTTCATTTCTCTTCTCTAGTCTATAAAAAAAAAAGAAAAACTGTGTAAAAATGGCTAAAAGCAATAGAAGGCTCTTTGGTCTGAACCCGTGTTGTACTTGACGGAGAAGTATTGCTTTTCCATCTGTCTGGGCAGGAGACCTTTTTCCGCCACCCTCCCGCCCCCACACCTTTTCCTTCTTTTTGAGTTCCTCTTGCAATTGTCCACTTTGCCCCGGCTGTTACTTTGTTCCGTTTCGCCACCCCGACGTTGTACTGCCTGAGCCTCATCTCACTGTCCTCTCCTATTATCACCTCTCCTACTTACGTCTGACTCTTCTCTGCTCCCTGCCTCCCATCCCATCAATCCTCCGGCTTGATCTCGACACCCGGCCATTCCGAACTTCCTCTCTGGCTCCAGAGCCTCTCTCTCTCTCTCACTCTGATATATACTTTGTGGTATCACGTGTCCTACAGTAGAAACGGCAGATCTACAAGCTCACAATGCGACGCGTTGTGAGCTTATAGATCTGCTGTCTCTGGCCCTGTCGTACGAGGGATTATAAACTTTGGCAAGACTCCTCACTCAGACCTCTCTCTCTCTCTCTCTCTCTCTCTCTCTCTCTCTCTCTCTCTCTCTCTCTCTCTCTCTCTCTCTCTCTCTCTCTCTCTCTCTCTCTCCCCCCCTCCCTCCAGCTCAACTTCCTGTCGTCTGGTCCTCCGCAGCAGCCTGGAGCTCCGGCTGACCAATCACGAGGCTCTGGCCATTGTATTCCAGCTGGAGTATGTCTTCTCCGCTCAACTGGGCCGAGACACCGCGGTAAGAACACGCAGTGACACACGGAGCAAGCACGCACGCACGCACGCACGCACGCACACACACACACACACACACACACACACACACACACACACACACACACACACACACACACACACACACACACACACACACACACTCGCATGCAGACAGATATATAGTGTTACAGTGTTAATTAAAAAAATGGGTTACAAAAATCAAGGGATAAAAATGTGTATCTGAGTAATTCAGCTGGTAGGAGTTGGATTTCTTGGAAAATACTCTAACTGGACGTTCAATACCTTGTTTATTAGCTTGAAGGAGTACGCCAATAAGCCAATATGGCTTGCATCCATGTGAAGCTTGAAAGGCTGATCCAATCGGGGCGCTAACAGAACTGGAGCAGAACACAACAAAGCTTTAATGTTAGCAAAAGCTTGCTGACATGAGGCAGACCAAATTAATTTTGATTTTGCTCTCAGCAAGTCAGTCAGAGGAGACGATCAGTTGAGAAACTCCAACAAAAACTGCGGTAATAAAGGACCAAACAGAAAAACCTCATTAGTTCTTTTCAGCAGTGGGAAACGGTAAACTCATCAATAGCTGAACCTTGGGCATAAACAGGCTGCACAATGTTCTTACCCACAACCTTACCAAGACATAGTTTTTACAAACTTGCATACCGCTAAGTTTACAGTTACATTTCCTTCTGCTAGTGAGTCGAACAAAGCATGAATAGGACTTAGATGGTCCTCCCAGGTATTACTGTATATCACCACATAATCTAAATATGCAGTACAAGCTTTACGTCCATTTACAACCAAATTCATGAGTCACTGTAATGTGTCACATAAGCCCATGACCCACGACTGTGTAAGAGAACAGGACAGATGATGTTATGAAAGCAGATATTTCATGAGCTTTTGGGGATAATGGCACCTGACAGAACACCTGTAATAGATTCATTCACCTACTTCGCTGCACCAACTTAGTATATACAGTACTCGACACGAGTGATGTGCAACCCTCTGGTACCAACTCATAAGAGTTAAAAATGGCATATTTAACAGTAGAATAGATTTGGCAGGCAACTGCACTAAGTGCTAAATAAGCTTATTGGGCTTTTGATTGATTGGCATCTTTATTGCCAAAATGCATGTACACATAATTTACATATATACCTGTATATGTCAAAAGACTAAAACACAATCAAGCTTAATAGCTTATTTCCATTGTTGTGTGTAAACTTGAGTGTTGTGTATGCTGTTCATGATATACTGTTGCAACCCACAACTTACACAGTCCTGGTTAGGCAACCCAGTCTGGCGGAGATAAGCGCTTTGTGGTGTGTGCCCATTTCTAGTTACTTTATGTTCGAATTTTAGCATTCCCTGGTAGAATGAAGGAACATTGCTCCTTTGGGATTCATTCATAAAATGTTGGTAGTGTTGCAGTGAAAATGGTTAGAGCAGTGGTCTCTGGGGAAAGTCCCTGAACTGGAGGGGGTTGATGTTTGTGCAGTTGCCTTCCTCGCTCTAGTGGTTTATAGTGCATAAATACCCACTGTAAGTAACTGCATGAAGACTTGGGTTGATTTTAATAAGCTTCTGGGTTTTTATTGCACTTCAGGGTTCATTATTGTCCTGTTATGGGCTACTGTTGCTAGCTTTGTTTGGTGTCCATCTGAGGAACTTTTGTATAGTTGTACAAAAGAGCAACTTTGGAAGATTGTTGTGCATTATGACCGGAAAACTGTCAAAGGAGAAAATTCATGGGTCATTGAGGGCTGCTTTAATGGAAAATGGGGGGAAATAAATTGAGTTGCAGCGGTACTGGTTAAGTAAGCTGTCGGTTAATGCTGATACAGAGTGTTCTGAGGAGCAGACAAGTCTGTCGCATCCATTTCACAAAGTTTGAAAATGTTGGATGTGGTGGGTAGCCGAACGTATACTTTGCGTTGTGCTCATGTCGTGCTATTGACATTGTGAGTGCCTATGTGACGCACTCACGCACACACGCACGCATGCACACATCCTTTGTTTAGTTTTTTACTGCACCGCCTGCCACTGCCTGATACTAAAGTGGCAATAACATATTTAAATGAATCGCACGCACGCACGCACGCACACACACACACACACACACACACACACACACACACACACTTTCTGTTTTATGTATAGGCCTAAGCATATTTTGTTTATAATGTGGTAAACTTATGCCTAAAGGTACTACTTCTACACTGGATTTTTTTTTTCTTGTGATGAATTCTCCCAGAAAAAATATATACTGTAGCTTTTGTGTTGTATGTTTTATTGAAGTAAATTAAATAAGCAATACAAAAATGGATCTGTAGAATCAGAATTGAATCAGAATCAACTTTATTGTCACATCACAGGTGTACAGTGTAAAACTGGGTCTGCAATTGGGGGGGTCTCCATTGTTTTTGTTATTTCCATAAAAAAGGGAAGAAGAGGGGGCCAGGGGGAGCAAGGGGAAGAGAGGGAAAGATCAGTATGTATGCGATGTCTGTGTGAGTGGTGAGGAGTGTCTGTATGTATGTGAAACACAAAGTACAAACAAATGACGATAGAACGAGCAGATATTGCAGGTCTGATGTACTGCATAGCCTCCTGGGCCTAGCCTTAGGTGTGTTGCATCTCTGACAAGGTCTCAGCTCCACCAATCAATGTCCCCGAACAAAGGGACAAAACACAGGAAGGACACCAACTAGGAAGGACAAGATTTGTCCAACTCTGTCACAATGCGCTAACAAGCACACACACTCGGTGACACTACGCACCACTACACGCACACACTCAAATGTACCCTCACACGTACACGCACATGCAGACGTCCTATCCTGGCTGATTTTTCCCATCCTTGCCCTATCACTCACTGCCGTTGTCTGTCCTTGGAGGACTCACCACCGTCTCCCAAAGGAAATTAAAGAAGGCATCCTTGGCCAGACAACCTCAGTAAACAAACGGAGCGAAGAGGAGAATAGAGGAGGTGATGGAGGGGATGAAAAGCATGAGGACGCGAGAAAGGCAGCAGAGGAGAACAGATCCAATCATGAACGTATTGAGTTGGACCATACGCCTGCCGCTCTTCGTTACCTCTTCACCGTGCGCGCTCACATTTCCGCATCATGAGAACATAACGACACATGCAAATAATGCTCTGGCACCCAAGCTTAAGGCTACATCGGTGCTAGAAGCAGACAGATGCATTCAACCACAATAACCCTGTGTCCATAGTTTGGCCATGTCATTATAGGCGATCATTTAAAAAAACATTTACAGAAATGTCAACGTTTCAATTAATTTCAGAAATATCAAAATACTAGCTCTACAAGCATCACATCTCGATTTGATGTCTTGTGAGCTTGTAGTCAACGTCGACTCAGCTTTTGTCAGATGTAAGAAGGGGGGGCTCCAAGTTGGAAAACACTGACTTGTGGCACCCTCAGGTACTGTATGTCATTTGATTTGTTTTCACTGCTAGCTTACAGACTGATCTGCGTGCATTCAGAAAAACCTGGAGTTAGCACCTGTGGCCAAGCTGTGAAATGACCTGCGCCAAATGGTCGCAGTTTAAAAGCTTGGCATGTGGAGGGATTCTTTGTAGGGCAGCGAGTCAAACCTAGTAAACACACACACTTACTCACACGCACTTACAAGCACGCACGCATGCACACGGTAAAATATTTCTATTTTATCGCTTATATAGCAGGGCATACCCTTTCATAATGTGCTTATGTGTTTATCGGAGAAAGAAGCAGCCATTTAGTGCGCATAAACAGCAGAGGAGGTAAGGCAGACAGAGGGAATCAACACATCCCAAGGGAAGTTGTCTCTACAGCAGAGCACCCACAGGCGCTGATGCCATGGCAAGCCAGAGACAGATCTCTATAATTATGTGTGTGGGTGGGCCTTTAGCTCTTAATGCATTCTGGGACTGCCCCCCCCATTGTGTTTCTCTGCGTGTGTTGTCCCTTCCACAGGCACAGGTCATCAGATCCCCAATTAAAAGCAGCAGAAAAACAAGCAACTTATTCTGCCACACAGTGTGGCTGGTGCATTTGCATTTTGTGCACTCATTCTTACCACTCGGGCACCTGAAAGCTATTCAGGCTTGTTTGTGCAAATGGAAAGCGTTTTTTTTTTCTTCTCTTTTTCTGTCTTTTCAATGCCACAATATAGTGGAGAGTCATTAATTAAAAGATCATTCCATATCATTGACACAGAGAATGATATTCTGAAGATGTGCTTGTTCACCGCCAACATGTACTGTCTGTCCCTATGCTGGTAATTTACTGACAGAGTGCAAACCCCATCCAGAAGTTAGACAACTATTTGAACCCTTTCAGTGGTGATTTTAATGACCTGAGACTGCCATGGAATTATTCATCACAGTCCGAAGAAACAAGCATGAATACTCCCGGAGACAGTGGCATGTCTCTTAGCAGAAAATAGTGCAGACGCATCAAAACCTCACAACACCCCCCCCCCCCCCCCCCATAAAGAAAAAAGAAGTTAAAAAAGGAGTCGGATGATATCAGACAAAACTTTCTAACAGAAAGAGACACACTATTCAGTGTGTCTTGGGGTTGTGTACTCTTCTTTTATTTCCTGGTGTCAGAGCTGTCAGAGATAGGATGTGTTATGTCTCTGTTGACTCGACACCCCACACGCGAGCGAGTGAAGAAGGTGTGCCTCCGGGGCACGCAGCTGTACATGCTGTCAGCACCACGGTTCTCGCGCTTTAAACTTCTTATGTTGTTGAACCTTGGGAGCGTGGGATCACGTCACCTTGATGCCACGGCGTGTGTGCATGCGCACACATGCACACGCACACATGTGTGTCGTCGTGGACACTAGATAGTAACATGAAAAGATCTATTCTCCCCCTATCACAACTCACAACTCGGACGGCGCTGATTCGACTAGCAGACCTTCGGCCGGTTGGCGCGGGCACTCACGCCTGGAGGCGCGAGGGCGCACCTCCTCGGCCTCATTTGTGCAAGCTTTGCACAAATGTTCAAGATTTAAAAAAAATAGAAGATGTAGATCTGCTATTTCTTTAATAGCCGAAGTATAAAATATAATTAGAGTCTGGCTCGCACATCGAAGACAGAGACAGTAGAGAGTGTAGACGTTCATTGCAACACCGGTGCTTGTTTCTCGCAACGAAACTTAACTTGTGCTAAAGGGTTTCCCCTTCCGGTGTGGTCGCTACTGTGGCAAAATATTGTTGGAGGATAATGATTATGCTACAAAGAGGCAAATGTATAGAGAGCAATGGAAAGTGGACGAAACAATGCGTAAATGTAGTGCACACGTTGTGGCTAGTGTTGTAGTGACATGTGATATGTTGTTGTTGTGTTGATACTGAAACAATGAAATGGCTTCAGGGGGAGTGGCTTCACGGGGGACAGGAAGTGCTGACTTTTCTCAATTGTAATATAGGATGGTTACAGCTCAAATCTAAAATGACACAGATGCTTGCCCGGATTGAATGGGTTAATGCATTATGTTTTTGTTTCGTCCAGTCCACTACTGTTGAATCACCACAGTTAATGTGTATGAGATTCTAACTCCCAAGTAGTGCTGGTAGCTGTTCAGAGAGGCCTTTCATTTTGGTTTGATTGTTCATTTCTCTTTTTTTTGGGGCCTGGATTCTAATGTTGAATTCTCCTTTTGTTCTTGTTCTCCAGCTGTTGTTTCCACTTGTTCTTGTCTTATTTCCTACGGTAATATTTGTGTTAATTTATTGTGTCACAGATGCTGCTCTAGATTGCCTCATGCATCATTTACACAGTATGAAAACATCAGGCCTCGGTTGTCCAGCGTCGAGTGTAGAACAGTGGAAGCATTGGCATCTTCATGCTCTCTTTGAACCGCCCATAAAATTGAGAGCACTCTTAAAACTGAATCAGTTTTTCCCTCATCTTTTTCCATCCCACTTTGGCTCTGAGCATCTGCATGGCCACTAGATGGTGCTGTGTAGTGTAAATTGACGGAGCATACATTTGCGCTTCTTTCTTTCTTAGGAGTGTGGGTTGGTTGGAAGGATGGGTGTATCTGTTCTGTATCGGCCCTGCTCTTTCATCGGGATTTAATAGACTTGTGTCTTTTGTTTTATTCTAAAAGGGCTAAAGGTGAATGAAATGAGTGGAACACTTTTGTTGAAATAAAATAAAGATAAGCCTTTATTGATTCCTCGAAGGAACCTCATGTGTCATAGCAGCAACAGCAATGAGAATGAAACACAGGAGAGAGGTACAGTACAAGAGCCAAGAAAATAAAACTGAGCTGCTGGCCCTAGATATCTGCACTAGATCTCTGAATGAGCTGAGAATGTACAGTAGTATAATCAATAAATGTAAATGTACAGTGTAAATATGAATTAACATTCATCTATTGCTATACATCTATCACCAGTGGATATAATATTATGAATGGATATAGGCTATCAGCAATGATTATACTGGTGGATAAGTACACACCCAGTCTATTAACAGTGAATCAACACTGAGTGTATGAATTAATTATTTACGGTGATTAAAGAAAGAATATAAGAATGGACTGAATATGGTGTTCAGTGTATCAACAGTGAAATGCACAAGCTGGAAACGCAGTACACACCGTGTTATCAGCTTGCCTTGGAATCGGAAAGTCCTGGTTCGATTCCTGGCTGTGTGTCGAAGTGTCCTTGAGCAATTGACAGTGAACCCTTAACTGCTCGGGATGAGCAAGGTTGGTGCCTTGCATGGTTTTCTCCGCCATCAGTGTGGGAATGTGTGCGTGAATGTGAAATACATTGTAAAGCTTTAGAGAAAGGTGCTATTTGCAAATGCAATTTATCATTTATCAGGCTGACACATGTTTCAGTACCCAGCATTGGATGTCTGTCAGATTGATTTCAGTATAGTGACATCAGGTATGTCCATATTTAGCCATAATCCATTCCAGGAACCTAGTACTGGGACGTAACCGTTGGTTGACAACGTTGATTTGCACTGATGGCATGGCAGGGATCTCCATGTACTGTATGGCCATGATTGTGGCATGTGATGTCCATATACGCTGTGTTATCAATCTGCCGTTCGTTGCGGTCGTTATTTTGTTTGATTCCAGGAGCACTTGTGCAACCCTGTGCCAATCATTTGGTGTTCCAAGGCTGATTGATCCACCCTCTCATCCTTGCAAAAAGAAAAACCTCAACAAATCAGAACAACTCTGTATTCCAGACAAAAAGGCAATGACCTCTCGTAAGAACTCATTGCCTTCGGCGATGAAGAAAAAAGCACGTGCCTTTTCATGCTTGTTTTCTCGTCTCTTCGGATTTGTAATTGCATTTAGCTCTGGTTCCTTCCCTCCCTCTCTTCTCCAACCACGCAAGCCCACCCCCCACCCAAGAGCTTTTGAGTGCGGCGCTTTCATGTCTCCACCAAGAGAGAGGCAGTTGGAGAGCAAATTTAAGTGGCTGGGTAAGTAAAGAACAGGCAGCTTGGTCTGATGGGCTTCTCCTCCAGAGCGTCCGGGGTTAGCAGACTTCAAATAACCAACTTTGCCTCCAGTCAAACACATCAAATGTCCACTCTTTCCCTGCCTGTTCCCTTGCTTTCCTCAGCCCAGTGATTCTCAAGGTTTTCATTTCAAGGACCCCTAGTTTACTATGCATTATTAGGCCACGGACCCCCATATCTCTGAGAGTGTACAAATGGAACCAAATGGACCCCACTTTGAGAACCACTGTCCTAAACTCTCCCCCCTTCCATATGGGGGGGGAAGGCATCCACCATTACTCAGCAGTCCTCCGAGTAATGGGCTTCACAGGCAGCCGACACATGTCCTCCCCAAAGAAGAAAGCTGGAGAAAACATATTTAGGGAGCGTTATAAATTAAAGGGGCTACACCATGAATTTCATTTTTTTTTTAGGTTTTTAGTATTTTTTGGGCTCCCCAGTGTCTCTTGTACCCAAACAAATATTTTTTTTTAACATTCAGTCATTCATGCTCATTTCATGGATTTCCTGAATGGGCGTGTCTAGGCCATTTCAGAATGGCTGTGCAAGTGATGTCACTTGCACAGATTTTGCATTGACGATGGCCAGACAGAGTTGCTCATTAGCTCCCCCCTGCCCAATAGGACGTTTTGGTATTGCAGCTGAAAAAGCTTGGAATGACAGACAGTCAGATTGTGAGAAAAAATATCTGGATGTTTTTTAGGCTTACAACCTGTTTAAAACGTATTAGGGGGCAATATTTATTTATAATATATATTTTTTTAATTCATGGTGTAGCCCCTTTAAAGGTGAAAACGTGTTTGAAAGTTGCAATTAGTTGCTTGGCGCGCTGCTACGCACAGTAATTACCACAGCCCAAATATTACAATGATTCTGGAGCCTTAATTCCCTTGCTTCCGCAACCATATTATTAGAGTAATTGCTCCTTTACGCAGACTGCTGTATGGGGGTATGAAGTATTAATTCAACATAACATAGTTATACATAAACATGGCTCATTCTCAACAACCCATATGAAAGGGGAAACAAATGTTGTGAAGTAGCTGTGCAGTAAAGTAGAAGCCCCCCCCGCTTTTTTCCCCCATGGACCTACAGTACACTGTACAGTGTGGCAAGGAATTAAGTCCAGTGATGCAAAGTAAGTGCTGTTCTTGAGTAACATTTTGAGGTACGACGATTTTACGATTTAAGTATCCATGTTCTGCTTTATACTTCTACTCTCCACTGCTCCACTACAATTATTTGAAAACTTTAGTTATAAGTTAAAAAAAAAATGTTTACACATTAAGTCAGAATATTTCTGGAAAGTTTATATTTTACCGATTTTGTACTTGTACTCAAGTAAATTTTTAATACTTCAATGTATTTCTACAGTACATAGTGGTATTGCTACTTTCACTCCAGTAAAAAATCTTCCACCACTGACTACATCACACACGAATCATCCCTGTAATAATGGGAGAGAATACTTCTTCATACGAAACACTTAAATCTTTTTAATAATGCATCCGTCAGCCGCCCCGAGACAGGAGAACTGAACAGCGACACGAGTGTCATGCCTTCAAGTCTTCCAGTCAAACGTGGGAGTCTAACGCCACGCATGGTGCATGATTTAGCAGCCCGTGAGGATGCTGAGGCCAGTGACAAGTCATCCGAGGCGGCGACGGCTCCCCTAATTGTGGTCTGTCAACTCCAATTTAGCCCGGCCGTAACTCCATCCAAGGTGTCCCTGCTTTGGCACCCGCTTTTCCGAACACTGCTTTTATCAACCGGTGTGTCGCTCTGCGCAGTTTGTCAATTCAGCCGTGTAATACAGTTGCAATAAAGCTTAATGCAAGACGATGGCGACTTTCCTACTCTGACAAGCTCTAGCTCATTGCTAATGGAGGGCGAGGGGGGAGGGGTCAGTCCAGGGGGAATCAAAGCAGGGACGAGCTGCTATAGCTGCACATATATTTTCGTCCTTTAGCCAGGAAACCATTTATCAGAAAGGCGTGACAGCCGCAGTCATCCCCAGTGCTGACACGGGGGATGAGTGACTGCGTGCGGGTCACAGACTCAGGAAGGATCGACCATGGGAGATAGATGGGGAGGATGGTGAAGAGGAGGAGGGAGGGAGATGTAGAGCAGGAGTTCCCAAACTTTTTCTCTCGAGACCCAAAAGAGTAATTTGGTGTCTCCCCGGGACCCAAACTTACAAAAAATACCCCCACATTAATTGATTAGCCACTTACGCCCTGTTTAATATTGAAGATACCGTAGCCTATCTACACAACACATTGCGATGCAACGTGTTGTGAGCTTGCTATTTTTGCTATTTCTTAAAAGTTGTTTTACATTTATGGATTTATTTTTCTGAAATTCTTTCACACACACACACACACACACACACACACACACACACACACACACACACACACACACACACACACACACACACACACACACACACACACACACACACTATTGTACATGATGATGTATGTATGACAGGAAAGCTAATTCTCTTCTTCCACAGTGGGGGATGGTAAATCATCCTTGGCTGAATCAATGTATGGCTGCTTGCCTCTTGACCAGCAGCTTTGTAATTAGGGAGTCAGATTTATGCGCAAGCATTCAATTTGTTTTTGCTATCCGGCAAGCTTTTCCATTAGTGGAGATATTTACTGATTTCACTTTCTTAATTATCTATTCATTCCGCTTTCCATCTCCAAGGGAATGTGAGGTAAACAGCATGTGGAAGAGAACTCAACGACATGGCCAGCGGCTGGTTTTATTAATCACTTAAACCCCTCCGTATTCTGGGGAAAACTTTCGCAGGAAGATAATAGCAGATCGACAAGCTCACAATAATATTATGATGCGTTGTTGTGAGCTCGTCAATCGGCTATCTTCAGCGGAGATATTTGATGTAGAGCAAAAACAGAAATGTCACTAGTGCAGAGAGGGACTCCGCTCAGCCTCATATTTAGGGTTTAAGAGGTTAAAGGTGTTGCTATATATTATATAATCACTGTATGTCTTGCGTGTGTTTTCTGTGACCTCACTTGGGTTCACATCTGCGCATGCAGGCATACATGTGCGTCTCGGATGCCTGTGTCGTTATGTGTGCGCGTGCTTGGGTGTCCATTTGCATGTTTATGTGTGTACCCCTGCAGGCTTTAATGATGTTTGTGGAATGAAGAGCCTCTCGTGAAAGCTCTCCCCATTCACATAGCTCATTAAAAGTGTCTCTCGTACAATGACTCCCTCCCCTCCGGTCGTGCAGCTCGCCCCTCGGTCCTGGTCTCCTTGAATAGCTCCACAATGACATACCCCCCCCCCCCCCCCCCCGCATCAAAGAAACAGGTTATGTTTTTGTTTTGTCCTGATCCGAAATGTCAGACAAATGCTAATTAAATGTTAATCAAAAATCTTAAGTATTGTAATGTCATCAGGAGTCGGGAGGCGTTATATTTAGCTGAGTCGCTGGCTGATTGTGGAGGTCAGTCTTCCCTTGAGGTCTCTGTCCTTTCTCACAGCAGCTGAGTTGAGGGGAAAGAGAGGAGGGCGGCTCCACGCTGTAAAGACGGTACATTGTTGGCCTAATTAAAATGAATGTCAGTTCTCCCCCCACTGAGAAGAGCATCAATCCCATCCTGCGATGGGCCCAGAGTGAGTCTTTCCCTGTCAGTGCCTGCCAGGAGCACCATCTTTCTCCAGACCGATATGTCTGCCTTGGCAGCAGACGAGGGACACAGGGCCATGTTTGCACATCTAGCCTAATGGTTGCCATGTGGCCAGGCACCTTACTCCGGCACCTCGCCACTTTTCACGCTGAGTGGCACTTGTATGGAGCTGATGAGGTCAGTCTCTCCCTCGCAGCCATTTGCAATCTGTGCATCTGTTGAGGAGTCCAATTCCTTAAGTTACTCATATGGAAGTGTGGTTACTTGCCACTTGCCTTATTTATGTTATTTAAGTTTTTGTCCATAAGCCTTTCATTATTTGCTCAGCTATCTTGCTGTGCTGCATTGTGTTTAGGCCAAATGATCAGGATACAGTTTAAACTCCAGAACCTTGGAGGCATTGATTATGAGCATTCATAATCCAAAATATTGAAGAAAAACAACAACTATATTTACCATGTGAGATATTAAATTGACAGATTCTTGTAGAAAAGACACACATTGCTGTAGTTCACACACAGGTTTTCTTTAATTTTCACTGATATCCATTCTCTTCTCCTTAATTTCTTTTTGTCTCCGCCAGGCCGAAAGGCATGGCGAGAGAGTATGTTTTACCCCCTGTCCGTCCGTACGTCCGTCCGTCCGTGTGTGTGTCCATCTGTCCGTTAGCAGCTAATCTCAGGCACCGTTGGCCAGGTCGCTGCGAAACTGTGCACACACACTCCCTGGATGCCAATTCAGAACCTCTGACCCAAATTTTTCACATGGGCCTGTTATAGCGCCACCAGGAGGCCAATTTGTGCAAAATCATTTTTTTTTACATTACTCCTACAGATTTGATCCAAACATCATGCAAATTGGTACACAGTATCTCTATAGTCATGTGATCAACACAGATCTGTCCGATTTCCCATATTCCATCCTGATTGGCTAAGGTTGGCTTCCAAAGCAGGATTGGTCCGTTTTGAACAAAAGGCCTCAAATTATGCACGCAGCTTGCAATTTCCGTGAAATTTCACACGCACATTCCCACTAGGCAGAGGAAGAAATGCCACTCTTTTCACAATGGCCTGTTATAGCGCCACCAGCAGGTAATTTAGCAAAACACATTTTTGGAACAAAATGCCCCAAATCATGAATGCAGTGTCCGCTTGCCGTGAAAGGCCTAGGAATAAATGGCACAACTTTCACATTGGTCTATTATAGCGCCACCAGGAGGACACAAAAGTACCTGACCTGGCGGAGACCTGTGCTCCGAGGAGCACTTTTTCTATTTTTTTTTTCAATTTCATCTCACCCATCCTATATTAAAATTGTCTCTGATGTCCCGCTCATGTCATCATGACTCAGCCATAGCCATATAAGGAGTTCCCAATGCAGCTACGCCCAAATAGGGAGTGTGTTGTCTAATTGTGTCGTCATGGCATCAGTCTCATTGTGTCATCATGGCATCAGGCGCAAACAAATCACTCAGCTCCATATATGGGCACAAAAGGGGGCATGCCCATATATGGGCATATACTGATGACATCAGGGATCTCCATATATGTGCATGAAAGGGACTAAGACTGACAGAGATTTCCATATATGGGCATATCAATCGGATTGGCGGTACGACTTAGGGATAGCGGCCCGAACCTCTAGTTTTATATATTCCCCCATTCAGTACAAAGTCTCCTTGCAAATTAGATTGCAAGTGAGTGCTCCCCCCACTGGCCCGTAGCCTGAGCAGATTGTATAATATGTATGAAGGAGGCCATTATCATCTTATTTATGGTGACATAACTTTGTGTCTATTGCAGTTGAATAACCCACCTCTTGATATCAAAGGTCCTCTTTCATATTAAATTGGCTTGCATGGTGCAAAAAGCCTTTTATGAACCTTCTCCTTGAAGGCTTGCAATCAGCGACAGCCAGATCTGAACACACATTTTTTCCCTGAGCCTTATTTAGCCATGGTGAGCCGAGTAGAACAAAGTATCCAGGTTCATTTGAAATACTTGTGCAGATGGATGAAAATGTGAGTGGTTTAGTGCTCTTAAGTTAATGATCTCAGTACATGTTCACTCGCTCTGGGGCTTCTCATTGTGGAGAATAAGTATGCGCAATGCTGAGGGGCCGGTTTCTGTCACAGGGTCTTGGCTGAAATAATGAGTTGAGCAGCCCAACAGACTGCAGTAATTGTAATAACTGTCAGACTTCGTCTCCCATCAATGCCCACGTCCCCCTAATTTAGGATTAATTCCAGCCACACTAAAAGCCCCGAGTCGTTGGAAGTCTTGCCTTCTCCTTTGAATCTTGCTGAGACATTGTTCCTACAACCAGTTTTAATTCTAACTTAATTCTAGATTGTAGCAGGGAGATGGGGCTTTTTATAAATGTAGTGTTGTTTAGTTTGTTCTTTGTCAACTTGGGTAACTTTAGCGATGGGTACCAAATGTAGGAATCCCTTCTTCCATTGGGAAACCAGCGATTTATGATAAGCAATACTGGATACCTGTCACATTTTGGCATAACCCTATTTTACGTGGACACATATTTTGTCATGTTTTTATTTCTTCCCCCAAGTTCCTAAAGTGCCCTCTTGAGTTTGATTACTTTTGTTCCTTCAGGTCACAGACAAGAGATCTTTATTTCCACCCATTTGTATTTTCGACAGTGCTTTCTCATCTGCAGATGCCACAACATTGCCTTTTCACTTCTAAACAAGGTTGATGGATTCTTCCCTTAGAAAACGCTTTGCCTGTTGGAGCAATTATGTGTGCAGTGACATAGACTGTTATTGTTTTCTGTACAACTTTATGAAAAACAAAAAGGGAAAAAAAGGAAAGGTTTTCTGTTTTCCTTGTTTTTGCTGGAGGGCAATGTTCCTCTGCTGTGCTGTTTTGCACTCAGATGCACCAATGTAACCAAATGCTGCTTTCCCTCAGTTTAATGACATTTATTTTAAATAAAGGCTTTCATGCTCAGATCAACAGTCTAATCAGACGTTGAAGAAATTGACTATTGATCACTCCTTCTTCCCTGACATGACGGCCAGTTACTATAGCGAGAAATTTTATGAGCAACTTTTAATGAAAGCATCGAGTTGCCTGATTAGTCCAAATGCTTCCCAATAAAAATAGTGTGAGTGCAAAGGGCAAGGTAGTATTTTCCCTGAAATATAATGGCATTGATTCACATGTCTTCCTGCTGTCACCACCAGGCATCCGTATTGATCTTGGCTTCCTGAGTTACAGTAGTGGTCACCGTCAAGTCGATGTTTCTGAACCTCAAGCTAGTCCTGACTTTTTCCTCACATTATAACCCTGCAATTTATCTCATCAGCTAGCTTCCAACATGCTGTAATGTCTCCCCGAGGCATGCTGTACCTAAAACATTGATTGTCACTGTCATATAATCAAGTGGAAAACACAGAGCTTAATCTCACGTCTCCCTTGGAATGTTGTTGCCGTTTACACAGCGTGTGTTCGCGTGCGAGGATTACCCATATAATGTGAATTCTCTGTTTGGCTCTGAAGGAAGCTAGTTTATTATCCCTGTTTGTTTACCCCAAATCACAACCCAAGAGCCTCGTTGAGATTTCCCGCAATCCTATTGTTTGGCTGCCCGAGCTGTCAGCGTTCTATGCGGTTCATATGTAAATAACACCGCTTTGATGTCCATCCCATTGAAAAATCATGATTGTGATTCATGTTGCCCTCAGCTTCATTGTCTCTTTTCATTTTTCTTTTGCTCAGCTCATGCTGTGCATGACTTCATCCCATTGTAACAATGAGAGTGAAATGAGAGTTTCTTGAAATCAGTTTGAGAGGCCTTCATCTTTATCTTTATCTATTAATAGTTTGGTTACTACCCATATCTTCCCAGTCAAGGCCATTCCAGCCGTGTATTTGAATTTTAGCCTGATTTATACTTAGTTGTGCGATGGTGTCCCACACACACAATAGCCACTCTACAAGCTCACAACGTGTCACGGTGTGACACGTTGTGAGCTTGTAGATCTGCTATTTTGGGCGTGGGACAGTGTAAATTATGCATTAGCTGCATAGAGACATGCTATGCTTCAGTGTGCCGTCTGCCTCCAGCCATATCCGTCTTTTTATCCATGTTAATGGTTATTTGGTGCAATCAAACACAGAGGGGTTCTTGTGTTTTGCACGATTGGAAGACTTTGTAAGTGTGTGATAAGAGGGAAGTGTCAGATAAGAGCTTTTTGTGAGCTGTAGGCATCCATGCAGAAAGTAACCCCGATTTGCTTTTGTCTCTTTTTAAAAACTTGGCTAACATTTAACTTACAGTAATCCCTGCACCCGAAAATACTCATTAAACATAAAACAGAGGCGAGTGTTGGACCATGTGGTATATGTATTTTGTCACTTTTCTCTGCTGAACCAACATAGTGGAGAGGGAAAGCACTCTCCAAGAAAAAGGGGGACACTTTAGATAAATTGCCTTCCTTTTTTTTTGTTACCGGGTACACCCAGTGTCATAAAACGATCTTTCTCCAGTTAGTTCATTTTCACAAAATCATCACTTTCAAAAATGGACTCACTTGATTTAATGTTTCGTATGAAGCATCTTATTAATTTGACTGCGTGAAATGGAAAAACAGGCAGAGCCTCTGGGGCGAATATACGGCTATCTGTTTTACAGCCGCCATATATTTCGGGGAGTTACAATTCAAATAAATGGCAGTTAATGTCTGCACTAGTTGGGGTCTAAAAATAAATTCTGCAGCGAACTCGTGTCTCGAGAGGAATAGAATATTGATCTGCGTCTTGGGGCCCGTCTTGGAGAGCCCGGATGGGAGGCCGTCCAAGGTGAAATGTGCAGAGCTTCAGAGAGGTCCTCAGAGATGTACATAATGACAGATAATGATAGGATTTATTAGTCTAACCCCTGGTTCATTCCGTGTCTGTCTCTGCCACAGCCAACAGCATTAATGTCTGTCTGACTCACCCACCTGTATGTTTAAACAGCTCCATAGCCAATATTTGCTCACTTGGGAGGTTGGCAGCATTATTTGGACGCATACTGTACTGTAGTGTGTACCATTATCTTCCCAGTCATTTAAAAGTGCTTTTTTTGGTCAAATAGCGGTATATTTATTCACTGCTATTCAGGGAGTTCTCGCCAATGCTCACTGCTGTATGTAGGCTATATTACAGTACCCAGTGTTTTTCAGTTTTTATAGAAACAGGGGATGTGGCAAGCTTTACAACACTTCAGTCCAGGAACATACAAACTGGCATCTGCAAAACACAATGCGTTTACCTGAAGGCTATTAGATTTTGGTGTTATATCATCGCTGTTGTATAATCCTTGTACAGTATGTCCAAAACTGTTATTGTCTCCGCCAGGCCGAAAGGCATGGCGAGAGAGTATGTTTTTCCCCTTGTCCGTCTGTCCGTCCGTCCGTCCGTGTGTCCGTGTGTCCGTGTGTACGTCCGTCTGTGACCAGCTAATCTCCGGCACCGTTGGCTTGATCGCAGCGAAACTGTGCACACGCACTCCCTGGATGCCAATTCAGAACCTCAGCCCCAAATCTTTCTCATGGGCCTTTTATAGTGCCACCAGGAGGCCAATTTGTGCAAAACATATTTTTTGACAGTACTCCTACAGATTTTGTCCAAAAATCACGCAAATCGGTACACAGTGTCTCTATAGTCATTAAACGAAACGGGCATTTCAGATTTTCATATTCCATCCTGATTGGCTAAAAATGTCTTCCAAAGTTTGCAGGAGTGCTCCGTTTTGAACAAAATGCCTCAAATCATGAACACAGCATGCAATTTCCGTGAAATTTTGCACGCACATTCCAATTAGGCCGAGGAAGAAATACCATTTGAAACCTTTGCCCTGCATTTTTCACATTTGCCTTTTATAGCGCCACCAGGAGGCCGACTTATGTAAAACACATTATTTTATACTACTCCTTCCAATTTTATCCAAATTTCACGCACATCGGTAGACATGATCTCTATAGTCATGTGATCAAGACGGATGTGTTTGATTTTTTCATATTCCATCCTGATTGGCTAAGATTGACATCTAAAGTTTGCATTATTGGCTTGTTTTGAACAAAATTCTGCAAATCATGAACGCATCGTCCGATTGCGGTGAAACTTTGCACGCACATTCACACTATGTTGAGGAACAAATGCCACCCTTTTAACATTGGCCTGTTATAGCGCCACCAGGAGGCCACAATAGCCTACCTGACCTGGCGGAGACCTGTGCTCCGAAAAAAAGAACCTGTATCCTAATGGCTATTTAGTCACAAGCTCTTGTTGATACCTTTCATTGGTTCCATATTTATAAAACCCACAGACAGACCTAACTTTTTCCCCCTCACAAATAGCAGACCTACAAGCTCACTACGTGTCACATCATGACACATTGTGCGCTTTTAGATCAGCTACTTTTGTGTGACACTGTAGTATGACAAAGTAGGTCATTTATTTACGAAAAAACATAAAAAGTTGAAATATGGAGATACAAGGTTTCTGCCCGACATCAACGGTATGCTAAAATTGTGACAGATGCCATTGAATGGACCATTAGAACGCTTCATTTTCTTTTGAAATGATGCGGGCAAAGGCAGGGGTCCTTGTGTATTCTGTCCTGTCTCACTTATGATTGATTGCCCCAGTCCATGGCTGACTGGCTTATTAATCGATTCAGCAAAACCCACAGGTCCCTTGTGAATGATTTAAAGCACTAGACTAGGCAGTTTTACTTTTCCCAGGGCAGCTGAAGTAGACATGCCATGAGGGTGTAAATCATGTTTAAGCGCAACAAATCTGCTCCTAAAAACTGTACCTGTACCCATGTGCCCCCCACTGGCTTATACTTTAGGTATATAAAGTCTGTCAAACGTCCATAAACCTATTGTTACTGTAATCGGTATTGCCTTAAAGCGTATAAAGCAATTGACTTCTTTCACATTATGATTCTATAGCTTGGTCGATTAATTAGGATAGATTGGCTCGACAATTGACTGATTACTAAAGGCTGCAAATAATCAATCTCTTTCCTTTTCAATTTAACTGTATTGGCACGATTTATGAGGCTTAATACCTGACTAAACTAAATAATAATGTGGTCAATTTTATTATTTATTATTATTTAACAAACTTTAGTTGTTGGGGTATATTGCCAAGTACATTTGCACATACTTGGAATTCACCTTCTGCTTTTAATATTTTCTAAATATTTGGAGCAGTAGGCAGCTATTGAGCAGTGCCTGTACACGGCCATTTCGACACTAAGGTCCTTACATAGCAAGATGAATAAACAATCTGAAAATGTGTCTGCGACTATTTCATATCAAGCTATTAATTTGGTGATGCCTCATTGGTTGAAGCTTTTATTCATGGTGAAAAATCAACTTGGTTTAAAAAATGAATGATGTTGCTTTATCGCTGCATAATATTCACGTTCTGTGTGGATGTACTCATGAGTCATGACACAAACAGCCCTTTAAATTAATGTGAATTAATCGCACAGAAAAAACGCTCCTAGTGTGTAAGAACCTTAAGCCACCTTCTGGTTCCCAGACACATGCTCTAGCTCCTGAGCTACTGCAGCCTCAATAACTTTAACAGCAACTATAACTTTATACAGTAATTTAGGAGTCACTGATCATATTGGCCAATGTGCTGGTGTGGTCTACTGTATATCAACGCACTGAGGTTTTCATTACAAGCTCCTGGGATCTCGGTCTTGTGCTCTCCAATTGTAATTTTATCGATTTTCCTCTACTCGTTCAATCTCCGTACTTTTGCCAGTGGGTACAATCATTTGGGAACAAATTGAACTTTCTCAACCATCCGACGAACCGTTTAGTAACAGTGACCAGCTTTGAGCTGCCTCTGAGCTCACTGTTAGTCAGACACAGAAGAAATACTCGCTGGGGACCATCTCTTTGCTATGTTCTCTTGACAGAATTACTGGAGTTGTGACAAGTACTGTAGAGAATGTGTTCTGAAATGAATTGAGGTGATTGCCTCTTCAAGTAAAGTTTCATGTTGTTTTTCTTTCTCTGCGTCACAGCTGTCTGCCACCACCACCACGTCCCGTGCGGCCTTCATGCAGTGCCTTCGCTGGGGGGCGTTGTGCCCCTTCCAGGGCTCTGGTGACTGGAAAGGAGAAGAGGTGCAGCTTGCCCTGCAGGGTAGCGCCATGCCCAACCCTTATGGAGTCATGGTCTACAGTGCAGACGCGCCCACCACGTTTGAGGACCCTGAGCCAGGCTCAGCTCCAAGCACAGCTCAGGTACCACAGGCGAGTCGGGAGAGGTGATGGAGGCCAGCTCTCCCAACAAAAGAGTGGAGATATTTCACTATTTCATTACCGCACCGTGTTTGATAAGCCGCCTCAGCTATCAAAGGCCATATGTTTCCCTTAAGAAACAGACAAAGCGTTAGCTGATATTTAATGACATGTCATCTGTCATTTTGTGCAACTATCTTGGCAAACAATTTTGCCACGCTTGATTGCATGCCTGAAGGAGAGCCAGTAATAGTGGTGTTTTGGAAAAAAAAAGAAAAGAAGGAAGATTAGATTAAGTTATCAATTCTCTGCTGGCTCTGGCTGAGAGCTGTCTTATGTGCTAATGACTCTTTTTTTTTCCCGCTGCAGGAAGTCGGGGATGACAAAGACGTGGTAAGGTTCCGTCTGTGGTCCACTCTGGCAGGAAAGGCACTGAGCCCAAAGGCATCTCTGAGGACCCGGCAACAGCGGCAGCAGGAGGAGGAGCAGGCAGCACGTCAGAGGAGACCGCCCTCCTCGCCCTCGCTGGGTAAATATCATCATATATGTGCTGCAGCTGAATGTAGAGCCTCAGCCCAATTTTAGCGTGACAGCGTTCTAGGGGCGCATTCAGTGCTTTCCAGGAAAAGGCGTGGGGTGAAACTCACGCTTTCATGTTTTCCCGCACAAATAAAGAGAAGGGGTCCTTTTGAGGTTGATTTCTAAGAACAAAGGAAGCGGTGCTTCAAGTGATGTTTTCAGGCTCATGTTTGCTTTTGAAACCAGTTTAAACAGGCTTTATTTTCCTGACCTGAGATGATTTATTTACTGGACTTGAAGAAAAGTGTGGGTGTGTGTGTGCCCGCGCAGGAGGTGCATGGGGGGTACGAATGGATCGGGGAAGCAGCATACATACAGTACCTTACCTCAAAGTGCTCAGTGCTCACACAGCCGCAGTAATACCCAGGAGGAAGCTCCAAAGTTCTAAACAACATCCATCAAAACCCAGACCACCGGCTTCCGTGCATAATGTGGCCCCCACCTCCGCAGTGTTATCTCTATGGCACCACCTGCTCCCTGCATGATTAGTATGCTTCATGATTGGGGTCTGGGGGGTGGATAAAGGGATAAATTCAGAGGTAGGAATATCTGGAGAAGACCTTGACTGTCTGTTATGGCCCCTTGATCTTGAACAAGCTTGACATTGCTATCTTATGCTAGCTTCTGCTCCCAAACAGGAGCTGTGACGTAAACACAGACATCCACAGTATGTGCGGCTTGTTGCAACAACAGTGACATTATAGCATTCTCCCACCTCTCATAAAGGCATCGTCGTGTTATTGGCCAGGTTTCGCTCATAAAAAAATATTTTATAACTGTGTGTACACCACAGTATCACTGTAGCGAAAGTATATAGTCTAATATTCTCCCTCTGCTTCTGCAATGAAAGGTCTTTCACATGGGGGCCTTCAAGTGGCTTTCTTAGTTTTGAATCAATATGCCACGTCTATGCTCCATGTCTGTTTTATGGACTTAATGTTTGTTGAGCGCTGCACACAGACACTCAATCCCATTGACAACAGGAATAAGTTGAGTGAACCCCAGCCGCATGCCAGTTGATTTCCTAATGGTGTTGTTAGCTTATCTTTCTGAAATAAGAATTGTGTTTATTAGAGGCTATCTTTGTTAGTGGGAAAGGAAAGGCTCTTTGTCAAGATTATTAATGACATTTTAAGTGTCTTCAAAGGAGTACCCCACACAGTATTTCAATGGCTGGTGTTTAAGCAGATTTATATCATGAATCTCTGTCACTCTTTTGTCTCTGTGTCTTAAACACTTTGAACCTGGTGCCTAGGGGCATAGGCGAACATTAAAAAAAAAAAAGAAAATCTCCAAAATTGTGAAAATAGCAGCTCACAACACAAAGTATATAGGGCTTAAGTGGTTAATAAGTCATGACTTTTATCATTTCCCCTGTGTGTGTGTGTGTGTGTGTGTGTGTGTGTGTGTGTGTGTGTGTGTGTGTGTGTGTGTGTGTGTGTTGTGGTTAGCCAAGTTAGAATATTTGCATGCAAAAGATCTGTACGTGCTATCTTGGATGCCCCTGGGTATATTTGTACTATATGATGAGGAAGTACCAAATGTGGAAGAAAAGCGCATTTCATTTGCAAATAGAAAAGTATCGCTCCACCCCCCCACACACTCTCAAAACCAACCTATAAGTTATTCATGATACTTACTGACACTGATTGGGTTTTCCACAGCGGGGGAGTCAATCCTTGCTATCAAGCCATACATTTTCATAAATCTGGGATTTGACTCTGGGAACTCGTTTCCCGTTTATGTGACCATCATTGGCTTTGTGGCTAATGATAAGCTGAGATGAGGAAAATATGCAAAAGATCGTAATGCATCTGTCATAGATGCTCATTAATAGGTTTTAAGAACTTTTAACCTGGCATCTCTATTTTGAGCATGTCATCATAATACATTTTTTCCCCCCAAAATACACAAAAATAACTCTTTAACTGCCAGGGTTAAAACATCATCTATAGCTGCCCTAGCCAGCGATTTTCGAGCATTTTTACTAACCCTTGAAAAATCATAGAATATTATTCTTTACAACGATCCACCCGGCGATCGCCTCAAAAGACGTAGGGATGTCTCGTAGAATCGGGGGGGAAAAAGCTTGCCGTCGCGATAATCCGTTATGGGCAGTTGAATGAAGCAGAGAAAATTTGATTCATCGATTTTTAAAAATCCGATAATACTAAATGAAACCAGCTTCGTTTTGTTGTGATCACGTGAATTCTGGGTGTACTCTTCATCATCATAATCATTCACAGGCTGCGGAAGAGCGCCCTCTATTGTAAACCACTGAAAACACCACATGAGAATCTCGTCATTGGCGGTCTGAGCCTTGGAGTGTCATTGGTGGTCAATGAGTTAACTCTTTGCCTGCCGGATTCTGTTAAGGCGCAGCCTGCCATGGACAAGAAAGACGAGTTTTTTTTATTTTGAAAAAAATATTATTTTACAGAACCAGGACGTGATCCAAAGATTTACTGCTCTATTCACTTCCTGGTTAATTTATTTGGGAAATAACCTGTATCTCGGCTCCTGTGTTTTTACTATGTATTTTTGGCGCGACATGCTATTTTTAACAGCGGATATCAAGCGAACGGGAGGTCGCAATGACATTTTTTGTTTGTTTTTGTGGAGGCACAGTGAAACCCTCCGTGAATAGCAACCATCAGGGGATCGATCATACTGGAGATAAATATTCTGTGACTACTTGAAAAGGTAAGAAAATCAAAGAATCGCTGGCAGTCTGGGCCTTATTTAGTACTCTGGCAGTGAAAGAGTTAATAGATCTACAGGCACATCACGATAATTTAGCTTTTCATCATACAACAAAGTATAGGGCTGGTTAATGACACATCACCTTTATATATTTTTTCATAACATTCCCTCCAAAACTTCCAGCATCTTATGCAAGATTCCTCATCTGTCAAGAGGATGCATCCCATTGATTGCACACAGTTGCATGATGATGCATCCCATTGATCACAGTTGCATGTCAGTTCGTCTAATGAGAGTTATGCATACAGTACTGTACAGTATATGCTGCTTGCTGAAGAGCATAAGGAACAAAGTGCAATGGACATGTCAGAGCACATTGTGACAGAGAGCTAGACAGCACTGCTCCATGTCCTGTCTATGCGCGGTGTACTTTGAGCAGATGGGTGCTATAGCAAGTCACCTCAGGCAAGAGAAGCCATTTTCAAAAGGCCAGACAGTGGCCACCAGAGACAGCAAAAAAAGTGTGGGACTGAAAGTGAGATTTCAATATCACCATGGTTACCAACCAGTCAGCTTAAAGTCAAACTGTAACTAAAAAAGATGATTTTTTTTTCACTAACAGAAAGTGATTTTGAACCAGAAACATATTATATTTAATTGTTATAACTTTTTATTAAAAAACTTTCTAGTGGCATCTCCGGTCATCTCAATCCTCCGTACATCTGGTTATCTCACCAGCACTTTCCGCCCCCGCATCTTTCTTTAGTACATCCACATGAGGTAGGTGTAGGATGCAGCCCTCGTGATCGATGCCCATGTGTTGGCTCCCATAGCACAAGCTTGCTGGCTGGGATCTCCCACCGTCTGTGGCAGTAACTGGCCAGCCTCTTTCTCCTGGCTGCTACAGTATCTGTCTGAACCACAATAAAGATGGCGGCT
The DNA here is from genome assembly GCF_963454915.1 of Gymnoscopelus microlampas. Classification (NCBI taxonomy): domain Eukaryota; kingdom Metazoa; phylum Chordata; class Actinopteri; order Myctophiformes; family Myctophidae; genus Gymnoscopelus; species Gymnoscopelus microlampas. The sequence goes on from NC_139947.1 coordinate 23,756,770, forward strand.
CATCGTTTTCCAGAAATCCAGCATTGGAAATGCAAGTCTACAATGATATTAGATCAACTTCCCTTCACAACTTAATATCAAAAGTTTACAGGTGTAATATAGTGAGTGAAATCATTTACACATTCACATCAGGTATTATTTAATTAATTCATCCGCTGGTGCCAGCGTTTTTTACCTTGGTTTGACGATCTTTGGTGAGCCGCGGAAGCCACGACGTGCACGTGGATGTAAACAAAGAGTGTCTGGGGGGTGGGGGAGGGTCTTGTCTATTCACCATATTTTTTTCCCCCGCAATCGGCCATTGTGTTGCTATCGCCCATTGAATATGGCTTGTTTTCACCAAAAAAGATATCCTAATATACAGTAGGAGTGGATGGAAGTGATTTGGGATGACGTCACATCCGTCCATTCCTTCTATCAGAGTCGAGCAATCATTCCTAAGTTGCGTTAGGCCTCTTGTGGATTTAAAAAAAATGATGTACAGTGTGGCGGTCAACGGTTGGATTTGAAATGCCGTAGATGTACGTCAATGGCAGGAAATGTGTTAAGCTACCCACGAATAAATAATAATACGACAAGAGGAAACAAGTCTAACCACAGGGCTTCCCTGTGCAATCTGTAGCTATGGATAGCAAGTCACTCCATGTGCAAACATCCTTTTACATTCGGCTGCTACAGTGCATATATCTTGAACAATGCCTACACAACACCAATGATGAGCTAAGATGCTAATGTGATTTGTTTTAGTGGTGATGTTGCTGACCTGTGAATGATGTAAGTGTCAGCTGAGCTGTGTAGTTCGCTGTGATTGTTCTATGTAACGGTCTCAATACCAGCCAGGGGACAGAAGTTTTTGTTTGCCCTTAAAGTTCACTATTTTGTGTACAGCACCAGAAACCTACATTTACCTGCTTGCCATGCCTTAGGTAGTATAATCGGTAGTAGTTGTCACCACACAAAAATAAGATCCAAGGAGCAGGTAAAACGACAAACAAGTTATGACAGAGGCTCTCCCTGAGTGTGTGTGTGGCTGATTTAGCCTGTGTACGTCGATTAGCTCGATGCACAACAGGTGTCTTGTCACACCCAGCTCAGTCTAATTAGTTTAACTCAAGTGTGGAAACTGTCCAGTCTGTTCGTTCTGCATTTGATACCAGTGTGAACTGATTGTGACTGGGCTGGTGATATCCTGGGCAGTTCCGCACCACCCTCTGTAGAGCGATTGGCGGTTGGGGGCGGTGTGTTTCCCATACCAGGCGGTGATGTAGCTCGTCTGGATGCTCTCAATGGTGCTAGCTGTCGTATAATGTCCTGAGGATGCTGAATTGCTTCAGCCGCTCCTGAGGCAGTACAGACTTTGTTGAACCTTTTTTCCCTGCTTGCGTGGCCCACGTGAGTTCCCCCTTGGAGACGTGTACGGTGGGGAACTTGTTAGGAACTATTGTTTTAAATGCCGAGCTGTACCATACAGATTGGTTAAATAACTATTTGTTCAAATACAAATACATCTCGGTTTTCAGCTTTATGCCAGCATTGAATTGACTGAAATTACACTGACAGCTATCTAAAACAGATTGCTTAGATGTTCTACTCACTGTCTAGCATCTTTGTATCACAGCATTAATGCAGCATTTTGGCTTTTTGCAATTCAATCAACAACAACGCAATGGAAATAAAGATTGCATTGTGTTAGTTTCCCTGCTAGCACCTGTTATTGTTCCATTATATCTCTAACTAGGCTGTGAAATTAACAGGGTCTTCAGATATACAGCTCATTGGGGAGAAATGACGATGTTGCTCTGTTCACTGAGAAAATAATGAAAAAGAATAGTTTGTATTTAGCTACAGTACTATATGTGAGCAACAGAACAGGGCTTGGACATTGGATCTTTATATGGAAGGACAGGGGTTATGTTCTCAGCCCATTCCGCTTGTCTGGTCGTTATCGATATACTACAACTGGAGAATGGATGTGCCAATTTTAGAGAAAGTTGGTGGGAATGATCAGTAGAACAACATCTAAAAAATTATAATGTCCACTCCGTACACTGGATAGGGTCTGCTATGTTTATTGCACTCCAGGTTTTGTTCATAAGATCTTCACCAGGAATTTCCTGATGAAGATCATTTGATCAAAATGAGAGCTATCTTCCTTATTTAATGATCAGTAGAAGAGATGCCTGTTTTGTGTTTAAAATGTCAACGTTCAAGTTTTGGGTAAAAAAAAAGAGGGTCGTAAGGTCCAGGTCAAAATTAAATCTTTTCTCATTTTTCTCAGGTAGAAACGGCATATCTGACAATTGCACAACATTAGGTGTGCAGGTAATAAGTGGATTCTAAATCTTTCTAACAACTCTGTTTTTCCCCATCTCTCCTTAGGTCAGAAGCCGCCTCCTCTGGCTTCTCCTCCAGCATCACCTCAGGGCCCTGGGGTAAGACTCTCTGGCCTGTTTATTCTCACAGCTTTTGAACCTCCATGTGTGGGTCATATACTGTAGCAATAATGCAATCATAACTGCTTTGAACTGTTTGAAGCAAATTAGATGCCATGAGGACATGGTTCTGTTTGAAATTCACTGATGTATTTTTTCTAGATAAGATATGTTTTTCCCCCCTTCTGCACAGTCATTTGTTTTGTTTCTTATTCCACATACACTCTCTTAAAGTCTTTTTAAACGTTTTATAAAACTAGGCTTCGTGAATTTTACTGGAGTATATGAGGTATGCTCCTTTGGTAGAGGTACAGGCCAGAGGATCCTTTTGTATTCAGAAACAAAGAATATTTAAGTATATTTAAGATTACAGTGTATCTGTGCTTGCTGGCTGGATGAGTGAGCCAAGAGATCCTGTATTTCCAGCCACCATATAACTTGACATCTCCATTGATGTTCTGTCCAGTGTGCTGATATCAACCAAAAGCGGTCTAAATCAGTGGTTCCCAAACTTTTAACAGGCATGTACCCCCCTTATACACTCGACATTTTTAGCATTTTAGCATGCTGTGTGTGTGTGTGTGTGTGTGTGTGTGTGTGTGTGTGTGTGTGTGTGTGTGTGTGTGTGTGTGTGTGTGTGTGTGTGTGTGTGTGTGTGTGTGTGTGTGTGTGTGTGTGTGTGTGTGTGTGTGTGTGTGTGTGTGTGTGTGTGTGTGTGTGTGGGTGCGTGTGTGCGTGCGCATATGAGAGACAGAGACAGACAGATATGAAAAAAGGAACTAGCTGATTCAAGGTTACAATTGTAGCTTTTGCATGGCAGCACCCCTCAGTCAAGATGCCTACCCGTGACTCTGCATGCATTCAATCGCCAAAATAATTGTAATTAAAACATTTAACCAGATTGTCCAGTTAAGATTTATCACATACGTATCACTAATTAATAGATAGTGTAGGCGGGATTATGTTCCAGGAGAAATTAACAACCCTGCACTATTCACACACTGTTGGTTATTATATAGCCTAATAATATTCTATGAATTTTATCTCTTATCAGACAATGTGATAATATAAGTGTGTTGCTATGCTAGGGTGCGTGATTCATTCTTGGAAATGAGACTGCATTCAGCTACTCAACAGGACTGTTCGCATGCCCCATAGATCGATTCATGTACCCCCAGGGGTACTGCTAACCCTGTTTGACAATAGTTGCTCTACTGCAAATCCATCTTGACCATAGGGCTGGGCAATTAACCGAAAATATATTGAAACCAACATTAATAGCAAAAATAGCCCATCTATGATAATGTGACGTGTTGTGAAATCTGCTATTTTCACTATATTAAAAAAAAACTTCAATAATCGTAATCAAGGCAAACGTTTGAATAATCCTGATACTTATTTGAAGTCATATCGCCCATCAGTGCCAGGACCAAGTATACCACATCAGACAAAAGACTATTCCATTGTGTCTTACTTGTGGAAAGACCTGTGGACAAAGGGAATATTGTATTGTTTTGGCACAGTAATGTCTGAATACTGCCTCTTTTGAAAGAGCCTGCCCTCCGGAAATATTGGGTCTATTAAAAAGTGTCCTGCAGTGAATGTTCTACAGATCGTGTATGCAGCTGGCTTGTCTAGGCCTAGGGTGTGTGTGTGCGTGTGCGTGTGCGTGTGCGTGTGCGTGTGTGTGTGTGTGTGTGTGTGTGTGTGTGTGTGTGTGTGTGTGTGCGCATGTGTGCTTGCGTTTGTCTTTGCAGGTCTTTTTGTCTGCGTGTGCGTGTGTGTGTGTGTGTGTGTGTGCACGTACATGTGTGTATATGTGTGCTTGTGTGCACGTCCATTTTGCACGTGTATAGCTGATTGTGTATTGCTGTTTTGAGCATATCTGTGCTTGGCTAAGCTGGAATGGCATGAGGCTTGAGCGATGTCTCACCCTTAGTGGGGCTGTCGGTGTAGACTGGGACCTCTGATGAATGCTATTCTCTGCCAGGATGGTGCCTCGGTTGCATCTCACACACACACACACACACGCACACGCACATGCACATGCACATGCACACACACAGCCTCCGAGCAGAGAAGAGGGATCACCTGTGATTCACTGTTAGAACTATGGGCTATAATGAGTCAGTCTGCACTGCTGGCTCATTTTGATTAAGCTGGCCCACAGACTGTGCACCTGTAGCTGTCTGCTCTCTCTGCTCTACAAGACCAAAACACACTTGGACCCCGTGATATGCACATATGGTGTTGCAGATAAATAACTATTTTGTATGCATCACAGTAGAGTGTTATCTGTTCTCCCGAGTGCCCTACACAGTTTGTGTTCCTAATGTGGAACAATTATGAAATCTACCTTTTACACGTGAAACCTAGCCAAGAGTCTGTTACAAAAGGTGATAAAGAAATAATGTTCTCTCAAGAAGGGCTTTCATTGTTGGAGGTTCATAATCAATGCCCTATGGGGACATTCGCAAGTGACACAATTATAGCGACACGATTCAATATTACATTTTAATTTAAATTGAATAAACCACTTTCAACCAGGCATCACTGTTTTGGTGTGTCATTATAGGTGAACAAAGCAATATTGGTTGATTGATTAAAAAAACGAACTGTTTTAAGTTACCTGTGTTTGAAGATTGGTGCTGATTGAGGCCATGAGGTGATTCATTTAGTCTCTAATAGTTGGAATTTTATCATTAAAGAAGCTTGTGTTACAACTGAGAGCTACAGCTACATGAATACATGGATCAATATAGTTATGGAGCTCACCTCTTTTGTTTTATCATCTTCCTTTCTTTTTGAAGGGCAATTGATTCAAGTGTCTTTACCAGAGAGCCTGTGACGCTATAAATAAGATGATCATTATTTAGACATTTAATTAAATGCTACTGTATGTTTCCCTTAAATGTAGCGACAGCACTTTAAGATAGACATCTACTGAAGATGTTTGTCTAATGACGAGCAATAGGAATTCAAAATGTATTATGATCCAATAAAAGAGGATTCTTTGGGAAAATAATTAATGCTGCACTTTGATGGCATATATTATCTACCAGAACGAGAACAAGAGTCTTGGTGAAACAGTGAGTGGGTTTATTTACACTCTGAGAGAAGCCAATATAGTCTAGTAATTAAATAAATGTGGTGCTAAGGCTATCATTATCAACATCCGCGTGAATATTAAAATCGCATACTGTAATTACTTCATCAGTACTAAGGACTAAACTTAATAAAAACTCAGATAAACATTAGTATGGGCCAGGAGGATGCTATGATAGAACTGAATTGTCTGTAACTAGATGCTCGGCCCCGCTATGCGGGGCCTCGCGTCTAGCCCGCGGCCACGCCCACGTAGCGCCCGCGGCCACTTGGCAGCGCATATAAGTGGCGTAGCGTCATGAGGGCCAGTGGGGCCGTGGCTTAGTCAGTGAAGACCCTGTAGCGCGGATGATATGTGGCATAGAGGGGAAGATTTTAAATCTCCAGAGGAAACATCCGTGGGCTACCATTGGTTCAGCGATGTGTGCGGTCGCCCTGCGGCCCCTCCTCCTCGACCAATGTGCAGTATTGAGAGCCCTGACGTCACAACATTTGGAGCGATGGGCACTGCACTCTGGTTGGTTAGGGTACACCTACTGCCCAGGTAGAACCCACTTAAAGGCTGGATGGGCGAACCCAGTTAGGACCCGCCTCGGTCCCACATAAACGTGGCTAGTAGGGGCCCAGCTAAGGGCCAGGTAGAAGCTACTTAAACTCGCATGGGCATCGCAGTTAAGACCCACCTCGGCCCCACATAGAATTGCCTAGGTGGGGCCCACCTAAGGGCCAGGTAGAACACACGTATGTCCACAATGACATTGCCGACATGGGGTCCATATGGTTTAGCCCACCTTGAAACCATATGGGAACTACGCTGGCGTGCTGGCTGGAATGCAAATGCTGCATCATACTTGTAGTGTGTAGTTTGATGTTGTGTGTGTAACAGACATACCTGCAGTGTGTAGATCAATGTCCATATGAAAGTCAATGCCCAGCAGTGTTGTTTTTTCTCCAGCAGAGTTTCTAGTGTCTCTATCTCTCTCTGGAAGATGTTGCACATGAGCTCTGCAGCCGCACTGAGGCGCTCCAACACAAATACTCTGACATTAAGCTGCTTCACACAACAAACATCAGCACCACGCTGCTGTTTGTCCAAAAGACACAATATCTCCTCTCCCACCGACGTCATGTGTTCATTTATCGACAGCCGTACAGACTCCTTTTGACACATTTTACCTCGTTTATCCAGCTCTCACTGACTCTCCCCTAATACAGTGGTTCTCAACCTGTCGGTGGGGACCCCCCACAGGCCAATGTTAAAATGGTAGCACTTGTTCCTCAACATAGTGTGAATGTGCGTGCAAAGTTGACCGCAATCGGACGCTGCATTGATGATTTGTGGCATTTTGTTCTAAACGGGCCACTCCTGCAAACTTTAGATGTGAATTTTAGCCAATCGGGATGGAAGATGAAAAGTTAAACAGATCGGTCTTGAGCACATGACTATAGAGATCATGTGTACCGATTCGCGTGAAATGTAGCTAAAATTGGAAGTAGTAAAGAAATATGTTTTACATAAGTCGGCCTCCTGGTGGCGCTATAAAAGGTAGATGTGAAAAATGCAGGGCAAAGGTTTTTCCTTGACCTGTAGAGAGTGCACATACAAAGTTTTACACAGATTGGTGCAGTTATAGGTAAAAACACATATCGGGCTGTTATAGCGCCACCATGAGGCTGATTAGAAAAATCTCAAGTGGAATTTCTTCCTGGGCATAGTGGGAATGTGGGAGCAAAGTTGCACGGAAAGTGAATGCTGTGTTCATAATTTGAGGCATTTTGGTCAAAACGGAGCAGTCCTGCAAACTTTGTAAGCCATTTTTAGCCAATCAGGATGGAATATGAAAAATCTGAAGGACCCGTTGTTTTTAATGACTATAGAGATATTGTGTACCGATTTGCGTGATGTTTGGACAAAATATGTAGGAGTACTGTGGAAAAATGTGTTTTGCAAAAAGCGGCCTCCTGGTGGCACTATAACAGGGCCATGTGAAAAGAATGGGGCAGAGGTTCTGAATTGGCATCGAGGGAGTGTGTGTGCACAGTTTCGCTGCGATGAAGCCAACGATGCGGGAGATTAGCTATCCACAGACGGACGGACGGACAGGGGGTGAAACATACTCTCGCGCCATGCCTTTCGGCCTGGCGGAGACAATAAAAAAACGAAAGTAAAGGAAAAGACCATTACTGCAACAAAAGTAGTCAACAAACTGTACTATATTGGCCAAATTGTCAAATAATATAAGAGAGAGGCAAACATGTTGAAAATAGCCGATCTACAAGCTTACAGCGCCTCTCAACCAAGGGGCAAGGCTGAGATATTTACGATGAGGCCGACAAAATGGCCAGAGTGGCGCTGTTTTACCCTGCGCCGACCTGTGGGTTCAGAAAGAATTTATTTTAGCGCAAGTGAATGGGTTTTTTGACAAACTTTAGACTAGATTTTCTTACTGTAATAAAAATTGTCATAAATTCTATATGCTTCCAGTCGCTAGTTTAAAGTCTCCTTTCAATCATCAGGATATGCGTTTTGCTAAATTATGGTTCTATTTATTATAAAATTGACGATAAAGTAGGCTATTCTCTAGGAGGGGCGGGATGATTTGATTGACACGCTACACAACCAATAGCATTCATTCCCCGCCCCCCCGCTCTTGATTGACAAGTTACCCAACCAATAATGGTCTGAACTCATTCTGACGCGTATTGAAAGATGGCGGACCTACAGTCTTGCAGCAAAGGCTTCATTTTCGGTCTGTAGAAAGCAGCGGAGGGGGTTTGTCCATCTCATTTATACAGTCTATGCTCTCAACGTGAGGCGTTTTGAGCTTGTAGATAAGCTATTTGAGCTTGTAGATAAGCTATTTGCGCAATATTGACTTGTGGAACGGAGTCAAACAAAATGGGGGGGGGGGGGGGGGGGGTCCGGGACTGGACTAACTGAGCAGCAATAATAACATTCGGCGCACGAACGTGCATTGTTGACAAAGTGATTGCACAGCCGCTGCAGGCATGACAGCGACGTTAGTGTTAGCTACATGCCAGCTATCACAGCTCCCTGTCCGTCGTTGCTGCGACTGAATGTGATGGCTACAGCAAGCTCTCTGCGATGCCATTGTCTGGAAACTGCTCCTGGCATGACACGACCAATGAGAGTGAGCGCTGTCGTTGTTGCTAAGATACGGTGGCGTCTCTGCCCCATAGCTTGTAGATCTCTCACACATGATTGGCGTAGGCTGCGTTGCCAGGTCTGACTGTTTGTATAAGCGATTTTGGGCTTATTTGGGTGCACTTTTGGGCTCGTTTCCATAGACCACGGCAGTGCTTATTTCTTTCCCGTGACCGATGTGGCAAAAGAAGGTGCAAAACGAACCATCCGGAAGTAAATTGCGAGATGAAATATCTAGCACTTTTTGATTATTAGAGAAGGAGACACATGTGAAGGTGGAAAATGAAATGTAGGAGATTATATAGTTTTTCATGAGCGATTTTTGTAGCAAGTTGTGAGAGAATTGGGCCACTCCTGTGGGTGGGGGGCTCAATAGAAGCATTGGGGTTTGAAAGGAGACACTCTCTGTTTGAGTGGTAGGATGTTTTCCAGGTTGGGTGTGAAACGCTACTGTAAGTACAAGGCTTTCAAATTTGTTATAATTAAGGTCTAGGGTTGATTGGTATGCTTGAGTTGAAAACCGTTGCAATTCCACCTCCTTGGCCGGTGTCTGGAGGAATGTGAGTGTTAATATGACTGGGGAGAGCAGATGCATGTAGACTATACTTTATGACAAGATAGATCAATATAATAGTCTGATTTTAGATCGTTTGTGATGTTTAATTCTTATATGTTGTTGAATTATACCAGTGGTGGTGTTCCATTTTATGTATAACTCTTCTATTTACTTTTCCTTAAACCCTATATACTTAGATGACCGGGGTCCCCCAGAGCTTTATACTACAGTAGGTCTGCTCCTTCTATACCATGATGTACAGTAGATTGTCACATGTTCACCCCCAGAATAGGGAAGCTACGGTTCATGTGTTTAAGTGTTCGGGGGACAGACACAGTTTCTGTGAAGTTTTGGGAGGGTATATGCTCTTATGGAAGCACATAGAAGCATGCACCTCTGAATCTCTGCCTCTTGGTCTCGAATCTGGCATGTCTTTGGCTTCTATCTATAAAGGCACTGTGTGTGTGTGTGTGTGTGTGTGTGTGTGTGTGTGTGTGTGTGTGTGTGTGTGTGTGTGTGTGTGTGTGTGTGTGTGTGTGTGTGTGTGTGTGTGCGTGCGTGCGTGCGTGCGCGCGCGCGCGTGCGTGCGCGCGCGCGCGCGCAAGCGAGGTTGCAGGTTTTACAATCTTGGCTTGTGTATCGCCGAGGACCCAAGGGAGTGCAGCGCCGAGTGGGAGGTCGGTTGGATTAGTGCTTGTCCAGAAATTATAAATCCACAAATCTGTATCTCTGTGTCTCTGTCTGTGTCCCTTTTATGCCCATTTATGGAGATCTCTGATGTCATCAATATGACGTCATAGCACTGATGTCTTTGTTTCAACTGGTATAACAGTTATTGCATATTTGGAGTGGTTGATACTTGCTATCCCAACGGGCATTGCCGTAGTACTAAACTAGATTATCAATGCAAAGATGATACATGGAGTGATATTTCATGTCTATGCCCGATGCGATGGGTATACTATGTATTATAATACATATAATACATAGCCTACATACATATAAAAGATACATACAATACAAGTATACAAATACATGAATACACAGATCCCTCTCCCAGCCACACCACCAACCAATGCACCACCAACCATCAACTGTTAAACAGCCATTCAAATCCATTCAGAACCCTATAAGTGGCTGGTGTGAATACAACAGAGCAACATGTTTTCCACGATTCAAGTGGCACAATTAGTTGTATCGCGTCCATTGTGAATGCACCTTTAAAAGTACTTAACAGTATTAGGCTTTATGATTTATTTATAATATTAGGTGCTCACATCATATTGTCAATGTTCAAGGATCCGGTTTCAGTAAATGTTTCCCCCAAAGTGACCAATTATCTACAGTATGTACCAAAGATTTTTTTTAAAGAAAGAAAAATAGATCGAAATTGCAGTTACTAAAGTTTCATGCAGAATTGCAATGCTTTGCACGATGTATTATATTATTCCCTTGCACAGCCTCATCCCTGAGGAATTTGAGGAAATAAGGGTGCCCATAATGTAGAAGTTTTATTTGATGGCCGTCCAACTTTCAGAATACCGATATGAAAAGGAAAAAACTATGTGAAGCCCTGCCATTTATATTGGCAATCACATCTCAACACACACACAGTGCCAATGCACGCACGCACGTACGCACGCACGCGCACACGCATGCACGCACACTCTCTTTCAAAATGATCCCCACTTATCCGTGCCCCCCCACCCCTCAATCTCACTCTCAAGTGGTGTATAATCAATACAGAAATAGCTCCGTAAACAAGCAGAATCTGCCCCCCCCCAGCACTGTCTGTAGTCATTGTTGTGTCTGACAACGTTCTCTTGCTCGCATAAATTATTGATCCCTGACACTTTTGGTTCACTCCGGCACGGAATGACAGGGAACCTGCGGTATTTATAGCCAGCATTTTGGGAGCGTCCCCGAGTATGTTTGCGCATGTCGGGGACCAATCCTGTTGCTCCGCTGTGGAACATCGGCCCGGCTTCGTCTCCTGCTAGTCGGGATGGACAGCGTGGATGTGTGAGCCTGGGCCGTGCTTCAGTTCTATTGCCTACATGTGGGTTGTTGTCAGACGTAGCAATATCACAAAAGTTAAAGTAAAGTAGAAGGCCTGTATTCAAAAATGTACTTAGCAGTATTAGCATCAAAATATACTGATACTCAATTTGTCAAAAATAGCAGATCTCCCCAGCATACCTAATTATTATTTTTTGGTGAATAAATGTAGGTGTTGAGGGAAAAAAGTACAGTTGTAACTCAAGTTCATTTAACTAAGAATAGAGGGTTTAAGTGGTTCATGTTTTATCGTCTCCCGCAGCACACAACTTTTTCCATTTCTCTCTTTCTCCTCGCTGTAATCTCGTCACACTCGTGCACATAATTATCGCCCTCGCAGACGTTCGCCCTCCCTGTTGTTCATACTCGTTCACACCCTCTCCTGCCCCCCCCCCTCCCCGTGCTTATCTCCTCCACCTGTTCTCCACGTTACATACACCATCTCCTTCCAACTTTTTCTTTAGCCTTCATTTATACTTGGTTGCGCGCCGGTGCCGCACATAGAAAATAACAGATATTCAAGCTCACAAAGAGTTGCACTGTGACACGTTGGGAGGTTTTAGATCTGCTATTTTCAGTGTACGACACACCACTCAAGCTTAAGATCTGCTGTCTGTTTTATAACCCACCACCTCTCTCTCTCTCTCTCTCTCTCTCTCTGTCTCTGTCTCTCTCTCATCTCTCTCTCTCTTACTCTCTTTGTTTCTCTGTCTCTCTCTTGCTCTCTCTATCTCTCGTCTCTCTTTGTCTCTCTCTCTCTTTCTCTCCCCCTCTCTGTCTCTCACCTTCTATTTCCTTCACTTTGTCTTGAGACATATGATGAGCTTGACTCCGTGTCAACGTCACAAGCGTGTGATCTCACATCGAGTCACCGCAGCCCGCGATAGCGTGTGAGAAAGACAGCACGCTCACTCTGCGTGATGTGTGAAGCACACACACACACACACACACACACACACACGCACACGCACACGCACACGCACACACGAGCGCGCAGAGAGCAGGCAATTAGTAGTGCTGTAGTTGTAGCTGCCAGCATTTGGCCCGACATGTAATAAGAGAGACAGCCAACTGCCATGAAGCAGATCATCTGTTCACCGCCACACACTGGCTTCAATTGACACTTCGAAGGATGCAACGCCCTGTGTGTGTGTGTGTGTGTGTGTGTGTGTGTGTGTGTGTGTGTGTGTGTGTGTGTGTGTGTGTGTGTGTGCGTGTGCGTGTGCGTGCGGTTTATACGTGTGTATCTAACCATATGTTTGTATTCTTTTGCACTTCTCTCTGTGTATATGTGTTGAGTAAAATGTGTGTTTATTTAAGTGTAAAAATGGAGAACAATGAACAATGAACATTTTAAATTAATAATTTCTAATTAATTTAATTACATTACATACTGTGTGTATGTGTGTGTTCATTCATTTGACTACAACAGATCAATGAGGGGTTGAACATATCCCCCTCACCCCGGTCGATATGGCTCAATATAGTATCTATTGTGTCCTGGAGGGCGATTTGTTTTGTGTCAAAGCAATGCACTGATACTCCCAAGCAAACCAGTAGATTAGTGGTTCTCAAAGTGTCCAAGGACCCTCAGGGTTCCTTGAAGGGGTTCCAAATAGACCCTTACAGGACGGTGACTCTGAGAGTTTACTAATGTGTACAAACGCATTTGTACACTCTCTGAGTTATGGGCTCCTTGAACTTAAAAAGTTTGAGAACCACTGCAGTAGATAAAGTTGAGTTGAAATGATCTGGAGAAGCCCTAGTAGGGCTAGAACCAGTGTTGGGCAGTAACACGTTACTTTGTAATATATTACTGTAATATGATTACTTTACCCAGTAACAAGTAGTGTAGCTTATTACAGCAGCCAAAACTGTAATATTATTACACATGACTGATCCACTGCGTTACTCGCTACAATGAACCTGATTTGTTTTAGTTTCTGACCTCAATAAAAACGCTTTCTCTTTGCTGTTGTATCGGTTTTAATGTCTATGAGCCAGCGTTGTGAGCTTGTGGATCAGCTATTTTCACTGTTTTTGAAACCTTTCACCTATAATGACATGCTCAAAATAGGGATTGATTATTAATAGATAATTGTACTTAATTATTGATTATTTTTTATTGTAGATTATATCAATTAGTTTGGATAATTGTTGAAGTAGGCCATGGACAATGCATCAGAACGTACAGTAACGACTTCACGTTTGTTGTTACCATCGCCATTGCCATCAAGATGCATTTCACTTAACTCTTGTTTACAGTGAAATGTTAAAGGGATACACGGCGAGTTCAGAGGTAAATAAACACCAGCAGTACTTTTCCCCGACCACCAGGGGGTGACGCAGGAGGGACTTCCATAGAGAGGTACTTTTGAAGGGATGGTGCCCGAAAACAGGTTGCTTTATTGGGATACAATATGCGGAAATTCCCGCCCTGCTGGTTCTCTGAATTTTTATTTTTAAATAGGCTCTTTCATGATAAATTGACCACATATATGAAGTTAAACAACTAAATTCTATCCACACGCTATCTTAAAAGTTTTAAAACCGAAAGTAAACGTTCATACGGACACGGACGCGCACGGACGCGCACATGCGTGCGTTAATTTACGTACCGGACATAAACATAGAACACATAAACATTAGGGAAAATACGGATTTCAGAAGGAGGACTGTGTTTCAATGCAGGAAAACACCCCAGCATCATTATATAGTGGCTGATAGAGGCGAAAAAATGCAAAATATATATATATATATATATTTTAAATTTAGGCTTAATGTTCCCTACAATACCTTTAAATCTACCTGATAACTAAATTAAAATTCTGTACAGTATGTCATTCCTCTCTCACTGTTAGGGCGCGCTCCCACCGCACTTTTATTTTACCTCAGGGGCAGAATCTGCCAATGCTTTGTCAATGTAAATGCGTGGATTCACGCAAGAGTGGATCTTTCCGCCTGTCGCGCAGACCTTGCGTTTATCCGCTCTACACGACTTGTCCATTTGAAGCATAAAACTGCTGGAGGCAGGAGCTGATTTTCCCCCTCTGTCCAATCGGGTGAGTCGAAGGCGGACCGTCCCAAGACTCAGGAAGCAACATGGTGCTCAAGGCAGAAGGCGGTGCGGGCTACGGGGAGGGTCTTGAAAGTGAGTGACAGGTGGGTCACTCCCGTTTTTTAGAATCCGCTGGCTGCAAAAACCTGTGGCTGCGCACAACCTGCGTTTAATGCTAGCCGACCATGTTTTGGTGGGAGCGCGCCCTTAGGGTTCATATAATCTCTCAAGAACAGATTCTGCTCTGCGTTTGAATCTGTCGGTAGCCGTGTTGACAACACGTGCGCATTGGTTACAAGTGGGCGTGCTATCAGATCAGGAAGCAGGCCGCGCTTTACCCAATCAAATGTAGTGGGCGGGATTTACGTGTGTGCCGTTCCTTCCCCACTAGAAACAAACCGAAACTCATTTAACAATAGCGTCCTCGAAGCCGACAAGACCACGGAAAATTTGTAACATTTTAAATTGCTCTTTCATCATAGAAACAAGTGGGCTTATAACCAAAACGATCCATGTTCTTTGGGAGAATTGGTGTTAGTGTTCCGTGGAGAAATATTGTTAGTGGAAATGAAAACATAGTCGCACCACCGGAAGTGAAAGACTGAAGGCAGACCAAAAACCCCGGTTTCCATGCGCACGTATGCTTCGTTGAGCTCCTCCCAGAGCCAAGTGAATAAGTAAAAAACAGCAGAGGGCGCTGTTTTTCATTTTCATTTGGCGATGGGTTCCCAGATTGGGGTTCATATAACTCTGAGTGTACAGAGGAACACTAAAGGATTTTACTCGGTTCCCACGGATCCTTAAAATGTCTGTGTTTAATTTCTGAAATTCTTTTATTTTTTACTTTCAGAGAGGGGTATTAAAAATGTCTTAAAAGTCATAAGATTGGTGATTTAAAAATCTGCAGATATCCTGTGTCTATCTGAACTGGAATACTTTCGGTTCCTGATTAATAATTATTGATCCATTCATGATGAGAATTGTTCTCTTGATGGGCTCAGTTGTCATTGGAGTTGATGACCATGACTCATGGATTTGTGGCGTTATATGAACGTCATAATATTACTGACAGTTTTATGCCCAGGAAAAGATTGAATGCTCAATACCTATAGGCCTAAATATTGATCCTGTGATTACGCAGTTTTTCTACATGGCTGCTCAGTCACTGTAATAGATTACGACCTGACATTTTGAGTTTGAGGACTTACATGTGGGTAAATTCATGAATAATTGTAACAGTTCTATAGCGCAAGAATCCCACCCTCCACACTAAGCAACTGTCTGTGTAGGGTCTCCAAACGCTGTCCCTTTACGACAACCAGCAAATATGAGTTCAATTTTTACTTGATCGCATCTTGCGAGTTTGCAAATGATTAATCTAAACAGTAATGTAATGTGTTGGGTGAAGTGTTCACGTTGGCTGGCTTTTCTCTTATTCAAGTCAGGGGAGTGTTGAGCCACAGAGTTTGATACTGTAGGTTGCCAAACTTGCCAATTTTGATGTAAGACCGGCAATGCAAAATCTTGTCATTGATGATGACAAGGCGGTTTTATGACGGCCTTGCTTCGATCTACAAGCTAAATAAAAAAAATCTATTAAAATCCCATTTCGCGTTTCTTTTCGATTAAAGAACAATGTTCCTGGTAATCTTTGCCAACAACTTGAACTTAATCTGCACAATTTAGATGACTGGACCATAAAATCGGATGTGTCAAACTGACTGCACGGTTGGTTGGCGTAAAACAGTTTTTATGAAGGCCTACACATCTGAAATACAGTCTACTGTCCATTAACCATTTACTAGTTGCCCTGGGCAGTCTGGCAATTATTATTGTTGAACCCTGATTAATGAATAAAGTGCATTTATGCATTTAATGTGTTTACATTATAAGTGGAATTATTCATTGAGAATATCTCTGTAAACAAGCCTAACACCACAACAGTGTGTTAAGGCTTTGTAGCACTTTATCACTAAATGTATTTAGTTGTGTTTATTTTTCACTAGTTCATGTCAGCTGTCACCTGAATGCTGTAACTTTATTTCTGTATTTTATGGCAAGTCAGTGTCAATAAGTTACATATCACTCAGTGCCACTAAGGCAAGAGTTTGTTCTTACTTGTAAGAACTTAACATGAGCTCCTTGTACAGACTAAACCTTCTGAAGGTGATGCAAAATCAATGAATCCTGTCTGAGGGTGAACTTTCAATTCAAAGCCCCAAGTCCAATTTTTCAACTGCAGCCAAACATTTTTACACATTTGCCAGTATTATTTGCTGCACCGTTTTCTTGTGACAA
Organism: Gymnoscopelus microlampas; assembly: GCF_963454915.1. NCBI lineage: Eukaryota > Metazoa > Chordata > Actinopteri > Myctophiformes > Myctophidae > Gymnoscopelus > Gymnoscopelus microlampas. The sequence continues at coordinate 23,773,443 of NC_139947.1, forward strand.
ATCGTCAGGCAGTTGGAATGGCTCTGGAATCACAGGCACCATTTTTTGTTGTTGTTGTTGTTGTTCCCAGTCGAAAAGAATATTTGCTTTTTGAAGAGTTTCAGAAAACTTTTTATTTTTTATTAAATCATTAAAAGAAAATTAGCTAAGCAAAATAGCTAAGTTAGTGTGTGTGTGTGTGTGTGTGTGTGTGTGTGTGTGTGTGTGTGTGTGTGTGTGTGTGTGTGTGTGTGTGTGTGTGTGTGTGTGTGTGTGTGTGTGTGTGTGTGTGTGTGTGTGTGTATGTATGTATGTGTGTATATATGTATATATATATATATATATATATATATATATATATATATATATATATATATATATATATATATATATAAATAATGGTTGATCTAAAAGCTTACAAAACATTGTAATGCACTGTTCATCGTACAATGAAGTATATATAGCAGTAGTTCTGAAATTGGGGTCCGGGGTCCCCAGCTAAATGATTGATAGTTAGGAACAACATGGAGGTCTGTAACTCTGACCTGTAAGTGTACAAATGGAAGCAAAATTACCATTACGGTTCCATTTGGTTCCATTTTTACACTCTCAGAGTCATGGCGTGTCCATCGCCTAATGCACCAAACTGGGTGTCCTTGAAATTAAAAAGGTTGAGAATCACTGATGTAGAACTTAAGTGGTTAAGCGTCACACTTTGATAGGTGGATGGGTGGGTAAGTGGCAGGACTGTTGTCACAGGACGGTCATAGTAAAAAAAGCAGCAGCACGAGTATATATGGCTGTTAGGGCTGGGCAATTAATTATCTCCCAGCCCTAATAGTCTTGTCATTGAATCAGAATCATCTTTATTGTCACGTCACAACTTTACAGGTGTAAAGAAGATGAAAGGTGAAATTATTAAAAATGTTGTATTTTTCATGAGAGAGGTAGGGGTAGAGCTGGAGAGGTAAGAACAAAAGAAACAAAGAAACAAACATGATAACAGGTCAAATGATCAAAGTCTATACATATATACAGATAGCATGTGTAGTAGCAAGTATGCAGGTGTGCGTGCATGTCGGTGAATACAGTACATAAAATGCCGCACTGAGGCAAGGTTAAAAAAGTAGCAACAGGTACAGTGTTTTTCAAATGTGTTTTAATGTGTTTTTTGTTAATAATAATGGTTCTTGGTTTGCATCGTTTCTCTACAGCTTTCTCTGTCTCAGCTGGCCGCCACTTCACGCTACCCGACCATCAGCCACTCCAGCGCCGCGTTGCCGTGGCAACAGCCGTTTCCTTCTCTGCTCTATCCTTCCCCGTTGGCATCGGCCCACCAGCTGTCACATGTCGTAAGATTCCACCCCCGTACCCTCTCCCACATACGTACACGCTCCCATGCAGGCGCTCACACACACACACACACACACACACACACACACACACACACACACACACACACACACACACACACACACACACACACACACACACACACACTTGTACGCACACACGCACGTAGACACACACTTGTACGCACACACGCACGCACGCATGCACGCACGCACACACCGACAGATGCATACACGCACGCACGCGTGCACACATACTGGCACTAGAAATGTGTATTTTTATGCACACATACATAACATACCAATGTGGGCATGTACGTGCATAGAAACACATGCAATATACACACAGACACCGACAGACACACACACACACACACACACACACACACACACACACACACACACACACACACACACACACACACACACACACACACACACACACACACACACAAAACATGCAGACCTTGGCAGCAGCCTCTCCATGCTCTTTGTTTTTGGAGGAGCAGAGAGCTGATCCTTTTCATCTTTTTAATCAAAAGAAGCATTATTCTCTGACTTTGCTTTTCAATTCTATCCACAAAGGCCGCTTCAGTGTCCTTAAGATGTCCAATATTTTAATATTCATAATATTTAACACATAGCCTGAAGAAACTGTTTTAATCAGTCTAGTCCAAGAACGTCATTATTAGTCTTTGTTTGCCTACGATGCATTTTTGAAAATTCAGTTCAGAAATGCGTGCGCTTCTGTACGGGTCATGGTAATATGGTTTATCGATTAGCTACCTGGGAGAGTTGGTGTATGCAAATGAATGGTATATGTCATCTGTTACAGTGTTTATTGTCTCCGCCAGGCCGTAAGACATGGCGAGAGAGTATGTTTTGCACCCGGTCCGTCCGTCCGTCTGTCTGTCCGTCCGTCTGTGGACAGCTAATCTCTGGCACCGTTGGCTTGATCCAAGTGAAACTGTGCACACACACTCCCTGGATGCCAATTCAGAACCTCTGCCCCAAATATTTCACATGGGCCTGTCATAGCGCCACCAGGAGGCCGCTTTTTGCAAAACAAATTTTTTGATAGTACTCCTACAGATTTTGTCCAAACGTCACGCGAATCAGTACACAGTATCTTTATAGTCAGTAAACGAAATGGGTATTTCATATTTTTCATATTCCATCTTGATTGGCTAAAAATGGCATCCAAAGTTTGCAGGAGTGCTCCGTTTTGAACAAAATGCCTCAAATCATGAACACAGCATGCAATTTCCGTGAAATTTTCCACACACATTCTCACTAGGCCGAGGAAGAAATGCCACTTGAAATGTGTTTTTTTTTTGAAAAAATGAGTTTTTACCTATAACTGCACCGATCTGTGTAAAACTTTGTATGTGCACTCCCTAGAGGCCAAGGAAAAACCTTTTCCCTGCATTTTTCACATCTGCCTTTTATAGCGCCACCAGGTGGCCGACTTATATTAAACACATTTTATGATGTTACTCTTTCAGATTTTATCTAAATTTCACGCAAATCCGAAGACATGATCTCCATAGTCATGTGATCATATGGATCTGTTATATTTTTCATATTCCATCCTGATTGGCTAAGATTGACATCTAAAGTTTGCAGGAGTGCCCCGTTTTGAACAAAATGTTGCAAATCATGAACGCAGCATGCAATTTCCGTGACATTTTGCACGCACATTCTCACTAGGCCGAGGAAGAAATGCCACTTGAACATATTGAAATCAGCCTCATGGTGGCGCTATAACAGGCCGATTCGTGTTTTTACCTATAACTGCACCGATCTGTGTAAAACTTTGTATGCACTCCCTAGATGTCAAGGAAAAACCTTTGCCCTGCATTTTTCACATCTGCCTTTTATAGCGCCTCCAGGAGGCCGACTTATATAAAACACATTTTACGATAATGCTCCTTCAGATTTGATCCAAATTTCAAGCAAATCAGAAGACATGATCTCTATAGTCATGTGATTAAGTCTAACGATCTGTTAGATTTGTCATATTCCATCCTCATTGGCTAAGATTGACATCTAAAGTTTGCAAGGGTGGCCCGTTTTCAACAAAATGTTGCAAATCATGAACGCAGCGTCCGATTGCGGTGAAACTTTGCACGCACATATGCACTATGTTGAGCCACAAATGCCACCCTTTCAACATTGCCCTATTATAGCGCCACCAGGAGGTCACAAATCAGTACAAATGATCTCTTTAGTTAAGTGATCAAGACGGATCCGTCCGATCCGCCTGATTTTTCACATTCCAGCCTGATTGGCGAATTCTGAACATTGCTGGCCCACACTAACCTACCTGACCTGGCGGAGACCTGTGCTCCGAGGAGCACTTTTTCTAGTTTTGGGCTGTTTGTTTACTTGAGGAAATGTATCATGAGGAATTACCACCAGAGAGACAATTACAAGAAAGCATTTCAACTGTCCTGTGACTGACAACTTAGCTGACGTGATCCGGAATGGTCCGAAGCTAGGGCTACAGTTAATCCAATTGATTTAAACAATTATAAAAAAGTAATTAGTAATGATTTTATACAATAATTATAATCATAAAATAACACTTAAGTGTTTAACCAATTCATTGATGTATAAAAAATAAAACAAATATTTCAAATGAAAAAGTAATTGATAGAATAATTGCTGAGAAAATAATAGATAGTTGCAGCCCTCCTCGGAGCAGGGTGAACCTATAACACGATGAGTCTTCGCCAGCCAGCGCTGCACTCCCAGGTCTGCCCCTCGCTCCACTCGAAAGCTAACATCTGTACGTCGGATGCTGCTGAATTATAGATTACGTGGAGAAAACATTATTAGCGAGGAAAACATACATTTTCATTCCCTTACCTGCTCAGCTTGCTAACAAGCTTATTTTTTTTGCAAGTTCAACAAAGTCCCAATGTCAGAGCCGGGGGACAGGAGATGGGGGGGGAGTCAGCGATCTGCCGCAGATTTTTAATAACTCTGCTGAATAATTTCCTGAAACCACGCGAGGGAAGCCCGTTTTCTCAAAGTCTGTACGGTGTATGTGCTGCTTTGGACCAGCAGACGTGGTCGCTTTGCCTTTGAAAGCAGCCGCTGTAATTTAAACAGTGGTAGAAGAAGTAGTCTTATTTTTTACTGAAGTAAAAGTATCAATGTCACAACTAGAAATACTCTGATACAAGTAAAAAGACATTTTACAAAACTTTACTTGAGTAGAAGTATAAAAGTATTGGCAGCCAAATGTACAGTCTACCTGTACCAAAAGTAGAAGTACTGTATTCATTTTTGGAAGATAAAAAAAAAAAAGAAAAGTGTGAAATGCGAAAATAACAGATATAGGTCTACAAGCTTGCATCCCATACGTCTTGGAACCAATCATGCCCTCCACAAATTAATTGTGGTATAGGGCATGCAGCACCGTATGAAGCTTTAGTCAGAGTGTTTTTCATGCTTCACTAAAATGATGTTTGAACCCACTCATGTGTGTCTCATATGTGCCTCTTTGATTCGTTTGCCATCAACATGTCGACAGCAAACTGCTGGCAGCATGGACTCTGTGAATTAAGCATTTACATGTGTGTATTATGCTGTTTGAAATACTGGGGTTTCCAAGGGGGCTTGGTCTTCTTTCAGTAATTCCAGCTGAAAGATTAAGCCTAATTTATATTTAGTTTTGTGTGGGTGTGTCGCGCACCGAAAATAGCAGATCCACAAGCTCACAATGTGTTGTGGCATGACACATTGTGAGCTTGTAGATCTGCTATTTGCGGTGTGTGACACTCATGCCACAACTAAGTAGCCTTTCAATGCCAGCTAACACATTTCACCTTGCTCACAGTGGTTCGACTTCTGCCAAGGCTCAAAAGGCATTTGCTAGGGTTGTGGGTTTAGACCAAAACTACATTCCAGGGGATTGGAGCGGGGGAAACTGGTCCGCTAGTGAACAACCCTACCACTAGCAAAGCTAAGCTAGCGATCTTATATAGGTGCTGGAATCAATCGATTTTCAGTAGATGTTTTCCAGACTAATATCCCATAGCAAAAACTGAGCTCGGGAGATTTAGACTGACTTTGTGAGGCTATCACAGTTCACCTGTGCAGTTGCTCGTTTGTAAAAACACATCTTGTATTTCTACAGGGACGGTTAGTGGGTAACAGAACAATACAATAAGATCATTCCTGCCACCTGTCAATAAAACATATCAACTGTGCCTACAGGACATATTAATAAGGGTATATACAGTAGATCAGTGATTCTCAACCTGGTGGGCCGTGAAGATATTGCAAAGGGGGCCCCAAATCATTGGCATGATTTTAAGGATAATATAATATTAATATTATTTTTAAATGGCATGGTATTTTTCTCTAAAACCTTGAAAGGTGAGTTTTCATTGTGATACTGCTAAATAGGAACTAAGGAAGTATACTACCGGTATGTTAGTTCCATTGATCGAAGCCAGAACACAATCGATTGATTGATCATAACATGCTCTATAAATGCATGCGGCCCTCCCATCGGACCATTTAACACGGCAGCCGATGGCCGCGAACGCTTTCTAGATTTTCATCCAGAAAAGGTTGAGAACCCATGCTGTAGACACTTTGTACTCGATACTAGTATCAAGGTAAGGAAGAATATAGTTATTTAATTTGTCCTTGTTTTCTGCAGCTGAATGCCCTCGCGTATGACATACAATGTCACCATCTAGAAACGCACGCCGACATAGTAGGCGTGACGTCGGCGGGTTCACGCAAAGTGTAAACCCATTACTTTTCATGTCATTCCACACTGCAGTCCTCCTTGGCGCTTCCTCCATGTCCTGGCCCATTAGCTTATTGTTATCGCAGGTTGTTTCATCACAGGAAGGAACGTGGTTCATTATGGCGCATGCTTTAGCCATGTTGCAGTGTGACTTTGGTCCAGGTCATTAGCCATGCAGTTGATAGAAAGGCCCCCGTAATGCGTCTTCACCAGTCAGTGGGCAGCACCCCCCCCGCCACCCCCTGCCGACTGAACAGCCCCATACATCACAACGACCCAGGAGAGAGACTCCCAGCTGGAAAATGACACCATTAACTCTCCACGGCTAATTATCAGTGCTAATACCTCGCAGGTTACGCATATGTCAATGGTAATATGAGGGGATTAATGTTGGCCACCGAAAATATAGCCAAATTGGTCCACTGCCATTTCTGCAGAACAATGGTGATGATTATGATGATGATGATGATTGTCCGTGTTATTAATCCCTTTATGGTTTTTATTATATTCTCTTTTTGGCTCTCTATAAGATTCCCAGAATAATCAAAAGGAACAGAGGCTAGGATAAAAAGACTTGAGCCAGACGAGACTAGGTCAACAATTGAACAAAGATACTGTGTAACAGAAGAGCAGATGGATTACAAGGACAGAACAAAGTCACTGCACAAATAACACAAACATCACAAAAGTTTGACCCCTCAATTATGATGAATATTATGGTTAGGGTAGGGTAATTCTAAGCATTAAAGCTGCAATATAACTTGTGTTAGTTGAGCACATCTGCAGTGGTTGGAGGTGGTCTTTCTACTCTTCCACTAAGACATTTAGACCCTCCTATTGACAAGTATGAGCAGGTTGGTGACTTGCGTGGTTTCCTCCGCCATCAGTATATGAATGTGTGTGCGAATAGGTGGATGTAATGCACAATCATTGTAAAGCGCCTTGGATAAAGGCACTATATAAATGCACCATTTACCATTTACCATTTAGAGGTGTTTCTGTGGCATACTGGCAGTGTACACAAGAAATGTTGTGCTGATTGGTTCAGCGCTTTGCAAGATTAGCTCCAGACACACAGACAGACACACACACAGACAGACCCTCTCATAGACAGACAGCCTCCTGCAGAGCCACGCTGTAAAATTAATGGAAGATGCCTACAGACAGAGTGATGGAGCGCTCTGGTGGTGCATGATTGAATATCGTGCCCTCCACCACAGAGGGGGATGGAATCCTCCACAGCACCTCAAGCTTGGCCGGGCACTCCAACAAACACAATTGGCCATGTTCGAGGGTGGGAAGCCGGGCAGGGAGGGTGATCTCTGTCGCTCCACAAGTGACTCCTACAGGTTGGTCAGGGTGCCAGTACAGAGAGAGGAACTGTGAGGGATAGCACGTATCTCTGCCTGCATTACATCCTCCCGGTGAAAAATAATATCTGAATAACAGAGAGAAAAAAGCCAAATACCATAAGAGGCACAATAGTTAAACCAACAACACATACATGAATGCCACAAATCCTTCATCTCACAGTTAATTAACACTCAAGATCTTACAGAGCATCACTCATTCAGGGGAATTAAGCACTATGATTTTCTAAGTGGCTGATAAACATTTTAACCACTAACTCTCCTACTCCTGTCTTGGCTCAAGGCCTGTCCAGCTGCCAGCAACATTGCCCACTTGGAGGTGGACCTTATGCGAGATGACGATGGGGACATGTCCATTGATGGGGACCCCATGAGCGAGCTGCCCTTCACCCCCGTCCATGCGCCTGTAATAAGCCTTGGCATGCAAGTTTCCAGGTGAGCACAGTTGGATGGGTGAGGCTCGCGTATCGATCTCAGCCACGCCTTTGACACCAACAACTCGCTGTCGGGCGGAAACCTTGTATGTCCAAAACCGTTCCTTTTCAGTAAATGGAAAAAATAACCTGTTTTCCAAAAGCTACAATGTAGTTATGATAGTTATTACACACACAGGAATTGTGAAAATAGCCTATTGTGACAATGCGTCACAATGCGACTTGTGAGCTTGTAAATCGACTATTTTAGCTACTTTTGTGCAAAACTTTTGTATGACAAATTAAACATTAGTTGAAATATGGAAATACAAGGTTTCTGCCCGACAGCAACGGTTACTACATTGGTTGGTTTTCAAACTTTTTGTACCCAGGGCACACCAAAGGACAAGTCAAAATGTCAAGGTACACCGGTATTCATAATGTGCAAAATAGCCTCTAATATGTTATCACTCATCACTTTGTAAACATTTATTTTCATATTTACTAATGCCACATTAAGCCCTATTTCACACTTTTTTTCACACTTTTTCAAACAAATAGCAAAAATAACCGAGCTTGTAGATCTGCTATTTCTGTTATTTATGTTATTTGAAAAAAAATCATTAGGGTATAGAATGTGCCTCTGTATTGGGAAATGAGCGTACAAAGTGCTGATATAGTCAAAATAGAGTTAACAAAATAGTAGCTTGTGGCCACGAGATAGTAATCCGTAAACACAAGTTGTTGTTTTTTTCTTTCCTTAGGCCACTCCGGGGCTCCGTAAGTTTGTGTAGTATATACTGCAATAATAATGTGTGGTTGTCACAAAATACCAAGGCACACCTCGACTTGTCTCTAGTTTCTTTAGGGGGCCGACGCATCCCGGGAGTGTTTCCTGATTCATAACTTATGTCTCAGTTTGAACTGCGTGTGCATATTCCATGTATATTTTTGATGCATATTTCATGTTAGTGCATATTTCTCATTTCCAACACGCCATTTGATTATTCGCAAATTTGCATATAGGCGAGTCATTAAAAAGCACATTGCAACTGCCCAATCCTGCTGTGTTTTTGTAACACACAATTGTTAACGTATATCTGAAATACGTAGATGTACTGTAATATGAAATACTGCATGTGAAAGCTTTTTTGATTAAACAAATGTTTCAACTAATTTTGTTGCAAGGTGTTGTAGGATCTCAACAATTTCAATTTATCAAGATGGGGTCCTATAAAGGCGTGGATCTCGTACTTCATGTGGCCATTCTATGGCGTACGTCATCTATGACATTTCATATTTAGGCAAGGTTCAGCATGCACGCATGCACCTCTTACAGACAAGGTCCTGAAAGAGGCTAGCAGAAGAAGTAGACATAAGGCATCTTCCGTTCCTGTCGTATGAGTTTTTTGTTTTTGTTTTTATGCATCTACTTTTATGTAATTTGCACTGTTGGGCATGACTGCGCTATGACTGCGATTGAAGTTACTGTAAGTTCAGTATTGATAACGTCATCATATATACAGTATATACACAACCATGCCCCACAATCCGAGCCCCTGAGCTCGAGCCCCCCTTTCATTACAAAATCAAAGTCAAGTATATCAAAAAGTTTAGAACATATGTGAAAGAAAAGGAGGTAATAAGGAGGTTCTAAGGTGGAGGTACTAAGGTAGCACAAGAAATGTGGCACTGATCGGTCCTGCAGTTTACGGGATTAGCTTCGGACAGACACTCATATAGATAGCTAGCCTCTTTAAGAGCCCCGCCGTAAAAACTGCCCAGAGCCAACATCTCTTGTTCTCTTGTCTCTCCATTCCTGAGATTCCTGGAGCCGATAATGTTATTTTGACCTAAATGGTGCCCGTGACCTTTTTGCCAGACGTTAATCATCTCTTCGGGGCAGCCTACTGATCACTCCCATCACAGACAGACAGACAGACAGACAGACAGACAGACAGACAGACAGACAGAAACGGTTAAAATACTGGCTTTTTTCTGACAGTCTGGCCTTTAGATCTTACAAAACAGAACACAGTTCATATTGTACAAAACATAAGGAAAGCAGGGCCATGCTGACCTATTTTGGTGTCAGTCTTTGATGAAACACATAAATCATGTATACTGTAGTATCTAACTTGGTGTTGTGTGTGTCAGTAAATCCTGGCCAACATACTGTTTAACAACTCCAACCTGGTTTTAAATGGTAAGCGATAGCTCGCTCTTAAAGGCACTCATGTTGGTTGAAAGCCACTAGTGAGTAATGTGGCTTTGAGCATGCTTTTAACATTCTCCTGATTTATCTGATCTGTTATCTCAGCCCAAAGCCTTGTACGGGCCTCCATTAGGCCACAATGCTCCACTGTGTGGCTATCTACTGGGATCGATTGGCTCACTAATTGGCAGCGTGTGCACTGGGTGCATGTATACAGTCAATAGGCAGCAGTGTTCTGCCTGAAGCCAATTTGAGGCAATATTTTTGTCAGCTGTTAAGTGCCTTTTTGAGTAATGGCCTTGTCATTGTAAACATTCTTAAGCCCAGCTGTAAACATTATCTGTCAACTTGGATATAATCACTACAACACAATACGTTCAGAATTTACATGTCGGCTAATGATAAGAGAGCAGATGAGCATCGTAACAGCAATGTAGCAGAGTTATTGAGGTGGGATACCAAATGATGATGCCCTACAAAATAAAGAAGAAAAGAAAGAAAGAAAACAGCCACAGCATCTCACAAACAAGGGATTTTGTCAGTTCAGATGATCTGCAGACAGTCTGACACAGAAACTGTCTCCCAATCCCCATGTTTGGATCCAGGTATGCTGGTATCCTGTTCACTGGTCTGAAAAATCTCTGCCTCCTCACTTGGAGTCAAACCACACACAATTTAGACTGCTTTCAGTGTGGAATGAATGACCCACTTAATTGAGAAGAACAATGAACTTCACAGAACTTTAATTTAATTTAAGTTGTGATGCATATCTGATGGAACTCCTTTTGAAATGAAAATGATGGCTTGAATATTAATCCATCGGGGGACTGAATTAAGATATCACTTTTGGCAAAGGGGAAGAGAGGGAAAGTGTGAAATCAATGCAGCCACGGGCTGTAGCTTGCTCGCTCGATAATGTCTCCCTCGCTTCTCGTCGCCTTAAAAAAAAAAAAGAAATCCCTAATTAGCTTGACGTAGGGCGTAGGCTTAAATCTTCCACAAGTGTGACATTTTGGGCTTGTCTGTTTACCAAGCGGACACAGTGATTATCTGTATTAGCGTCCCAATAAAAACAAACATCATCCTTCATTTTCCTCCTCCTGCACTTTGAGCCCGCCATCTGTGCCCTGCACTTGTCATGCACAAAGTATTATACGTCAGCATGGGAAGTATAACGTCGCTGTCGGGCAGAAACCTTGTATCTCCATATGTCATCTTTTTGAGTTTATTTGATAAATTAATGTATTTTCGTCTCAAGAGTGTTCCACAAAAAGTAGCAAAAATAGCCGAACTACAAGCTATCTATGCATCACAATGCGTCACATTGTCAGCTTGTAGAACTGTCTGTGGGTTTTATAAATATTTAACCAATGAAAAGTATTAAAAAGAGCTTGTGACTCACTAAATAGTAACTACATTGGATCCACTGGAACACAGGTTTTCCTAGAAAGTAACGGTTTTGTACATACAAGGTTTCCACCCGACGGCGACGATAAGTTATGACTGTTGCCATGGTTTCGGAGAAACAGGTGGCCACTGTGATTAGAGATAACTGCCAATTATAGCTAGAAAATCCCTAGGGAGCAATTTGGCACCCGTCGTCCTCTTCCCCATAAGCATTCTCTCTGCGACAGTTTGACAGATAATGCTGACATCCGTGCGTTCTCCCCTAACCTAACTGCTTCGCCGGATTTTGGGAAGTCCACCTGCGACGTGAAACAGTACTCTACCGGCATGAGGCAAAGAGAATCAAACCGACATTCTTCAGAATGTATATACCCATTCTTGTCTTGCCTGGGTGGGAAATCATTCCAATTACACCTACTTATAGGCCTAAAATGCTTGGGGGGTGCAATAGCTCGGTGCAGCATGGGCACTAACCGTGTTACCGATCGCAGCCCCTTCCTGCTTGGAGTGCTGGTGGACAAAAATAACATTCGCTCAAGTCTTTTTAGTGTAGTTAGTTTATAACAAAAGAGCAGTGTGTGCTCTTGCTCTCTCAGTGGTTTCCAAACGGTGTGCCGAGGCACGCTGGTGTGCCGTGAGACAAGTCCAGGTGTGCCTTGGGATTTTGTCACAACCACACATTATTATTGCAATATATCCATCTACACAAAAAGTGTTTTTTAATTTACTATATCTGTAATTTGGGCACACTCATTTCTGAATCTAGAGGCAAATTATGCACCCTAAAAATATATATACTGTATATTTGAACCACTTTCAACCGAGTGTCTGTATTTTGGCATGAAATTGAAAATGTATTTATTTTTCTACACATTTTCACTAATAGTGGCTATTTTAGCTATGTAGGCCTATACAGGTGTGCCCTGAGAGTTTGACTTGCCCATTATGTGCCTCGGGCACAAAAAGTGTGAAAACCACTGCACTGACTGAATGCTCTTGTTTTTTCCCGATTCCCTTACAGTTCCTGCTCAGCCAGTTCCCGGAGCTCCCTGGCCCACCTGTACTCCGCCGGCTTCCCAGACATCTTGGACTATAATGGGCAAGTGGCAGAGGTCCTGGACCCCACAGAGCCCACGCACTTCGACCCACAGCGCGAGGAAGCAGACCCCCTGCAAGGCAATCTGCTGGTCTTCCAGTTTCTGGCATTTTCCAGGTGAGCTCACGGGGGCCGGGTTCATATCAGGCTTCCACGCAGAGCGCAGTGTTGTCGCCCGCCTTCGGTTCATATTGATTTGGAGCAGCAGCTCACCGGCCTGACAATTTGTTGAAGCATGTTGTTTAGAGCTCGGTATGGATCTAGCTTGTGTGTACGAGAGAGGAAACAAAATGCCAAGTTATGTATTCACAAGGTATCAAAGCGAAGGCGTTCATTGGTGGGGTTAGAAAAGTCAGAATGGTGGGTGTTAATGTATGCAACAAATGGAGACTGCATAGTCTCCAGTCGCCAAGACTCTATATCAAGAAAGCTGTCTTTGCCTGCAGAAATAAGGAGTCAGTGATTTGTCTGCACTTTTCCCCGACATCTCACTTTTGAGCCTAGGTGACAGGCCTTTCGTAGCCATGTGTGGGCATAGATAGATGCTTGGCGCACTTTAGGTTTGACAGCCAAGGACGCCGCCCCGCCCTGCGCTTTGTCTGACACACGACCGAGACACTGGTGCACTTGTGCGACGAATGGAGTCCCGCCAATCATCCCCTCCACTTCCATATCAGGCACACCCGCGAATACAATCCACCTCGCACTCAACAGTTGCTGTCCTGTCTACGGCGCATCACAGAGATCTCCGGAGCCGAGATCCCCTCTGTCAGAGGCTGACACTGGAGGGGCCAAACTGAATGGATGGATACAGACACGCCCTCTTTGTGTCCTTCTATCTTGTCATAATCTCTGTCAGCCACACGATAAAGCCCACGTTTGTCATGTCCATCACAGGCTCAACGTAACTCGACCCCATACTGTTTCCAGTAAGTTTCCAAACTGCCTTTGCTTTACCCTTCGCCTACCCACTTTTTCATGCAGGAAAAGACAGATTAAGCAAACCGGTAAGGATAGTCTTAACCATGGTCATTGAATTTACGGAACAGAACAAACGTTTTCTGTATATCCAAGCATCCTGCACGTACAAGTATTATGCAGGTTAATAAGGCAGCCTTATTTCCCTGAACAATTTGCACATGTTTTCATTCACAGTACTACTGCTACTGTACGTTCACTGTAGGCTTGCACCCTAGGGTGTAAGACAATGATCTGGCTTTTATTTGACAACAGACAGTCAGGCTGGAGGCTGTATGATGGCCTCTTCTTGACAGCTTTGTCTTGTCATTTGCAGCACCTGTCATCGCATTTCGCAAGGTCCTCACGTTCGCTCACTGGTTCCCTCGAGGGCCGCAATAAAGCAACCTCAAGCCGTACACTACTTAGCAAACGGTGAGGGGTGAGAGGGAAGTGGGCTTCGCTGAGGGCTGGGTGGAGGGGGTTTGGTGGGATGCTTCTTTGTGGGTATTACTTCATAAATAAGATGAATAGGCATCAGGGGCTGCGGAGGCGTGCAGCAGCTCCCATGGCGGGCAGGAGACTCCCGGAACGACGGTGTAATTTCTGCCGTAATTATCAATCTTGTCTGTGTATAGAATGAATATTAATGCAGGCTTCTCTGTGAAGATGGAGCACAGGAGCCATTTTGAACCCTAGAATATCAAGAGGGCGTGATTGACTGTGAGGTCATACTCTGTTCTTATTAGATTCTACTCTGAAATCTCTCTCTCTCTGATTGGTCGATCCATGCTCGCAGGGGGCATGCAGAGTGGTTCCCTCAAATGCCTACTCCTCTCTGCTTCTTATCTAATACGCAATGATTGATTGCTAATCTACTCTTTCGAAGGAACGAAGAAAAAAGCAATCCTTTCCGTCGCTAATCTTACTCGGCTGCTAATTTATTCTGTCGAGGGCCGGCTGGATTGTTGGCAATTTTTCTTTTCTTTTTTTTGTGGACCACCCAGAGTTTGAAGTGAGTGTATTTGTTTGTGTGAAATCGCACTCAGAGGGTGGTGTTGGATGGAGGCAGAATAGACAACGCTGGGAGGTTCTTTTTAATGACAAACACATTCTTCTCTCTCAATAGGAGTCCCGTTCACCAAGGAACACATTGATTCCCAAAAGTGTGAAAAGGACATTTAGCATACAAGTATACCACTTTGACTGCTGGATGCAGTGGGATTTTGGTTCTCTGCAGATGTAATAACTGATTTCGACACGGCTCTCGGTTTTTAATGCGATGCCAAGTCATCCGCTCATCATGAATCATAGGTGGAGCGCTGAGCAGGCGCCTTTTCAATCAGCCGCATGATGGACGGTCATCTTTAAGAAGTGATTCTAGCCACTAAATCCTATAGCGCTCATTTTAATTATTGGTTTGGGGCTTTTATGTAGCTGTAAAACTGACTGATGGGGCATCTATGCGGATTGTGTGGGGGATTTTTTTTAGTTTTCCGGAATTGCCATTGCTGAGTCGTTGAGTGTGGTGTGATTTACTCCTACTCATGTTAAAACATTTTCAACCAGTCGTTTTCAAATCATAAAAATGTGCCACTCAACACTTCACATGCATTTTGTGCTGAGAATATCACACTTACAGTAGCAGAGCAACATTAATTCACATCAGAATAAATCATACATAACGGCCTGGATCATCACACATGTGATCAAAGGCTTGTTAGGAGTCCTGTTAGAGGTTTTGTAACGTGTGGGAAAAGGAAGACGGCAAAAGCATCACCCTCATGCTTAATTAATACTCAGCTGTACGATGGGGGCACTCGCCAAAAATAGCAGATCCGGAATTTTGTCTATTTTCGGCTGGAGACACCATCATACAACAGCATAAATTAGGCTTCAGGATGCGTTTAGTAGGAAACTGCGTGTTCGTTACTCTGTGATTAATAATTGACCATAACTTTTGACAGGATAGGGATGCCTTGTGCCCTTGCTGATTGGCCCGACAGCGTCTACTTCACGTTCCAGTTCTACCGCTTCCTGCCAGTGACGACCCAGCAACTCAAACTACTGAGCTCAGACAAGGCTCAGCAGAATGCCAGCCAGCCACTGCCCTGTGTCCTGGCCTCCCTCAACAAGGACGACACCCTCAACTCCGGTAAGGGTCGACTGCCGAGGATGATAGATAGTGCTCACCTCTCCGCTGACGTGCTGAAAGAGTTCTGGCATAAGACAACAGTCATATATCACCCTGCCACAAGCTAAATATAGACGCCGCTTCAGATTGTCCTCACTCTGCCTCTGAGCACTTTGAGCATATCTATCTATCTATTTGTCTGTCTATCTGTCTATCCGTCTCTCCGTCTCTCGGTCTGTATACAGTATGTATACATATCATATATATCAATACATAGTATGCTCGACCAGTTACTGCTGCAATTACAAACAATACTATTACTTGTGTCTGTCTGTCTGTCTGTCTGTCTGTCTGTCTGTCTGTCTGTCTGTCTGTCTGTCTGTCTGTCTGTCTGTCTGTGAAGAAATTATTAAGGGTCAGAATCACAATCAAGGTCAAAATCAAGAATGGATGGGTGATATATGACTAGCCTGATTATCAGACTGAAGCTTCCTGAAGCTTCAGAGAGGCAGTCCACTCAGTGAGTGGGTAGGGTCTATGGTCTGAAGCCAGGCTAATATGACATTTTTTTCATATTTTATGAGAAACTCTTGCATGAGAGTTTTCACTTGGGACATGAGCATGTGAGCCTCAAGCCACAAAGTGCTTTCCAATCGGGACAGATGACCAAACAAAAAACCAACATGACAACATAATAAATCATAATCCACAACAGCAAGACAAAGACACATGAATCACAATAAAATAAAGGTAGTAAAATTAAAAAGGTAAGAGGAACTGAATATATCAAAGATTGGACAGATTGAAACACCATTAAATCCATTGAGTGGAGTTGACAAACAACAATCATGGAAATGCATGATTTAATTCATTGTTGCTCATTTCACAATTTCTCCACAGCAAATTTGCTTTAGAAAAAACTGGTACAGCAATTGCCAAGAAGACATGCAGCCAACACTTGTGGTCGATGGGTTCTTCTCCCATGTTAACGTTTTGCATAATCGGTGCCAAGCTGCGATGCTCATCGTCTCCGCTGCGTTGTGAGGCGCGGAGGCAGTTCTCTTTCCATTAGCGGGCTGGGGCCTGATAGATGTCAAGTCTATTCATGTCGCGGCTAATGAAACGGAAGAGATATTACAGCTTCTGACAGAGCGTGATATTGAACGCACATTGCCCCCCCAACACACACACACACTCACACAACCTATGATCCACAGATCTACGCCTACCCACTTTTTGCATGCCCCTTGCAGATGCATGCTCCTGACGATTGTCTCGGTTTATCTGTCTCTGTCTCTCTCTGTCTCAGTCTCTGTCGCTCTCTCGCTTGCTCACTTCCTCACCATCTGCAGCATATTTTGGTCTTTGTCTCTCTCACTCTTTCTCATTCTATTTCTTGCCCCCGCCCACAGTTGAAACCTGAAGGTCAACCACACACCTAGACCGACCACAACCTCTGGCGGGACATAATGTTCAGTGTGTAGTCGACTTCCAAGGAATCAAACCCGCATCCAAGAGCTCCTGTGTTAATGACATGACTGGGAACCACTGTGCCTCCTCATTGATGAGCGCTGAAACGGTCCCCATCCCATCAGACAGCTCGCATTACGCCCTCCAAAGCTCGACCCCCCTCAGCAGTCAGTGCCTCAGATATCACAATTGGACACGTCTATATTGGTGAAAGCCCCTGGGTTTTCCGGGGATTTCATATCCTCCCCCATACTTGCAGTTCAGAGAGCACAAAAGTTTGATATTTCTGCAAATACAAGCTGCAATAAGACAGATATGGCTTGTAATTATATATATATACGGTATATTTATATACATTGTGAAATTACCACCCACGTCTCCTGCTATGCTGCTCACTAAGGGACATCTAAGTGCCATGTTGCTCCACAATCAGATTGCAAGTTGAAAGGAACCTATGCCTAAACGACAGGATTTCAAAGTGGGGACCACCAGGGAGGTTGATTGGAATGGAGGCAGAGGGGAAAGAAAATATAGAGGGGAAAAAACAAATATATACATAATATATTTTAATTCAAATTTAAGTCATAAGATTATTGTGCTTGTTCAACCACTTTCAAACTGGCTTCCCTATTTTGGGCAGGTCATTATTCTAAAATATTTTTAACATTAAAAAAAGAATATAAAATAATACATATATTTTATATAGCAGGTTCATCTTGCACAAATACATTATTAAACTACATTACCATTTGCGTATTGTGCGCATGCTGCGTGCATAATGGTTTCTCAATAATCCGTTGCGCTTGAACACATTTTTTAATCAAAAGGCACTGCACAAAAATGGGCACTTCAGATTAATCCTTCATAACGTGGCTCATCTGACCTGTTCAGGCAATAAATTATCGGCTTCTCACAGGTTATATTGTAATAGGCAGTCATGGGTGCCGACGGCACTGTGTCGTCGGCGTCTGGCTGGGAAGCTTTGGTAAAGTTGATGAAGCATTTGTAGTCAAGTGACTAACGTAGCTTTCACCTGGTCCTTAGGCATCTGTGTTGGATGTTCAGCTTCAAATGCGTGTGAATTGTTGTTAATTTGTGATAGGACAACTTGGCAACTTTACTCACAAGTGCCCTCTCGTTTGAAAGTGTCCGTGACATATTTTAACTCTTAATGATAATGATTGTTTTAACCTTTGACTGTTCAATCAATACATAACTTTATTACCGGACCGGCGTTATGCAGCTGCCATTTCGACTGCCAAGAGCCGACAACTTCACAAAAACAAAAACTCTCTTCTTCTGGTCTTACCTTCACAATAAAGTGTCTCCCATTTACCTCCCAAAGCCCTTGGCGTTTTCCTACCTTGACTTGATGTTGTTAAGTCATTATGAGAGGGGTCCCGGACCCCCTGTCCATAACGAGCTAAGTTCTCCATTTCGCGGACCCCCCAAACCGCAGCTCAGAACGGCCGTCTTTAGATCTAGGCTAAATCCGCTTAAAATCATTTTTTTCTTGTATATATCTGTAGTATGTGGTCCGTCTGATGTGACTGCTAAGCTATTACACAGGTACCGCCATTGTTGTTTACAGATCATTTTTACTGAAATCACGTTCGAAGTCTCGTCTTGTGATACTTCCGCCCGCCATTCTGGAGCCTGGAGAGCGGAAGTATCGCGAGACGAGACTTTGAATGTGATTTCAGTAAAACTGATCTGTAAATAACAATGGCGGCGCCCGTGTGTTTGTGGGAGAGAGAGAGAGCTTGCAAATCAGATGATTTGAAATGTTCCTGGTTTGCGGTGATAATTATTATAACTAGTCCATACCCGTGGGGGGATATGCGCACATGATCTGGCAACCCGGGAGCCATTCATCCCATAGCTCGCGGGGCCATCCCACAGCTGGGCAGCCGTAATCATGACGACAGTCTTTTACATAAAAACGCTAATAAACAGCTGACAGTTGGGGAAAGCGAAAAACGGGCTTTGCTGTTCCGTGCACATGGTAATGGTCAGTGGCTGTGTGCAAATTCAGATCAATTGCTCCAGCCACTGAGGAGAACCGGGCAGAACAGATTTTGGGCTCACCACTACAGAGCTTTTTGGGCTCACCACTACAGAGCTTTCTAGAATTATTGGAGGATGAACTGCAATGGGATCAAACTAAACATATCCACTATAGTCTCGGCACATTATTGTACTGTATGTTGTCCTCTTTTAACCTGACTTCGCCAGATGGGGGCGGTATTGACTTCACAACAAATGTGACGCAAGCTTATTCCATCTGGCAGAGTCAGGTTAGTCCTCTTTGCCTTCTGGTCTCTCTTCTGCTCCAGAAAAAATAATGGGTAACCCCTGTTCTCACAATACACTTAGAAATTCAAATAGCTTTTCTTGCGAAAGTACCACAGGTGTTTGTACAGACCTGGATCCTCCGGGCACACTGAACAAAGAATTTAAAGGCACAATGTGCCGTATGTATACGCTAGTGCCTACTGTATAATATATGTTATTTCCTGCATGACGTGACCTGTCAAAGGACCTTTGACACTGGAGGGGATGTCTTTGAAGAGCCCCCCCCATGTGATGGCTGTGCTGTGCTTTAATGTACACCAGCTGCAGAAGTTTGCGTATGAATGATGCAAGTGTTGTGTAGGATCATTGATCCACTCGCCGCTTACTGTGTTCATGCAGAATGCATCAGTCCTCGGAGGCTAGCCCACCATGCCTGCGCCCTGTGAAGTGCAGGCTGCTTTAGCATGCTGCTGGTGCACTTGTGTCTGTGTTGTGCATGTGTAATATTTTAGTGAGCGCAGAAATGATTCCTATACATGGAATAGAGGGTCCTATAAACCGGGGGCGTTTTTCTTGTGCAATGAATTTGCCTGAATTAATTGCACAAACGTGACACAAACAACGTTTGTGTCACATACATCCACATAGAACGTGAATAGTACACAGCGATAAATGAAGCAATTATTCGGAACAAGGTTGATACTCACTGGCGATTTTTGTAGACCTTAAGGCTGTGCAAAATCATTATTACTGAGCAACAGACGGTATTGCTGATTAGTTTGATGCTAAACTAAGATATATTTTTTATTATGATGTTAATGGAAATAATTGTATTTAAGTCAATTTGCTCAACAGTGTGTTAAATGGTTTACGATTCCACGTTCCTTCCGTATTAGTATAGTATTTCAGAAATACTATACTGATATAAAATTACACAGTAATTACTCAGTATACATAAGGCAGGCAGCCAGCAAGCCCAAAAGGAACATTATCACCCTAAAGAGAGAAACGTCATTGTGTAGAAAATGAAGCCAGAAAGCCCAAAAGGAACAGTAGCTCCCAAAAGAGATAAATGTGATTGTGTAAAAAAAGGGGAAAAAAGTGTTATCTACAGTAGTATAAATTATCTGCATGAGTTAACACATGTTAAACATGACATCCCAAGTTCAATTTACATCAGTGCATGTGAGCACAGTATAATCCTCAGTGTTATCCCTCTGTAACTCTGAGAGTATACAAATGTAACCAAATTAACCCATAAGTGTCCATTTGGTTACATTTGCACACTCTCAGAGTTAAAAGAACTCTCAGGATTGCACTGCGTTGCTTCTCTGAGGCAGTGGCTGGATGTCGTCATGTGTCTTCATGCACCCTGCGTACTTCACACCATGGTCCCCTGCTGCTCTGTGTGTACAACTGTGAAATGTCTGTCCATGTAAACGTCAGCTGCTACCTGTCAGGGAACCCCAAACAGATGCACATTAGCAATCCCAGTCCAATCCCAGTTTGAAGGTATACTGTAATTACATGTTTAGCCATGATTTACATAATCACTCAACAACACTATCGTTGAACGAGAGGCGACAACGGACAGAGTGAATATTATGATGTTCTCATACTTTTGGCGCTAACGTCTGGGAAATCATGTATTTGTGAAATTAAAACATCTTGCTCTGGGAAAAGCAGGAATCCCCTCTAGCAGACCTGGGGCACATTCATTAACTGCTTTTGGGAGCTTCTGAGTGTCTTAGGACCGTTTATCCAGACTGGTCTATTCCACTGGGGGCTTCATTACCAAAAGTGGTGTGAATATAATATTCTATTGATTGTGCAGAACAGAAATGTTTTCGTAGATAATTGACACCTTTACCCTGCAAATGAGAAAATACAGTGTGTTTTGGATGGCTGTGCATGTCTTTCATATTCCTGATTAGATTTTGAGAATAATTATACTTATATATATATATAAATAATGAATGAGCGTCTTTGCGGTGTCATGGTGGATTCTTGTGCAGATCTGCGGCGCTTTCGATCTTATGCTGTGCGAAGAAGTGCGTTGGTATGTCTTGTGACATGACCATACCAGGTCGGTTTGCAACGTTTTACTATTGAGAGTAGAGTCTCCTGTTCTCCAGCACGGGTGGTAACTGACTGTCTCACGTACTCAGTTGTCCGGTGTTCTATATATGATATACGTAGCATCCTTCTGTCACTTGTTTTCAAAAGACTGTATCCTACGCTCAGTGTCCATGTGTCCAGTTTTCACATCCAGAAATAATGCAGTAGCCTACACACTAATGTTTCTTTAGAATATTGTGGTGAGGTTTGGAACAAACTACTGGTAGGTGATTGGATGGCGCGTTGACCACATAACTGCTGTTATGCGGTTTGATTCCATCTGGAGACTTGTGTTGCATGTCCTTCCTGCTCTCTGGTCTCCGTTTCCTGCCACTCAATTATCCTAAATAATGCATAATCTGCTTTAAAAGAAAGAAAATACTTTAATTAGACCACCAAAACCTTTGCAAAAGTTAATTATTTTATTAATTAATTACTGCTGCCTGGAAACATGTTTGGAACTAACTGAGATTAAGGCATCACTTCACATGTCAGTGAGGCTTAGTTGCTTTTGAACCCAAAAAGCAGAACTCGGGCACACAGTTTGCAACTAAGTACAGATATAGGTTAACCACTTAAGCCCTATTTTTTAATGTGGCTGTTTGAAAATGGGTCTCCGGAACTAGGTGTTTTTTCCGGGGACCTGGCTTATTTCCTATTTCACACACAGTGTTGTGTGCCTGATGTGTGCCTTTCTCGTTGGCTCGCATTGGCTCGTCTTGTTAAAGGGGATATATATTCTCTTGTTCTAGCTAGGCAACACACGAAGGGTGTGACTTTATTTCTTACATCAGCTCTAAGGTATATAAATGACATAGTTTAATGTTGAAAATGTTGTGGTATTCGCCTTTAAGCTAAGCTAGCTATGTTGAATATCAGTAAGGTTTTCTGAACCATAAACATGTTTCAAATCAATATTCATGTACTGTATACTCGTGTGCAATTTTGAAATATAACAACTGATTCCATTTTCCAACTCGGATGGCACACTTGGTGACATGCGAGGCAGGTAGGCAGAGACAGCACTGGGAAGGAACCTGAGGCACAGGAGTTGCGTGGTGTTGGACATAGGACAGACATGCATGAGGAGGATACTTGGGGTGAACTTGGGGAGACCCAGCCCACACGGTACATGAGTCATCATCATCAGTCCTGTGCGTAGGTCGGTGCATGGTTACTGTACGCGTAGAGCTACCCTGCTACTGTATGAGGCTTATCTGATGCGTAGCTAAACTGCGTGACTAGAGCCCGACTTGCAGTCATATTAGCATCGGACCTAGCCTTGGAGTTTTCTTTTATCGATTCTGACATTTGCGTAGGCCTATCTCTGACAGGCTTGGACTCTTCCCCAAATAGCCACTGCAATTGTTTAATGCCCATACTCATACACATTTCAAAATATAAAGTGCCTACCCTAAAGCCACGGATGTTACTTGACCATACAGGTTCTACTGTACCCTATCAGTCTTGGTCCAAGACTACATTCATATCAGCATCACTGTATAAAATATGGTGTCCGATACGAACATTAAATAAATAAATACATGCAAAATTTCTGTACAGAAGAAATCACTTGAGGTCATTTAGAAATAGAAACAGTATCGTCATTACTTAGTTGGCCAATCAAAGCGCACTCTGACTCCATTGTTATATTCATTGTTACGCTCCAACATGCTAGCACAGTATAGCATTCACTGCTGAGCAAAAGGTGGTGCTGTGTGTTGAGTTGACATCACAGCTAAGTTGCCACTGCAACTAGTCCTTGAAAGCGCCATCATTTTCTGTTTTATACGTAGCCTTGACAACCATCATGTCGCTCAATGAATGGTTGTCAAGCCTACGTTTAAAACACATAAAACACTTACAATAGTTGGCCAGCTACTGTAGTAGTTCTAGTATTTTACGTTAGTTCCATTGATCCAAGTCAGAACACAATCAATTGATTGATCATTAAAATAAACATGCTCTGAAAATTGCACACTGTTACTGACATCTGGGCAGTCGGTGTGACAGTTGTCCTGGCTGTCACCACACCATGCTGGCCTTCCCAGTATATGAAGCTGCTGCTGGGTGCAGCTGTCTGTTTGCAGCTCTGGCTGCTCACACACATGCACAGATATACACACGTGTATATGTACATGTACACTCTCATACGCATAGATACACACAGGGGTGCCTGGTGACTCAGCCAGTTAGTGCATAGACCATATGTTCCTAGTGAGCGAGAGGGCCCAGGTTTGAATCCGAACCCTGTCTTGTCTTGCCTGTGTCTCCTTTCTCTTCCGGTCTCTCTGCACTGACCTACTGTATCTGAAATAAAGCATAAAAATGCCCCCCCCCCCCCCCCCAAAAAAAAAGAACAACAAGCAAAACAAAAACAAAAACAAATCTCACATACAGTAGATACACACACACCAACACGCACGCAAGCACGCACATACAGTACACTCCCAGAGGGTCCGGTCTGTTAGCTGCCACTCCCTCCACCCTCCTGTGTGCATGAACACACACACACACACACACACACACACACACACACACACACACACACACACACGTGCACACTCTGCCCCCACCTCCCTCTCTTTATCTGTCACCCCCTATGCTCTCACTGCCATCCGCCCACTGCACACAGACTCAAGGCATGCTGGGAGAATTAATGGGCCAAGCGGAGAAAGTCAGCGGGGGTTCAGGGAGGAAGGAGGGCGCGGAGGCGTGGGTGTGTGTGGGGGGAGTGAAGGAGCGTGGTGGGGGTAAGGTTAGAGGGGAAGAAGACTCCTGCAGCCACACAGACATGTCTGGGTGGCTCGCCTTTCTCTCATTCGCCCTGTCTCTCCTCTCCTCCCCGCTCCCTTGCTCCCCTCCCTCTGTCAGAAGAGGAGCTGTTCTCTTTTTCTTTTCTTTTTTTTGGTGGCTGTCGCATGAAAGATGCATGTCGATAATGTGCTGCCCCCCTGTGGGCGGGCTGCCAGCCCGCTCTGTCTCCTGCGTGCGTGCGTGCGTGCGTGCGTGCGTGCGAGTGGACTAGCTGACTGGCACAGCCCCCCGCTGGAGCAACAGGCCATGCGAGGACGCACGTCCGGGGTGTGGGGGGTTTACTGGCAGGATTTATGTGTGAGACGGAGAGAAAAAGTTTCATGGTGAATAGTGACTACAGTATGTGTGCTCATGTAACAAGCCCAGCGCTGTGTGTGTGTGTGTGTGTGTGTGTGTGTGTGTGTGTGTGTGTGTGTGTGTGTGTGTGTGTGTGTGTGTGTGTGTGTGTGTGTGTGTGTGTGTGTGTGTGTGTGTGTGTGTGTGTGTGTGTGTGTGTGTGTGTGTGTGTGTGTGTGTGTGTACGCACTACAATACTCCTCACTAGTATAGTAATACAAATGTGTGTGTGTGTGTGTGTGCATTACAAGGCCTTGCAGGTCTCTTTAACACAGTCAGACTGTCACCAAAGGTCCTCATTATTTCCCTTCCAGCCGGGTGGCTGCCTCTCACATTCAACGTCAGGGAATAAAGAAGACAGAGCCAGGGACTTTGATACTGAGGCAAGAAGAGGAATCTGGAAGTCGAGTTGGCACTGCCACACACATAGCCTACACACAACCCTTCGGACAGCTTCTGTGCGTCCATGTATGTATGCATGCATGCATTAAGCTAAGGCTGAGAATGGCAGACATGATTAACCTGCGTGCATACTGAAACACATGCACGCACGCATGCACGCGCGTGCACACGCACGTGTTCATGTCCATTCAGTGTACGTGTGCATGTGTATGTGCATTGCAACTCTGCACCCATTCTCTATTCAAGTAGAGCTAGAGGGTAGGGTCAATTTCATTTGCACTTCTTCCCGTCAGAGGATGAGTCAAATTTCAGTTTGTAGTTTGTACATCACAAAAACCTCATCACAGAATCACAGAGCAGTCAGTTCACCTTCTCAAATTGAATCTGGGCTCATACTTAGAATGGACTTGATGAAAATGAAATAGACAGAGCGCTCGGGTGGTGCAGGGGTAAAGTTCCTGCCAACCCCCACGGAGACTAGACTAGGGGTTGGAATCCTGACCTCCGCAGCTTGGCCAAGTGTTCCGACGAACAAAATTGGCCGTGTTCGAGGAAGGGAAGCCGGGCAGGGAGGCTGATCTTTGATGCTGTACTATAGTGACTCCTGTGGATTGGTCAGGGCGCCTGTTCATTGGGGTGTGAAACTGGGAAGAATAGTTTGTACCTCCTATGTCTTCCCACCGAAACACCCTACTGTCAGTTGAAAAAAACTCGGCCTTGACATCACACTTATCGGAGGAGATTATGGTTGTCTGTGCTCTCCCTATTATAGGAGTTAGCAGTGACAAGGGAACAGAATACAAACGGGAATGTGGAAAACGTATAAGAAATACGTAGGAAAAAAGAATAGTCAAAAAGAACAATAGAAAGTAAAATAGACTCACATTTTGACGTGTTCACTATTTGTTTTTTGGGCATTAAACTCACTAAGTGTGCGCGTGTTTTTTTCTGTACACCTATGTCAGGTTGTATGCCTGTGTTTGTTCAATGCCCTCAAATTAGTGTTTGTAGTGAGAGAAACAAATTAAATGATGTGGATGTGTGGCTCCAATATCAGCCTGTCTTTACTTAACTTTACTTTATTTGTTTATTTACGGGACAGTGCACATTAAAGTTGTAGTGAAATGCCATTTTCGGTCCTTTTTATTTTAAAGTTTCAGTTTCAAGTGACCCCGGAACCTATCAGACGGTTCCATCCCTTTAGGCTATGGAACGCTGGAATCTCACTCTGTGGCTGTGGCCCAAGCCCCCAGAACCGAGGTATAACAGTGAAGTTACCTTTGCCTGGTGGTCAAATCTGGGATTGCAGGACTTCCGCCTTTAAAACGCTACTGCGCGTGCGTCTGCCGTTTGAAACCCTAGTGCGCTTGCTTGTTGCTCAAGTCTTCCGTATTTGAGCACCAACATTGGTGCCCAAATGAAGAAAAATGCAGAAGTAGAGCGTTCTACCGGGTGCTTCATACGCTGGTGAGCAACTTTCATTGAAAGAAATAGGTGGCGGCGGGGCAGTCCGCCCTCTAGATATATTATAACTCTTAACTCTATAATACTGTGGACGCAGAGGGTGGTAGCCTGCCGGCTCATGCTGCCCAAGGGAGAGAGAAACGTCCAGTGGGAATCATGTTTGTTACTACGTTGCTTATTTCTAACCTACTGTATAATGTTTTCTGATACATATTTTAGTGTGCTGATTAAGTTTAAAATGAGTAATACACCGTCTGGACGTCTTCTTGAATGAGATTCAAAACGGAGTAGCTCTGTAATTAAAATCAGGTGTATTTGGAGGAACGTGAGCTAAGGGAATGAAACAGGTGAATGAAATCGAGATTCATTTACATTCATAAGAGTATCTACAGTATGTCATCACCGCATACATTTGCATTCACGGGAAGTAATTAAGATTGGCTTATCTATTGATCTATCGATCAGCCCCCTCTGGTGTCTTATCAATGACTAGACTCCTGCAAAGCCACACCGTAAAAAAAAATCTAAAATGTATTAGGAGTATGTTGGTGCTCTTTAAAACCAGTCTATACAGCATTCTGCTTCAGGTGTGGTCATTCCAAACTGATAAGCATAATAAGAAAATAAATGGAATTGGTCGTGCTAGCTCTCTATTGTTTCCCTATAGCAAATGGCTTTTCTTTTTATGTGTATGCATTTGCCTATGCATAAGTGTGTGTGTGTGTGTGTGTGTGTGTGTGTGTGTGTGTGTGTGTTTATTTGCTTGAATTATAACATCGGCATGTTTGCATACAAAGGTTTGTGTGGATGCAGGAGCCTGCCTTCTGTACAAGTTTGTGCAAGCTTGTGTGTGTTCATGCGCGTATGTGTGCATAAGTGCATAGAACCATAGTTCATGGTCCACCATCTCCTATTTGACGTGCAGGCTGCCCAGGGCTGCAGGTCCAGTTCCTGGTAGACGAGTCCTTCCTGAGACCCGGCGAGAAGCGTTGGTTCCTGCGCTACCTGGCCCTTCACACCATGCAGGTGGACATCTGGGACAGCAGCTCTCTGCTCCTTATCGGTTCCACAGCCATCGAGCTCAAGGTACGAGTCCCCATCCCAAGTACAGTACTCACTCTGTACCCACTTCAGTGTCTACCCACCCCTGCTATTAACCACTTATGCCCTATATACTTCATTGTATGACGGATAGCAAAAAAAAAGCCCACAAAGTGTCACATTGCGCCTATAACGTCATGCCCAAAATGAGGCTGCCAGGTTGAAAGTGGTTTAGATATTACCTGCGTTTCCTCAAAACACAAATAACAAATACGTAGTTTAGAAATGGCTCAGAATTATTGCTTTTACGGTAATATCTACTGTTTTTGATCTAACCTGCAATGGGACTGAAAATAGGAGCAGATGGTGAACCAAACGATAATTACCCCGCAAACAAAAACCCAATCGACAAAACTATTCTTTTTTTCTCTCTCTGCATTGATTCCAGTTCCATCTTTCTCTGCAGTTCTTTCAGCCCCCATGCCTGGAAAAACGGGCTAAGCTCGGAAGCATGTCCAAATACTTGGCTCGGATAACGGATATTTCTAATTATTCCTCGCAACAAATTCATTTGTTTTCCCGTGGTCTATTGATGTTGCTTGGCTTCGTGGAACTAAGTGGGGAGTGCTTTGAAACGTGCAACCGCGCACCCACTTCCCGTCCTCGGGCGAGCTAATGCACATGCTCAGAGTAATTGAAATGAATTCGCTTCAGCATTCCACTCAGTACGTCGTCAGCTATTACGCTTAGGAAGTATGCAAATGCTGTGGTTTTTGTTCAAAGAGAATGGCGTGAGTAAGACGAGGAGACAGCCGCACGTTTGGATTTTAAACATGAAACAGCCGAGCCGCTGCAGGGCATTCCTCAGAGCGCTGCCTTCTCACCAACAAACACACAGCTGCCTTTTTTCATGTTGGACCCCTGACCAACGATTAAGGGCTATACTGGAGTTCTTATCGGTTTTGTTTATTTTATCCTATTAAATAAACAAGCTGCAGATTAAAGGCTTGTTTCAGCTTTCCTCTGCTCAACACCATTTTTTATTCATTGGACTTAAATGTCTCTCTTGCCAGTGCAGTATGTGGCATTGGTTTTCATCTGACGCAGCTGTTCTTTACTTATCTTTACGCCTCAGCACTGTTCATTTAGCACCCAGTTTAATCTGATTCCACCTCCCTCTGTCCCCTCACCACTGAAAACATCCTCAGTGTTGATTTAACTCTGTGTGTAAAAATGAGCCGTTTCTTTTACACTCCATGTTAAATCAACACTGAGGATTTTTCTGTGCACATGCACTCATTTCTTGTTCCCCTTCCCTTTTGTTTGTCCGCTTGGCTGCTTGTAGAGTTCTACTTATCGTCTGGGTCTCGTTTTTTGTGTGTGTGCGTATAATCTACTGTAGTTCAGTGTTTCTGGTTTGGGGGTTCGGGGGGTTGTGTTGGGTGAGGCCATGTGTGCTTTGAGATAGACACACATTTTTTTAACATGTTACACTGAATCATAACACATTTTCCTGACCAATTTCTAAATAAGTCCTTTCTTTATCATCCACTGTCTCTGCATGTGTGTTCTCACAAGTCAGTCGAACTTGTCATACAGAGAGTGTATGCCGTACGGTAGGGTTACTGACTGTTTTTCACAGTTCTTCACAGCTTTTCAGGATTTGTCAAATATTTTAAATTGATTTTAAAATAGCATATCTACTATCTCCACAACGTGTCGTGTTGTGAGCTTATAGAGATTGGCTATTTTGAAATAGCCAGAGTTTAAAATAGGGTTTAAGTAGTTAACTCCCACATCAGTAATAACATTGTTAAACATTTAAACATGTACAGTACAGTATAAGAAACATATTTGTGTGCACGCATGTGGGGCTCTCAGCTTTTGTCAGACTCCAAGGATAAAACGTAGGGAACCACTGATCTGTTTTCCATGTCATCCTGTTTCTGTTTGTGTTTGCATTGCCTCCATTACCTTCTGTCTGTTCCGCATCCACAGCACATGTTCCGTCAGGGCCGCTCGGCAGTGCAGGCCCTCCACGAGGTGGAGGTACTGACCACCGACTACTTGGGCGAGGACTCCCTGCTGACGAGCGGCGGCCAGCCGGGCCGGCAGAGGTCCCCTGCGCCCCCCCTCAACGTACACACCCTCGTCCGGGGCCGGCTGCACGTGCGAACGGGCAACATCGGTAAGGAGAGCACAGTTTTCTCAGAGGCAAAACTCAAACTAAACAAAAATAACTTTATTGATCACGGAAGGGAAATTGGGTATATCTGTTTTTTGTGTTATGTTGATCCTGTGGATATGTGCATCGGCACGTAGCAGGGATCACGCGAGACGAAGCCAAGATACGACAACAAAAAGAACACACACATCGCTGAGTGGGACCTCTGGGGACATAAAACAAAGGCAGGGCCTTGACCCGGTGGGCCTTATTTGTTGGCAGACAATCGGGACGTTCCGGTCCTATGACTTGCCTCATTGTTTGAATGTGTGGAGGAGAGATTATTGATGACTGTGACTTTAAATGCAACAATATAACAGAGGACGGCAGGGAAAAGACAGGACACTCTGCCTGTGGTGCTGGTGCCTCTTGACTGATCATGGCGACGCTTCACAGCACAGCCTGGTTGCATTCTGCTCCTCTCCAACACAGACTTAAAAAAGAAAAAAACATTAACAAAAAAAAGAAAAGAGAGTGAAGCTTCAAATTGTCCTCATTTCCCATCAGTTTTTGACATTTCGTTGGCATTCTGAATGGGTGTGTGTGACACTTTACTGACACGTACGTAAGTTGTTCCGCATGAGCGATCAACGGCGCCGCCGGCTCGGTGTATCAGCCTCGGGAATGACAACGCTCACTGGAGATAATGGAGAGAAATGACGAAACCTGGAGCTTTTCCAGGAGGCAAACGATTTTTTATTTTTTTTTAACTGTGCAATTGAGGATAATAATGGACAAAGTTGGTGCAGTAAATGGTCTATGAATAGAAAGGCGTTAAACTCAATAGGCCCGCTGATCGTTCCTATCGCCAGTGATAATGGATATGAGCAGATGATCCTTCATATTATGGATCTTGACATTGACGACTAATGAACGAGCCCAATTTGCTATATGAATCCACGGCTTTGCTACAGTAGGTTGACAGAAGTGGGTATAGCCGAGTGTCATTCATAGCTTTTGTAGCAGTTGTTATGCCACCAAAGGCTATCGGTTGCTGTAAATTATGTTAACCAGATGTCAGGGCCGCTTCGCGGCCCGATCCGAGGTTGGTCCAGACAGAGTCCAAAACTCATCAGATGTCAGGGCCGCTTCAAACTCTCCAAACACCTGGCCTAATTATAGCTCTGCACACATGTCATGCGAAGTCCGGCCTCTCTGGCCTCTCCTCTCGGCTCCTCTCCTCCCTCCCCACTTTGCTTTGCATTCCTAAATCCTCCCAACCTCAGTCATGTGATAAAGATGTCAGACTTCCTGTATCTGGTTGCTATGGCAACCTGCCAGATCAGGCTGAGGGTCTGATAGGCAAATCAGAGAATCAATCAGACCGAGAGTCTGATCACTGATCGAGGTGAGGTAAGATGCCTAAAACATAGCCATAGCTCTGATCAACAGTCTGTGACGGGTCTTGGAGGCATATGAAAGGCATAGTATCTCCCTCGGCGCTCGGGTGGCGCAGTGGTAAAGTACCTGCCCCACCACCGCAGAGTCTGGGGGTTCGAATCGCTGTGCATCCGGCTTTGTCCAGCGTCTACACAAACACAATTGGCCCGTGTTTGTGGGAGGGAAGCCGGTGAGGGTGATATTAGTCACTGAGCATACTCCTACGGGCTGGGGCGGCACCTGTCAGCGGGGAGTGTTGGGCGGGAGGAGTAGGACAAAGGCTCTAATGTACATCCTCCCGGGGGGGGCTCCTCACTGGCAGGTGAGCCAGTAGGATACAACATCAGTGACAACACACAGAAATGTGTGTGGCGAGGAATCAATTGGCATAATGACTAAATTGGGGAGAAACGGGGTAAAAAGCAATATAATACTAATAGAAAAGCACTGTCTCCACAAATTCAAAATCTGTGTCATATCAAATAATCCTTCCACTGTTTCAGTACAGATGTGTTGTCACTTTTGTTTGTGGTTAGGCTAAGGTCGATCTGTTTGGCTTATGGTTTGGTTTTGCTTTAGTTTATTTTACTTAAGTTTAGGCACTGCTTCTGTGATTAGGTTTAGTCGTGGTTACTATGGTTGGGGTAAAGGGTTTGTGTTATGCTTCAGGTCAAAATACTTATGGAGTCGTGGGTGGTGTCCCACTTGACTTGATGGTCAATGATCCTCATACCCTCTGTCCTCAAGCCATTGTGGTGCGATAGCAGCAGCTGTCAGTGGTCTCCTTGCCGTTATTCATAAACAATGCATCGTTCTCGTGGGCCATGGAAGCCCCGCGCCATCCCAATGCTACTACTGTAGCTGAAGATACGGCGGTGTGCCCGTGCTCTCTCTCTCTTTCTCTCTTCGCCTCTTCATCACCCAAAGCAGGGCGAGAGCGTGGTGAGTTATTAGGAGAGTATCTGGCATGTAAATTTCAATCAAGGAGTTAGATATCCATCAGGCCCGGGCCGCGCCTGGCGCCTCCCAGCTGACAGCCCCGAATCAATTTCGCCGCAGAGGGAGACGGGGTGGGTGAGTGCATTCTCTCCTTCTGCCTCTCCTGTCTGTCAGTCCTTCACCCAAATTCACCTTCCCTCACAGCGCCCCAGTTTAGTCTTTGTCCCTTTTCTCTCTCTCTGTTTCTCGCAGAGCTTTTTCTTTCTATTCATTCTCTTTTTTTCCTGCTCACCTCTCTTGCAACCTTCACCTCCCCTACAGTATATTGTCCATTTCCACCCCCCCCCCCC
This sequence comes from Gymnoscopelus microlampas, assembly GCF_963454915.1. Lineage (NCBI taxonomy): Eukaryota > Metazoa > Chordata > Actinopteri > Myctophiformes > Myctophidae > Gymnoscopelus > Gymnoscopelus microlampas. The sequence continues at coordinate 23,805,973 of NC_139947.1, forward strand.
CCTCTCTCTCCCTCCTTCCCCCTCTCTCTTTTTTCTATTCATCTCTTTTTTCCGCTCACCTCTCTGGCACCTTCACCTCCCCTACAGTATATTGTCAATTCCCATCTCTCTCTCTCTCTCTCTCTCTCTCTCTCTCTCTCTCTCTCTCTCTCTCTCTTGCCACCCTCCCCCCATCTCTCATTGTCTGTCTCTCATCAAGGTGTAATGGATAGGTGGTGATATTTGCAGGGCGGTGAGGGGATGCTAGGTGTAGTCATTAGTGTTTGCTGAAGAAAAGCCTCAGGAATGAGGACTTTTACCCACACTAAGACAGATTGCGCAAGAGTCTGACAGGGATTTGCTGGCCAACACACACGCACGCACGCATGCACAGCCGCGCGCACACACGCACGCACGCACGCACACACGCACGCACGCATGCACAGCCCCACACACACACACACACACACACACACACACACACACACACACACACACACACACACACACACACACACACACACACACACACACACACACACACAGCATCACTTAAATGCCTTGTGTGCGTGTACTGTATGCATTCACACACATGTGCTGTCTTCCAGACAGACAGAGGGGTTAGCAGACCATGGCCAGGTTGTTTCTATGGTGCGTGGATTGCAGAGTGTTATGCTGGGGTGTGAGCTCCGAGGACTAGGAGAGAAAAAGGGAACTGTTAGGCAATGGCACATGAGCAATAGCTGCTGTAATTTACACTGGACTTCTATTTCTGTTGCAAGGGTTTTGCTAATTTGGATTAATGTGCCTATTTATAAGAAGCAATGCATTGTCATCATCATCATCATGGTTATAACCACTATTTTAACCACTTAAGGTTAGATTTTGTCATTCAATGGTGTCGCGCAAAACCGTAGCGAAAATAAGAGCTCACAACGTGGCGCAATGCACCGCGTTGTGAGCTTGTAAATCTGCTATTGTCACTATTTTTTTAAAATGTTTTTATATATAGTGACATGCCAAAAATAGGGGATGCCAGGTTGAAAGTGCTTAATAAGAATGATTTCAGTAAAATGATTTGGTTATAGCTACTTATACTCTACAATTATATTTCACGAGCAAAACCTACAGCAATGCTTTCTCTCTTTTTAAGTTTAATGTGTTTCAGCCATGCGTGCTATTAATCATGTCTGTACTTTGGCCCCGGTGGGAATTCATCAGAATTAGCCTTTATTGGAAACGGTGAGTGACAGAACGTCATCGCCAAATGACAAAGAGCGAAACACCAAATAATATCCTTTTTAATTATGATGAGGTGGGATTGACATGTAATTAATTAAATGGTAATGATATATGCTGTCAGGTCCATTCAATCATTTTTTATAAAGCAACCATGCTTAATAGCTTGAAAGGCCCTACCTGCATAATGTAAAATTGTGGCATGCTTTACTGTTGGATAAGGTTTTGGCCCCCTACAGGGAGAGCACTGCTCAGTTTGAAAATTCACCAACGCTGAGGGAACTAAATATTAGATCCACCTGCTGTTTCCTTGAAATAGTCTGAATCGTATAGTGTCCATATTCTGGGCATTTGAACATTTGTTGTAAAATAGCAGATTTTCAAGCTTGTTGATCGGCTATTTTCGGCGAAGAGATTTGGTGTAGGGGGAAAAAAGGAGGGGTCCAAGTACAGAGCCCTGGGGGTCAATGAGTAGGGCTTAAGTGGTTAAAGCTGAATATATAAAATATATTGTGGTCATAAAATGCCTTCTTCGTTTCCCATCTTTGTTTTGCTTAGCACAGTAAAATGTGCTAATTCAACCCATCCAAACCGGGAAAGCATCTGTGTCACATTAGATTTGAACCTCTTTAACCATATTTTATACTTTGGATATTCAAAAATAGCAGATATACAAGCTCATAGCGCGTCAGTTTGTGCCGTGCTATGAGCTTGTAGATCTGCTATTTTTGAAAGATCATACAAATTTGTGCAATTCTTTGAACATATATATATTTTTTAAAGCGAACATTTTTAACTCAAATATCTGCTTCTGGGTGTCCCTGGAACAAAATATTTTGAGATAGGGTTCAGCGGCCAAATACATATAATTTTTGGGGCCCTTGACATGAAAAAGTTTGAGAACCACTGATACAGCAACATTTTTCTGAAAACCATTGGGATTTGGAAGACATATTTTTTAATCGGCTTCAGGTCTTAATGGGTTAACTATGAGAATGTACACCACATGGATCCGACTGTGCTGACCCTTCTATTAAACCAGGTTGCGTAAATGAGATGGAGACATTTGCTGGAAGCACAGGACAAACAATGACGAGCTTGTTCAACATCGACTTTTTTATTATTTATTATTTTATTTGAGCCAAAATCAATCCTTGTCCAAGTGGCCCTGTCATATTGTACTTACACTCTCACTATGATGACAGACAGGTGTCAGGCACGTTGACACCTGCTTATTTTAGCTGAACGAGGACGTTGTAGCAGAGCTCCTACCTAGGCCATTGAACTCAATCCAGAACAGCTATGAATGGTGTTATGCTTCTGCCTGCGGCTATCCACCAGCCAGTGCTGTGTGATGGGCTTTTGAGGAGATGTCAGCCCACCTTATATCTTGTGATCCAGTCCCATTTTGGGTGACAGCTTGGAGTGACAACTCATACTACTACCTTGGCATCAGAAAAAAAATAATAACATCGAACTTCAGGGGCATATCCCATTACAGATACCAAATACCTACCGTAATCTAGCTTTTTCGACACACATACAGTACACACGCAACCATGTATCCCACACCTGCAGAGAGCATAATAAAATAACATGTGTAAAGTCCACAATGCCTTATGTGGCGTCTTCCTATCTCTCTCTCTCTCTCGCTCTCTCGCTATGTTGCTCTCTTGCTCTCTTGCTCTCTTGCTCTCGCTCTCTTGCTCTCTCGCTCGCTCTCTCTCACACACACACACACACACACACACACACACACACACACACACACACACACAGTTCTCATCTGCAGTGGCCTGATAAGCCTTAGAGAAACCCACAGCTGCTGCGGGGGAGAGGGGACTCCTGCCCAAAGCACACCTATTGGAACGGAATATCAATGAAATCCACCTGACAAAATTCTCTAGCAAGGCAAATTAAGACCATGTGCTTTTGCCTGAAGGGTGCACGCACGCACAATTTGTCGCACTCATTAGAAGCTGTGGTCGTCTATGCTGCAGGCCAGACCTGCATGAGCAAGAATCTGCTTATTCTGAAAGGTTGCTGGCCTGGAACGTGGAGGCAGGATAAATCGAATATCGCATAACCATTCTGAAACCCCCTCGGCACTTGCCCCCATTTGTTTTGGGGACCCACTAAATCAGCACTTTGTTGTGGCCTTAACCCTAAGTATTGCCAGCGGAGCAGAGATGAGAGGGAGTGGGGAAGAGAGGTACAGTATTGTAATGTAGTACAACGGCGAGTGCTACTCAATAAATCTGATAAGAGTTTGGCTCCTGGCACTCCCTTTACAATTACTCAGCTCTGGACGGACAGCTTCGGCCTGACCGCCAGACCGCGCCAACGCCCCCCCCTGAGACCACAAAGCCGGGCGTCAGCTTAAATTTCAGCGGGGAGGATAACCAACCTGCAAATGTGATTAAACAGTTAGCGAGTGAATTATGAGCCAGGCATCCATGTCAACCTGGATTGGCACTTGAGTCGTTACTATCCGATGATCCATGTGATAATTCCACTCATGGTCAATTAATTAACGTGATTGAATGGTCACGTCGAACTACGGGGGTTGTCATCGCTCAGTCAGTCCATCACTGATCCATTTGTTTGCTTATGGGCGTTAAGTGACTCGTGCTCATCTTATCACGTTCTTGCAGGCTTATTGTCGGAATCCATAAATCATAAAAGTATGTCTGTCCAACCGGAAGTGGGCTTGAAAGGCTCATAATAAGGCGCTGGGAATGGGATCTCTCTATGAGTTTTGTTATCGATCGGAGATGTTTATATACAGCGGCAAAAGTAATGTCTTCACAGTAGTACTGGGGAGTATAACTCAAACAAATGTGACATTTATATTTGGGTCGACTTCAGTGGTCGAGCATAGGAGATGGATGTTGAAGGGAAGGCAGACACCTCACCCATTAATCTGCAGAATTGTGCTGTCTGTGTCGGTTTGCATGGCAACAGAAGCTCCCTCATTCCTCGCTGCCTATTATCAGGTTGTTGATAAAGGAGTCTGGTCTCTGAGAGACATGGAGGCTGCTTTTAGTCCCCCTCCAACTCCCACCAACTTGCAGAGATGTCACTTCACGGCCGATAAAACCACTTAATTGCTGCGATCGCAGAGTTTCACTTCATCAAGTGTCCTGTGTGATGTGTCCTAAAGCCTTTTTAAACAAAATGCCGAAATCTCTTCCACCACAATTAAAGTGTGTCAATTTGTCATGTTAAGCTAAAACTTCCCAAAGCCCAGAAACTCTTAATGAGACTGGAGCATTGTGGCAGAGTGCAATGTATTTTAATAATGAATTGTAACCTTTTGTTTTAATTGCCACCTCAATCATCTGATTTGCAGATTGTGTAAAGGATCTGTGAAGCAAGCAGCGGCTTAGGAATACCCTTAAATTAGAAAACGTATATTATTTTGGGAGGTTCCTGGTGGCTCAGCCAGTTAGTGCACAGACCATACTAGTGATCTTGTCTTGTATTTCTCTCTTCTCTCTCTGACCCTGAAATAAAGCTTAAAAATACCAAAAATAAATCTTGAAAGAAAATATTTGACTATAATACCTGTGTTATTTGGGTGTATTCACGGTGGTGGCTGTGAAACACAGAAGTAGTGACAAGGTTATGTTCCCTCATGAGCAACAGCATCCTCGATACTTCCATTACTTGTGGTTACTTGTGGCGTACAAAGCTTCGCTCGACAGTGCAAGGGAGCCGCTCCCCACAACACTGATCTTGTAGGACTCCAGTGTTAAATGAATTAGTGTTTGTTCTGCGCTGGAGAAGAGAACCTGCAATCGATCATCGTTCGCAGTCCACCACAAGCGTGCCCAGAAGTGTTTACTCACCCACTGGCCCTTGAGAAGGAGGGCGAACAAATGGTGGGGTGCTGCTGTTTCGGAGCAGGGAATGGAGACAGAAGAGGTTGCGAGCCAAAGGGAGCCTTTGGCTCGCGACTTCCCGAATCTGCCAAGGGGCAGGTTCGGGTAGATAGGAGCTCCATGCTGACAGCTTGGCTATTCGTACAAAGACATACACAGTAAAATCCTCAGTAGGGATCCCACATGGACCCCATCAGGGTCCATTTGATTCCATTTCTACACTTTCAGTGTTACAATTGGATGAATTAACACTTAGGGTTTTACTGTGTAGGAGCTACAAGCTGACAGCTTGGCTATTCGTACAAAGACATAGAGCCGCTTACAGTCATTGGTGTGATTTCCATATTCAAATTTACAAGAAGGGCTTCCAATTGAATACAGTGTGGAGAGTTATCACGTCTTCTTTGGCATGTTATGATGGCGTGTGTTTTTCAGGCTTGCATGTGATGAGTACCACCTGATAAAAGGAATTAACAGCATCCAGCAGCACACCAAATCTAGCATGTTTGCCCTGGAAGCTGCTATCTGCTGTTTTCCACGCTGACCACTCGGCCAAACAGTGTCTAGTGCAGCCAATAGTACTGTAGCCATCAGTCAGCGTGACACCTAGCATGTTGCCAGCTGCCCCTTGTCCAAACCTTTCTAATGAATAGACCTGGCCGTGTCTCAGTACATTGATTCTGACCGAAAGGCTTTAAAGCCATTGATTGACCTGAACTTTCAGTTACAGCCCTCGTCTGTGGTGAAAAATGCACATTTTCAAATATAGCCTCAAAGAGAGCTGCCTTGGGGCTAAAAAAGAAATAGATTTTGTTTCTAGTGTGAAATGTCAGAATCTGGCTTTAGATCAAACTTTGGCTTGTTACCTGAAGAGGTGCCACAGCTAAGATAAGTTGAAAGGCCAGATTGTCAAGGCCAGAACTTTTGAAACATGGCCACACTGTGCCTTTGTAACAAAACTATACTTTACAATGTTTCATGGTGAATACTTTCTTCAGCCAGAGGCGTCTATGATACCTCATTTCCACCAAAGTTAATAGAACCATTGTTAAAGGGACTCAGTGAACTTTTGAATTGTATTTTTTCTCTGTTATGTGGACAGGTCTCTGCATTAATCTTCTTAGCTCCCCTAAAACCATCTTGTTCACCGTGCAGGGTCTTATAAACCCTGTGGCAAGCTACCTCACTGTTTTATAACCCATGAGATTCGGGGCAGAAAGCTGAACTGCTGAGACCAAATCCTTTTTACGTAACAAACTGAAAAGTGAAAAGTGAAAATCAAACCAATAACGAAACATAATGGAAATGTACAGCAACTAAATAAATTAGGATAAATAATTAAATGTAAATAAGTGTAATAATAAGTAAATCAATAAATGTGTGTTTAACCTCTTGAACTCCAGCATCCAAATTCTGGGGGGAACATTAGTCAAATATAGCAGATCTACAAACTCTTGTAGATCGGCAAGATATTTGGTGTACAGTAGATGGAGAAAAAAAGCGGTCCAACTGCAGTTGCAACTCGGGTTTGTTTCACTAGACTAGTGGGTTTGAAGTGGTGGGTTTGAAATTCCTGTCTCTGCTGTCTTCAGGATGCCCGATGGATCCCAAGAAGTGCAGCGGCAGAGAGCTGCCGCCACCGCGCTCCCACATCATCACGCCTCACGGCAGCACCGTGGGCTTCAGAGGGGGCAGCCTGGCGGGCCGCAGTGTCTTCCGACGCAACGGTAAGAAGAACCTGACCCCACGTGGTGGAAAGTAACCAAGTACATTTACTTAAGGGCAATTTTGAGGTACTTTTAGTTTACTTGAGTAAATACACTTTTTTATGCTTTATAGTTTTACTCAACCTCATCTCAGATAAATATTGTACTCCACTACAATGATTGGAAAAACATTCTACTTTGTCTATTCAAAAATAGCAGATCTACAAGCTCACTGCGCATTGCATCGTGACACGTTGTGAGCTTGTATTTTCACGGCAATATATGTTGAATACAGACCTTTTACTTGTAACAGAGTATTTCCATATGTAGTATTGCTACTTTTAAGTAAAGAAATCTTCTTCCACCCCTGCTAACACTACACGCTACAAAACTCTTAAGTGTGAATGTGTTTATTTGCGTGTACATGTCCATTTAATTGTGCACTTACTTGGTCTGTCTAGTAGTTCATACATTTGTGTGCACAGTATGTCTTTAAGGGTATATTATTTGCGTGCGTGCGTGCGTTTTCTAACATGTCTCTGCCTTGATCAGCTCATCCAGATCTAGTGGATTTCACAATCTGGTCTGTTGGCTCCACCGCTGAACCACTCAATTTGCAACCTAATCGAGCCTGCACAAGCATGTGTGTGCGTGCGTGCGTGCGTGTGTGTGAGTGTGTGTGTGTGTGTGAGAGCGTGCATGCATGCACATGCAATTGTGTGCATGCATTTTTGCACGCGCGCATACACACACGCACACACACACACACGCAAGCACGCACGCACGCACGCGCGCGCACACACACACACACACACACACACAACCACCCACCCACCCACCCACCCACCCACACACACACACACACACACACACACACACACACACACACACACACACACACACACACACACAATTGGAGCTGTCAGCACATAATAGCTAAAGAGGAGGGAGACAGATATAAATGCTTCTAATGATGTGATTAAGTATGGGAGGATGGTCCAGAATTACTCCACTGTGTGTGGTGTGTAAACAAACCTAAGAAACGGCTCGCATTTCAGCAAACATTTATTTACGGTGTGCTACCACGACTGCATGTCAAATAACATCACACACAAACATGCCATGTGCACGTGCAAACAGAATGCTTAGTGTTATTTTAACACTACAATGTAAAAGACGTATCACAAAGAGAGTCCCCCAAACGGATGCAACAAAACAGGAGCAGCTCTCACTGTTGTGCAAACATGCCGTCAGTACCACGACTTGCACTGTGTTCTACATTACACAGCCCAGGCTGTACCCAGCGCCACAAATAACTCAATAACTTGTGGAAAAGACTAACTACACAAACAAGCACACAACACCTACACACACACACACACACACACACACACACACACACACACACACACACACACACACACACACACACACACACACACACACACACACACACACACCTGTGCCATTTAATCACACGTTGCTTTCACCGGGCTGCAGTTGATGCACACCCCAAAGTCCGGAGTGTTGATTTAAATTAAATGGACCTCACAGCTCTCACACTCTCTGAGTTAAATGAACACTCCAGAGTTTTTGGTGTGCAACATACACAGTAGAATTGTTAGTGTTGTTAATTTAAGACCCAAATGGACCCGTAACTCCGAAAAGAGTAATGGAACCGAGTGGACCCTTTTGTTGCTTTAGTATGCTTTTTGGAGTTAAATCATTTTTTTTATAGTGTACTGCAGCCAGACGGGAAAGCAGTGGTGGAATAAGTACTCCCAATTGTTTTACTTAAGTAAAAGTAGCAATACCACCATGTAGAAATGGAAAGCGACCACATTCGGCGTGAGACTCAACTCCAGCAGCTGCCTGGCACTCCAGTGACAGGGCCGCCTGTGGCTGTGGAAGTAGTGCAGTTACCTGGGCACTATCTTCTCAGGTGATTGGCAGTGAGCCCCAGTGCTTCTCTGATAAGGAATGGAAAAGGGGGGAAAATGTCCACAGAGGAAGATAGGGTGGGGTGAGACGTGGCAGTTTGATGGGTGTAAGGGAGATGTTATTGTGTGTGTGTGTGTGTGTGTGTGTGTGTGTGTGTGTGTGTGTGTGTGTGTGTGTGTGTGTGTGTGTGTGTGTGTGTGTGTGTGTGTGTGTGTGTGTGTGTGTGTGTGTGTGTGTGTGTGTGTGTGTGGACACACTGTGAGTGAGCAGAGGAGAAGTTTCTCTCTTCTTGGTTGGCTGAACTTGTCACTGAGGACCAACACAGTCCAACTCTTCTGTTGTGTTATGTTCGAAGAGGGGAGACGCTACTTCACACCAGAGGCCCACGTCTCCCTCTTGTCTCCATCCTTGCCGCCTTCACATCTCTCTCTCTCTCTCTCTCTCTCTCTCTCTCTCTCTCTCTCTCTCTCTCTCTCTCTCTCTCTCTCTCTCTCTCACACACACACTGTCTACCTCTAAATGCTCTCTTTCTCTCAGTGTTTTCCTCATGCCACTGTATCTCACTTTATCTCTTGTGCTTCCGTCCTGTTGAGATTATATTTGTGACCACGTTCACAGCTAGCGATAACACATCCGGCATCGCATGGCAACGCATCGAGTTCTGGGGATTGGAATGTGGCTCGAGTGCTGCCTCTCAGGCTCTACGAGGGAACACAGTATTTGAACAGCAGCACTCTAGTTTCAAGTTTGGCAATGTCTGACTGAGTGTTGTTTGAATCACAATATTTTGGGGGAATAGTCAAAAAACCTCTGAAGAACACAGGTAATTTGCATGATCCAAATGAATATATTCATGACTTGGGATGTGTGTCTGATGCAGCGAGGAACGTGGCGCGGGCTCAGAGGCTGGTGGAGGTTGACGGGGACCTCGTGGCTCTGCTCAACACCAGGATCAAAAACGTGTCTCCAGTGGCCGACGGACGTGCCGCGGACGAGCCCGACGACATCCGCCAGCGCAAGCGCGACCGAATGGCCGCTGTGCACCAGCAGGAGGCCAAGAAAGACGCGGAGAACCGGGTCAAGACAACTGCGGTCATGGTAAGGTCCGACTCTGTTCTTTAGCCAAACTCCTATCTCCAAAGCACAGCCATGCTCTTTTTTGTCCATATGTGCCCTCTTAACTCAAATTTCAAATGGACAACTAAGGCAAGTTAATCACTTCTATTCTGGTGCACTGCGTTATGAAATATGTCTTGGGAGGCCCTTTGATGTGAAGTGTCTCTCTCGGGCTGCCAGGCGGTGGCACAAGCCTGCTGGGAACATGCCCCCCAGCCCTCTGTGTTGTGGCAACTGAACAGGCAGGTGTTCATTGTTCCACTACCCACGGGCACATCTTGTATTTTTACCCACGGGTACACGTGCTAAATGCATTTTTGGCATTGGTACGCGGCTGTGTCACATGTTCTACTTCCTCTCTGGAGACCGGTGTTGTAGTGTGTTCATGGCACTTAGCAACAGCCATCTCAAGGGGAAAAGCACTGAAATATTCATCCCACAACTTCACAGAGGCCATGCAAAAGAATGATTTCACACTTAAAAGGTGGCAGTCACTGCATGACATTGCTTCGTCCCAGTTAGACTGTCCTACCTTAAGTGTTGTACAATTGGTGTTTTTTTTTTAATTCGGCATCCGTTTAAAAAAAAATGTCAAGACAGTGGCTGTGTCTCATTTGCAAAGAAGCTTTCCTACCTGTCACCATCTCTTGACGACACAGGCCATCACACAGGCGTTATCACTTTGTGTATATGACTATGTACCACTGCTATGACTTATGTGTACACTTATGAGACTTTGATTCTATATCTGCTGCTATTTACAGTATATCTGCTGAAAATGTATCTTTACTTGCATAATACGCATTTATGCCTCATTTCATTTCTATTCACCATGGCTGCATCTAATGCATATTTGATATTCTGAATTTGACATTGAGTCTTCTTGTTATCAGACTTTGTTTCCTGTGTTTCTGTATACACTGTATACAGTATTCTTGTAATGTGATACTCAGCAGAAACAGTTTTCCAGGTCAGGAAAGGGTTTAGAATTAACCATTTTTGGAAAAGGTATATACCTTGTTTTTGGCGATTTATTATGTTCATAGAAACATGACTTAAAACATGTCTAATATTATGCAAATGATGTAATTTGTATTAAAATGTTGTACTCCCCTGCACGGACTGCGTGGGTGTAGCCTTAGGCTACTATTATATGTCCCATGACAAAAAAGAACATTTTAGCTTGTAGATATGTTCTTTTTGCCATGTGACACCCTTGTGCAATGGAGTATAAATCAGTCACATGATACACTTTGGTGTAACAGTATGCAGTTGGCAGAGGGAATGTTAAATTTACAAGCGCAAGCAGATTGCATATCCGCCAAAATGCCTTGAATGTGTATGTTCAATTATTTATGGCTTTCAAAAACCACGTGTTTGAAAGCAACGCTGGTTACAGGCTACAGTATGCACCCAACCTTTCGATATTGGCAACAAGAAGCTCTGATTAGCAATATGCCAAAGGTAAAAAGCATAAAGACAACCAACAGACTTCTGAGGCAACATATGCAAAATTTGCTCTCTGGAGAAAGTTTTGAAAATGCATTGGTAAAAGTGTGTGGGAACCTGATTAAAGTTTAAGGTGATTGCCTTGTGTGTATCTACTTAGGAACAAACCTTGTTAAGTACCTGTTTTGTCCAAATGTTGACATTATTTTAGAAAACCTAGATAGGTAGCACCAGCTTGCACCTCTGCTTCCTATGGTAGTCAAGCCTTTCACGCACCTGGCTCCCTTCAAGTCTCTTGTGCAACAGATGAGCTGACCAAAGATTTATGGACTATGTTTTCAAGCTTTAATTTTTATTAGTGTCCGGGTTGCTGAGTCGGCAGAGCTCTCGCTTTCAGACCACAAGGTCATGGGTTCGATCGCGGGCACCAACAACTCAGCGTATGAGTAGTACGGCTTGGGTGCGGTAAGTTGTGCGCTAAGTACTGGGAGCTGAGGATAGGTATACGTGCCTGGGGGAGACCTGTGCTCCGACGAGCACTTTTTCTAGTTTTTAGCGGTGCCAACCGCTCTAAGCTTGACTTTGTCCGTATGTCCGTCCGTCCGTGGAAGCACGGGATGAGCACGGGATTTCAAACGGCTATAACTCCAGTTTGCAGCATGCCACCAAGTCCAAATATGGTATGTGGACTTAGACCACCAATAGGGACGAGCATGAATTGCTGAAGTTATCAAAGAGGGGTCCAGGGACCCCCAAGCACGGGATGAGCACGGGATTTTAAACAGCTATAACTCCAGTTTGCAGCATGCCACCAAGTCCAAATATGGTATGTGGACTTACACCACCAATAGGGACGAGCATGAATTGCTGAAGTTAGCAAAGAGGGGTCCAGGGACCCCCAGCGTATGTTATGTTTGTCCGTCCGTGGAAGCACGGGATGAGCACGGGATTTCAAACAGCTATAACTCAAGTTTGCAGCATGCCACCAAGTCCAAATATGGCATATGGACTTAGACCACCAATAGGGACGAGCATGAATTGCTGAAGTTAGCAAAGAGGGGTCCAGGGACCCCCAGCGTATGTTATGTTTGTCCGTCCGTGGAAGCACGGGATGAGCACGGGATTTCAAACAGCTATAACTCAAGTTTGCAGCATGCCACCAAGTCCAAATATGGCATATGGACTTAGACCACCAATAGGGACCAGCATGAATTGCTGAAGCCCCGCCCCCTCTGTCTTCCCATTGGCTGGCCTTTAAACAGGCATAACTCAAGTTCACAGCATGCTAGGGAGTACAAATTTTGTACATGGACTAAAACCACCAATAGGGACGAACTGTAATTACTAAAACCCCGCCCCCTCTGTCTGCCCATTGTCTGGGCTTTAAACAGCCATCATTCCAGTTTGCAGCATGCTACCAAGTAAAAATTTGGTAAGTGGACTCAGACCACCAATAGGGACGAACTGAAATGAGTTAAGCCCCGCCCCACAGGCACCGCTTCCTTCACACAGGGTGTGATTTTTCTTTTGAACACAGCCGAAGTGCTCAATGGCAAGGTTTTGAGTCATCTAACAATATAAACACATGTACTCAACACCAAATGTCCTTCTCCATCTTCTCTCAGACTCGGCGGGAAGAGCGAGCCCGGCTTGACAGGGATCTGCGTGTGATCGAGGCCTACCAGGACCGCGGCAAGATGGAGGGCATCGCCAACATGTTGAGCCAGGCCATCACCACCCAGCATGTGCTCTATGCCAGCCTGGGCACTGCTGAGTACATGGAGTTTGTGCTGAAGAACCCCTTCAATGTTCCACAGACCGTCCAGATCCACAGTGAAGACCCCGAACTCAGGTAGCGCAGTGGTTGGTGGTGGTCATATGGGTGAGAAGTTGGTGAAGCCAGTGGGGTAGAGTTCTCAAATTCTACCCTCAAAAGTATGCTAATTGGTCGGGCCAAGCTGAGCCTCGGGTTCCATGTTTTTTTAGTTTTTTTTTAATAATATATATTTAAATTCTGTTCTGTCTGAATGTGTATTTATCTATTATGAAGATGGCGCTGACGGCGCTGACTGGCTGGCGTTAACTTGCACTGTGCTGCTCAGGGCTCAGGCAGCAGAGCGAGAGAGAGTAAAAAAAAACGATTCAGGGCGAGCGCTCCGATGGTAACCGGAACGCTCACCCAAAACACACTCGCCCCCATTCATTTCGCGGACAGAGGCCGCCGGATTAGACCTGGGGCGAGTGTGTTTTGGGTCGAGCGTTCGGTGATTTCATTCACCGCTTGTTTACAAGTCGAATTTGGGGAAACAAAATAATTAGGAGCTCAAAAACATAATGAGAGGATACAAGAGATATCTGTGCAACAGCTGCAAAGTGTGCATATTTAAGCAAGTATTTTAAAACAGTGAAACCTACCGAGGAAAAAAAAACCAGAAAGTGATAATTTCTGCGACTCCAGTACAAAAACCCACGGCAAATAAAGTCGGTCTACACCAGCCTTCAACAATAGCGGTACATTCAGTGGTCAGGTTCGTTCAGAAATCAATTGAAGAACGCAGGAACGAGCTTTCCATATAGCCACGCGCGAGAACGTGCATACACGCAGTACACTACACATGTGTCATTGTTTACGTCGTCAGATGGTTTTAATTTGAAGGTTTAACAGGATGTTCAATGTGTTTTTGTGAGTTAAGATAACTGACCGGCGTGCTCTATGCCGGCGCGCTGTGTCAAGTTACACAAGTGGCGGAAACAGTGCTCTCTGATTTTCACAATAAAATGTTATCCACCCGCGTTTAGTTCAGTATTATAATATTTTTCACCCAACACAAGTAAACTTAAGCTAATAGGTTAACAACAGTCTCGAGTCGGTCTCAGACAGTCAGGGGGGGAGAGGAGACGGAGACTCGGTCGAGAGAGGCAGAGAAATGCAGACGATGCATTGCATTGCACAGATGGTGTGTCCGTGAGCAAGACAAGGATTGTGTGTGTGTGTGTGTGTGTGTGTGTGTGTGTGTGTGTGTCTGTGTCTGTGTCTGTGTCTGTCTGTGTGTGTGTGTGTGTGTGTGTGTGTGTGTGTGTAATCTCTCAAGAACAGATTCTGCTCTCCGCTTGAATCTGTCGGGGGGGTTCGTCATATCGCGTACGCACTGGCCTAGAAGTGGGCGTGCCTTCAGATCAGGAAGCAGGCCGCGCTTTACCCAATCAAATGTAGTGGGCTTTACGTGTGTGCCGATCCTTCCCCACTAGAAACAATCCGAAACTCATTTAACAATAGCGTCCTCGGAGCAGACAAAACCACGGAAAGATATTCACATTTTAACTTCCTCTTTCATCATAGAAAAGTGGGCTTATAACCAAAACGATCCATGTTCTCTGGGAGAAGTGGTGTTAGTGTTCCGTGTAGAAATATTGTTAGTGGGAATGAAAACATAGTCGCACCACCGGAAGTGAAAGGCTGAAGACAGACCAAAACCCTGGTTTCCCTGCGCACGGGTGCTCCATCGAGCTCCCCCCAGAGCTAAGCGAAAGAGTAGAAAACAGCAGAGGGCGCTGTTCCTTTTTTATTTGGCGATAGGTTCCCAGATTGGTGTGTGTGTGTGCACAGTGTACATGTTTAACAGCAACTAAATGTCCTTACAAAGCTGGAAAGTTTGACTTTTCAGCATCTGATTGTAACCTGAGGGCATTTGCCTGGTCTTTTCTTTTTCTTTTGTGTGTGCTTTATTTAGCATAATTTTTATGTTTTAAATAAGTTTTTTTTGTTGAGAAGTTTCACTTCACTTGGCAACCACACTTTTAGTGCTGCGTTAATTCATGCATCTCACCTCACATGAGACACAGATAATCTCCTGCAGCAGTACATCATGTCCTTGAACTACAGTACATACTGTACGTGTAGAATGCTACTGAAACAATAACTATGCTGTTAAACCACTTAAGCCCTAGATCTACTTTGTTATACAATGGTGTTGAAAATAGGAAATCTATAAGCTCACAGTGTGAATGGTCTATTGTCATTTCTAATGTAACCTGCATGGTTCCAGTGTCATTGTCTCTGCCAGGCCCAAAGGCATGGCTGGTTTTGCACCCTGTCTGTCCGTCCGTGTGTCCATCCGTCCATCTGTCGGTGGACGGCTATTCTCCGGCACTGTTGGCTTGATTGCAGCGAAACTGTGCACACACACTCCCTGGGTGCCAATTCAGAACCTCTGCCCCAAATTTTTCACATGGGCATGTTATAGCGCCACCAGGAGGCCACTTTTTGCTAAACACATTTTTTGACACTACTCCAACAGATTTTATCCAAACATCACGCAAATTGGTATGATCAATGTGATCAAGATGGATCTGATCAATTTTTCATATTGCATCCTGATTGGCTAAGATTGACATCTAAAGTTTGCAGGAGTTGCCCGTTTTGAACAAAATGCCGCAAATCATGAACGCAGCATCTGATTGTGGTGAAACTTTGCACTTGTGCTGCACAATGTTTCGTTATCGTATCGTTATCTCAGTATCGCAAAAGGCAACGATATGGTCGATATAAATTCCCCCCACTCGCTCTTCCACTGCTAAAGCCAGCAACATCCCTTTGTTTTAGCCAGTAAAACCACCCCTCCGTTTCTCCCTCTCTTTCATGCACCTGAGGGTGTGTATGTGTGTGCGTGCGTGTGCGCACGTGTGCGTGCTTGCGTGCGTGGGAGCGGGGAGGCGTGCGTCCATAGGAGCGGGGAGGCGTGCGTGCGTGGGAGCGGGGAGGCGTGCGGGGGCGGGGGGCAGCGGGAACTGAAACTGAAACAGAGACTCTCCGTTTCTCTGCATGTTGCGCTGTTTTCAACTTGTTGAAAGCCAGCTCAACGAGTGTGTGTGTGTGCTGTGTTTGTGTGACGAGCATGTGTCAGACTGCTCCTACCTGCTGCTTCATAGAGCAAGACCTGCAATTGCCTTTCATTGAAAATGAATTACTAAGCGTCGTCTGAAATGTCCTTAATGCAAGCTGCCTAAAGCCTTCTGTATGAAAAGCTTGACTGTTTATGTCCATTTGTCAGATTGACGTTCGTTTTTATTGAACTTTGCCGTGACTTGTCTTTCACTTAGAATGTCCGTCAAGTCAAACGAGAGTAAACACTTGATTTCCGGACGGTCGGCCTTCAAAATAAGAGTGTTGTCCTAGGAAAGTGAGCGTTTTACATTAGGTCAGAGAAATTCAAAATAAGAGTGGAACTGACTTGCTATTTTTTTGAAGAATGCTTAGTTTTCATTGTTGCTACACTTAGAATATCAAATAATCCAATAGCCTTTAAAATTAAGAGTGATATTGACTTGTTATTATGCAGTTTTTTGAATAATTTGACGTTGCAACATATAGAATATGAAATTTGAACGGTAATATCGTATATCGTATCGATAACGAAATATTTGGCATAAATATCGAGATATGAAATTTAGTCCATATCTTGCAGCCTTACTTTGCACGCACATTCGCGCTACATTGAGGAACAAATGCCATCCTTTCAACATTGCCCTATCATAGCGCCAACAGGAGGCCGATTTTTGCAACAAAATATATATATATTACTCCTACAAATGTTGTCCAAACATCACGCAAATCGGTACATATTATCTCTTTAGTCAAGTGATCAAGTCGGATCTGTCCGATCCGTCCTATTTTTCACATTCCAGCCTGATTGGGGAACATTGCTGGCCTACACTAACCTGTGCTGTGCACTGGCCTACACTAACCTGTGCACACACTAACCTTTTTCTAGTTTCTAATGTAACTAGGATGGTCCAGTGTCATTTCTAATGTAACTAGCATGGTCTGCTGCATGTCTTTGGATTGGATGAGCACACTTCATGTTGACAAACAATTGCTGGATTGTGCTGTGCATGAATCACTGTGGCATTAGTGCAGCCAGAAGGCCACCAGGTCTAATTGGGGATTGGGAAGCAGCACAGCTGTGCTACCAAGCGACCGTCTTCTTTTCGGCCCACGCTCACCAAGGTTTTCTCGTGTTGAAGCAACGTGATTTCACTAAGGGATGAGTCATCCTGAAGCATCCTCCGTTGGATATCTCTTTAGGGCTGCAACAGTTAATGGAACTAATCGATTTGATTGATTATGAAAAATAATCGATTCATAATTGATCCCTATTTTGGGCATGTCATTATAGGCGAAAAATTAAAAAATACTTGAAATGTGACACGTTGTGAGCTTGTAGATTAATTTATTCCTTGATGTATACAATTTAAAAAATATGTAAAATATGTTTTACTTTTATTGATTTTAAGTCATATTGCCCAGCCCTAGCTTGCAGTAACCAAAATATTGAACTGGACAAAGTTAGGCCCAGTGATTAAAATGCAAAGATGTGGAAAACATCCATTTGTAGGCTTGCTGCATTATGGACTCCAATATTATTATTAGAATATTAGGCTAGATTTGATTTACAATATACATACGTAAAGTATACATTCTAGATACTACTGTTGCTGTTTTTACATGTTTTTTTTACATGCTGACACCATGCTGAGGTGATGCTTCCAACGTGTTCCAAGCCTAATATTATTCTCCAGAAATAGCTGATCTACAAGCTCACAACGTGTCGCATTGCAATGCATTGTGAGCTTGTAGGTCAGCTGTTTTCAGCACACGACATCATTGTACAACAAAGTACGAATCACACTTCTTCCACACAAACAAAACCCATCGAAAAAACTCCAGCTGTAACCTGAAATTCAGAGCTTGGCCTTTGAGAGTACTTTAGAGACAGAGGGGAACGGAGAGTTCTGCCTTTGATGTGCTGGGTCTATTTTTTTCGCCTCGCTGAAGCAGCGGGGAGCCTGAAGGCTCCTCTACAGTAGAGAGAACACGTTCTCTACCTGTTGCCATGCATTTTGCATGGCTGCGTTCATGTGTAATGCCTCACCAGGCCCCTTGCCTGCCATAGCTGGCGGCTAGCGAAGCGAAAGCAGGGATGTCCTGTGTTGTTCCTCAGCGTCTCCAGCAACAAGGCCATTTTTCCATTCCTCTCTCTGTCTCTCTCCCTCCCTCTCTCTCCTTCTCTCTCTCACCTTTTTTTCTCATGTCCTCCATTCATGCTGTTGTTTCATTATCTTCCCCACTGCTTCTCTTACTGTTTTACTGTTTTTTTTTCTCCTTTCTTTTTCCCATCTAAATCTATTCATGCTCCTGGCCTCTTGTGTTTCTGTTTTCTCTGTCTATAAGCAGCACCTCATGTCTTTTCTTTTGAGTTGCCCTCCATTTTTACATTATCGGAGTACACTCTGGATTTTACTTGTGTACAGTAGAACACACACATGCATGTATGCACGCACTAATGCACACGCACACATTCCCTCCTCTCTCTCCCTCTCGCAAAATGGTTGGCTCCAGATGCTGCAGCTTGGTAAAAAGCCAAATAAGGTTCATTAAAATGACTAGTCTAGTCACAAGGCTAATGTTAGCAAGGTGGGTTCCTGAAAAATGCATAAATTCTCCATTTGCTATTGCGCGAAATTCCTTTCTCCATGCCCCCGGGGGTGTGGACCCTTTGAAGTTTAAAGCAGTCCGTCCCTTTATGTATTTGTGTGTGAAATTCTCCCACTCAAAGAAAAGAGGAAAAGTGGAGTGTGGAGGAGAGGGTGAAAATGAGTCCCCTCTGCCAGAGTGTGTTATCTTTTTCCTGTAACACTCTCCCTCGAAATCCATTTGATGGGGATTGGGGGACTAGCATTGACCTCTATAGCATTGTATGAAAGCTGTGGATGGTAATTGAAAGCCATGCATTGTACTCTGAGTATTGACTATAGATAGACCTTGGAAAGTTGCCCCACTTCTATTTTGGACCTAACACAAGTCACAGTAGTTGTTTTTATTGTTGTTTATCAATAGCCCTTTTGTAAACAAGAAAGAAATAAGAAGCTTTATTATTGCAATGTTAATTTTTATTTTGTATAAAAAGGATAATACCACTGTTGTAGTTTTAGCCTGCCACACCAATAGAGAGCATCATTTAGATGAATGTGAAGGAAAGCTTCAATAACCCACAATGAGTTTTGAGAATAAAGGACCATTTCTGGTTTTGTAGCTCTATAAAATGATTATGTGAGAAAATGATTTAAACGTTCTGTTAAACCATAACATTCTTTGGGTTCATTTTTATGGTATGTCCGAGGGCCAAGTTGGTTTGTATGGCTGTGTGTCCCCGTAAAATTAAACAATCACAGCTCATGAAACAGAAACTGAACAGTGCTCACACTGCCAAGTGTAACACATGGTAGCAGGTAATCTCCGGCACCGCTGGCCTGGCCGCTGCGAAACTGTGCACGCACACTCCCTGGATGCCAATTCAGAACCTCTTGCCCAAAATTTTCAGATTGACCAGTTATAGCGCCACCAGGAGGCCAATTTGTGCAAAACACATTTATTGATACTACTCCTACAGATTTTGTCCAAACATCACACAAATCGGTACACAGTATCTCTTTAGTCATGTGATCAACACGGATTTATCCGATTTCCCATATTCCATCCTGATTGCCTAAGATTGGCTTCCAAAGTTTGCAGGATCGGTCCGTTTTGAACACAATGCCTCAAATCATGAACACAGCTTACGCACATTTCTATTAGGCCGAGGAAGAAATGCCACCCTTTTCACATTGGCCTGTTATAGCGCCACCAGCAGGTCTAATTTTGAAAAACACATTTTTGGAACAAAATGCCCCAAATCATGAATGCAGTGTCCGATTGCAGTGAAAAGCCCTTGAACAAATGGCACCCTTTTCACATTGGCCTATTATACCGCCACCAGGAGGCCACAATAACGTACCTGACCTGGCGGAGACCTGTGCTCCGAGGAGCACTTTTTCTAGTTTTGTATATTTTTCTCCAAATAACAGGGAGATGTTTTGAAGGCCAGTAACTGAAAAACAAAAGCTCACACTCACGACTTACTGTCTAGTTTGCTGTAATGTTTATAAATAGTACATAGATAGACAAACCAGCATTACATTATGTTTGTCTATCACTGAATTTGGTGGCTTGGATTTGCTCCCATAATGCTCCAGAGCAATCTGCACAAGCATGACACAATAGAGCCTAAGTACACGGTTATTATAGACATATGAACCCCTCATAGACAGAACCTAAAGATAACCCTAAACAGATATTGAACGAACATGATACGATATGAACCCATGCATTGAGTGACATGCTGTCAAAGTGACAAGCTAAATCCTACTACAGGAGGAGGCTGGGGAGATGGAGGGAGTTTGAACACTCACAAGCTGACATTTGTGGTAGCAGTTAGTGATGTTAAGCATGTAAGAGTGAGTGATGGTCTGCTTTAATCTGCTTAAATAGCCTGTGTAGTTTCAGGCCGCTTACGTGGCCTTCAAATCTGGTCCTGTATTGCGCTGATCAGAACAATAGTCGCCATGTTATGGCCATTTGAAGTGTTAAACACTGCTGTAACACTGCACTAACTGAAGTTTGGTATGGATTAGAGCACCGGGACGCCTGTGCCCTCCAGTGTGATGGCAGTCCCATGAACAGTGTTTGTGCCAACTTTGGTGCAGATTGGAGCAACGGTGCACCTGTGGCCCCTGGTGTGACTATTCTGATGGCAGTCCCCTGAATACTGTTTGTGCAAAGTTTGGTGTGGATCGGAGTGATCGTGCGCCCCTCGAGTCCCCTCGAGATCGCGCGCCCCTCGAGTCCTGTTACGTTTGATGTCCGTAGTCCCTGGTCGACCCACCCTCTAGGCCAGGAGTCTTCAACGTTTTTCAGCCCAAGGACCCCTTAGCTGAAAGAGAGATGAAGCAGGGACCCCCACTACATACTGTACATTTGTATTTTCATAGATGTCATAGACCAACACCAAACCTCTTTGCCGAAAATAGCCGATCTACAAGCTCACAACGCCTCGCAGCTCTTCAGAATAGGGATAATAGTGTTAATGTGGTTATTAAGTGGTTAATGTAAAAAATAAAATAAAAATAAAAACTAGAAAAAGTGCTCCTCGGAGCACAGGTCTCCGCCAGGTCAGGTAGGCTATTGTGGCCTCCTGGTGGCGCTATAATAGGCCAATGTGAAAAGGGTGCAATTTCTTCTTAGGCCTTGCACGGCAATCGGACACTGCATTCATGATTTGAGGCATTTTGTTAAAAAAAAATGTTTTGCTAAATTAGATCTGCTGGTGGCGCTATAACAGGCCAATGTTAAAAGGGTAGCATTTGTTCCTCAACATAGTGTGAATGTGTGTGCAAAGTTTGACATTTTGTTCATAACGGGCCACTCCTGCAAACTTTAGATGTGAATTTTAGCCAATCGGGATCGAATATGAAAAATCAAACAGATCTGTCTTGGTCACATGACTATAGAGATCATGTGTACCGATTTGCGTGAAATTTGGATAAAATTGGAAGGAGTAATGTAAAGAAATATGTTTTACATAAGTAGGCCTCCTGGTGGCGCTATAAAAGGCAGATGAGAAAAATGCAGGGCAAAGGTTTTTCCTTGACCTCTAGGGAGTGTGCATACAAAGTTTTACACAGATCGGTGCAGTTATAGGTAAAAACACGAATCGGGCTGTTATAGCGCCACCATGAGGCTGATTAGAAAAATCTCAAGTGGCATTCCTCGGCATAGTGGGAATGTGCATGCAAAGGTTCACGGAAATTGCATGCTGTGTTCATGATTTGAGGCATTTTGTTCAAAACGGAGCAGTCCTGCAAATTTTGGAAGCCATTTTTAGCCAATCAGGATGGAATATGAAAAATCTGAAAGACCCGTTTCGTTTAATGACTATAGAGATACTGTGTACCGATGTGCGTGATGTTTGGACAAAATCTGTAAGAGTACTGTGAAAAAATGTGTTTTGCAAAAAGCGGCCTCCTGGTGGCGCTATAACAGGGTCATGTGAAAAAATTGGTGGACGGACGGACGAACGGACGAACGGACGGACGGACGGACGGACTTTCGGCCTGGCGGAGACAAAAAGGCCTCCCTGTAGTAACTCTGAGGACCCCCTAGGGGTCCCGGACCCCTTGTTGAAAACCCCTGCTGAACCTAGTACATTCAGTCTGAATTATGATGCTGAATGAAAGGTAACAGCTGACCATTATTAAAAGCCAATCCAAAAGATGCACACTGATTTCAGAGGGCACCATGCCTAAGTGATATGTCATGACTGAGTGAGGGAAGGAGACATATCTGATGCAACTTAATGTTATGTCATGTAATTTAATGCTACCTAAGGCTCGATAACATTCTGAAGACTCACTCCTACAGATTCCACCTTAGCCTGCCTGTATAGCACTTTATCTAGTCTTGAAGACCATGCAGATTTATGCAAAGGTTAAATGGGATTTAGATAGCATGTTATTTAGACAGATGCTAGGTTCATTGTTTACCATGGTATCCTATTCTTTCAATGCACAGATTATTATTTTGATAGTATATTGTTTAAGAGTAATGCTAGGTTCTTGGTTTACCTGTGATCCTGTTTACTGAGGTACTACACGGTCTCACTGCATTCACTAAGTCACTCTGGATAAGAGCGTCTGCTTAATGCCTAAATTGTAATTGAAAATTGTAAAACACATATTTTACCACGACATTAACACTGAGGATTTTACTGTGCTGGATCAACCGGGGGTGGTTTATACACTAATTATATGAACTTCTCTTTCCACACAGTGTCATCACCAACACGGACGAGTGGCGCTACTTCAAGGAGCTGACCAAAACACCTACCCCACTGGAGGAGGACATGTTTCACCTAGGGGAGGATGAGTTGCAGCCCCCCCGTGTTTACCTGCGGCCCAAGGAGAGTGTCCACATACCCCTGAAGTACCAGAGCTTCCTGTGTGACCACAACATGGCCCCTCAGGTACAGTATACACCTGTACACGCACTCTTAGCTTGGTTCATTGATGGGAGGGTGAATCAAGGACCTCAGAAACAATTAATTGGGCAGGATCTCCTCGTTTGGTCAGTAGGAATGCACTGAGGACACTAGCTGGAGCACTCATCCAATGTCATTTTGACTATGCATGCACCTCATGGCACGTTAACACCTCAAAGGCACTAAGATCAAAAGTACATGACCTCTCAGAACAAACTAGTCAGACTACTATTAGACCTCACACCTAGGACTCACACCTAGGACTCATCTAACCCTGCTCATTATGCTAGGGTGGGATGGCTCAGGGTAGAAGACAGAGTACAGAAACTTGCAATGGGCCAGGTGGTTTTCAAGATACTCAAGGGACCAGTGTACCTGTCAAACTACTAAAGAGTGAGAAACGCCCACGGGCACAACACCAGAGGGAGCTCCACAGATCTCATTCCCCCCAGATTCGGCACAAACATGGGGATGAATTCATCCTACTATTATGCCACCAAAATGTGCAATGCCCTACCACCAGCCATCAAAAAGTGTAACCCCCTACCCCCTTAAAAAAACACCATAAAAGACCACCTGTCTGCAATTTGCAACTGGACCTAGAAGTCTTCTACTGTAGCTTGCCAAAAGAAATTACCCCCACTGTTTTTCTGCAAATATACTTTTACTGGTTCTAGTATTGATGATTTCTTGTATAGTATTGTATGTCTTGTTGAATTGAATACATAGGACCACAATGAAAGCCCTCAGGGCGTTTTGTGTTATCCTTTTAGTATCATTGTATAACGTATCTCTGTACTTTTTGTAAACTGTTAATAAAGTATTCAATCAATAAAAAAACTAACTCCAGTGCAAGTCTTAGTGAGGAGCCTTACTGGCTTCAGTTATCTCTACACTCATCCATATCTGCATTATGTTGGCTTATTTCGGTCTTTTACTGTGCAGCTGAATGTGCCCACTAGAGCGGGACAGCACACAGCAAAATCCTCAGTGCTCATTTAACTCAGAGTTAAATTAACATTGGGGATTTTACTTTGCAGGGTATTCCCTCTAAGCCTGAGGGATAAGCACAGCTGATCTTTTCCAAGGGCAAGTCATGCAAATGCAATATCAACCTCTGCCCCAGGGTTAATTTGGTGCCGGCAGTGGTTGCAACACAAAGAGGACTGATGATAAATTTCATTTATGGAGGATTTGCGCTTATCTCTGCTAGATGACCGCATTCAAATGTTTTGTTCTGCCCTTTGGTTTGGTTGCATGCTGATGTTTTCTTATCATTCTCGGGTGCTTTCTAGTTGTGTCCCGACAGATGAGCAAATCTAGCCTACATTCAGGAGATGAATATCAGTTTTTGGATAGATAATCAGTTCCACTAACCATGCGGTTTCTTATCAAAATCTCACAGGGGCCGAGCTTCCTATCCGCAGGCGAAAGTGCACAGGTGGCCAAACGGCATCCGTCCAACATTGTGCTGGCCAAGTCCATCAAGGTAACGCAGTTCTGCCTCAGCTCACTTTTCTATATTTTTGCATCTCCATCTTCTTCTCAAATGTCTCGGTGCTCAAATCCCATTTTGTCTGTCTCCAGGCTGGAATTATGATAAGCTATGAATCTGGGTTGAAGATTGTACATCCATTCTCCCCCCACACACAACAAGAACAGTATAATTTCTCTGATTGAGTTCTTTGTTTTCTTTCCCTCCTTCAGCCTGAGGAGAGTATTACTGAACCACACCTACCTGCACCACATCCAATTCTAGGAATAAAGGGCAGAGAATCCAAAATAATTGCATCCAAATTTCCGTTACTGCAGGTATATGCGTCACAATCCTGTATCTGTTTGCTGGGTCAAATAGTATACTGAGCAGTAACAAAACAAAGTTCAGATGCTCAACTCACGTTAGAGGTTTTGTTTTTGAGACGCCTACATTTGCTATTTAGCTAAATACCGCTTTCGATCAAGACACAGACACACACACAGAACCCTCTCTCGCCCCCCCCCCCCCCCTCCCACTCAGCCACTGCTCGTAAAACAAACACAAACACTTGGAATTGTCAACTATAAAAACTAAAGTTGCACTTGCTAGACGAGTTTGTCAAGCACAAATTATGTGCTGAATATTACTTTTTATCCCGGCGAACAATGTTTGTCTACTCCAAATGGCAAATGTTGAGCTTAAAAGTTAAACTGGCTGCGACTGGAGGACAGCGCAGTGCGTCTGGCTAATCTACTTTAAATGACGCATGCATGCATTACTCTGAAGTATTTTTTTGTCCATTTCATGTACTTGTTCATCTGTTCATTATACGCAACCAGAAGCAGAGAGGAGGGAGAAACATTGTGAGCGTTCTCACGTAGAGGAGACCACGGCGTTCCTCATCTATTCAAGACGGGACAAAATAATTTATGTTCTGCAGCTCCTGTGCCTACCAGCTCTCAATAATGCTCTTTAGATAGACAGACGGATAGATGGACCTTTATTGATCCCATGAGGGAAATTCAGTTGTCATAGCAGCACCGCAGTGTGAAACACAGACCAGATTCAGATGGGGGTAAAGAGATACATCTAAGCTTCAAGAGTACAAAAAATAATGAGAAGAAACGAGTAAGCAGGTAGTAATGAAAAGCGATTCGAAATTAGGTAAAAAAAAAAAGGTCTTGCCTTTTCATGGTCCATGAGCTATTAGCTAGTAAGGTATACATACTATATAAATGTAGTCTAGTCAAAGTGTGTGTGTACAATCTATCCCCTGTAGTAAATATGTGTACAGTCCGTCTACAGTGGATACCGTGGGTTTATGAATGCAATCTAGTACGATTTTATTCCACTCATGGGGTCGAATCCAAGCATCCTCTTATCTGCACAGCCTTTCTATTAGCCATCAAAACATCCAGAGCTCCATATCAGATTCCCTCTCAACAATCCCGCCATGTAAACCTGCCTTGCCATAATCCTGCCGTTGGTATTGGCTGAGCACCCTGGAGCTCTCCCTGTTGCATGTGGTAGCTGATGCAATGCTTGCCAATCTGCCCCAGTCGGCTGTGTGTGTGTGTGTGTGTGTGTGTGTGTGTGTGTGTGTGTGTGTGTGTGTGTGTGTGTGTGTGTGTGTGTGTGTGTGTGTGTGTGTGTGTGTGTGTGTGTGTGTGTGTGTGTGTGTGTGTGTGTGTGTGTGTGTGTGTGTGTGTGTGTGTGCGCGTGCGTGTGCGCGCGCATGCGTTTGTGCATGGGTCTTGGCACTACGGCTCTGAACAGCCGTCCCATCCAGAGGTCATGTCTGGATCAAATGGATGTCCCACTAAAACTGACAGGCCCCAATAGCACTGCTGTCAGGGTGCCAGTGCTGAAAGTGCCTGTCAGTCAGGCACGCTCCGTCCAAAGCCAGATGTACAGGCTGGTTCGCATTGGCCTGCCCGGCTTCACATAGAGGCCGCATCAAGAATTTTGACATCTTCTTTTTTTTCAGATGAGTTTTGAGGGGTGTGAGGTGGAATTTTAAAGTATTCAACAATATACTGTAATATGGCTATGGTCTTATCCTACAATATCAGCCCGGCCTTCTGCTGATGGGAAGATATGTGTGATGATAGCTTAGGCTAGCAATTAACACACACAGTGTTAGTTTACTGTGTGTGTGTGTGTGTGTGTGTGTGTGTGTGTGTGTGTGTGTGTGCCTGTGTGTGCGTGTAGAGGCTAGCATATGTAAGGGTGTAATTAATGCATATATATATGCATATACATCTGCGTTCATTTACACAGATCCTGGGGGCTGTTTTAATGCAGCACACTTCAAAGTGTATCCTATAGGTCTTTGGGGGCTTCAATGGATGGAAGGGTGTGGGATCAGAGTGAAGGCAAATGTAGCATTATACCAAACAGCATTCTATCACGTTCTCTGATGAATCTTGAAATATAACTCTACTATTTAAAGGCTGCTTTCTCACCTATATTTAGACCTATATTTAACGAGTGTAGAGACGAGGTACCTCAGAAACCAAATGGCACCATGGCGACATTGCTTCATTTCATTAAATGGAGTTGGCCTGTGTTTAAAACGCAGCTGTCATCTTCCTGAGGGCTGTGTCTGTCTGACAAATGGTGATCATTAACAAGATGTTGGCTCAGTCAGCACAGGTCTAACATGAAGGAATAAGAACACCTTTAGTTTAAGAAAAGAAAATCGTGCTGACACAGTCGAAAGTTTTCTAACTCAAGGTGTTCTTATACTTTAAAAAAAGATACATCTTCTTCAGAGAAGGGAGGATATTACCCTGTCTGTTCCGCTTCCGTTTTAGCCCGGTACTCTGCCAAGTGTGGTTCTGTTTTCATCAAACCAGTCGAATTTAGTCTGCATCATCACTGAGCACAAGTCTTGCGCTATCAGCTGAGGAAAATACATGGTGTTGGTGTCCTTGTAAGACCCGATTGTGGCAGTGTCACGTGCCAAAAATAGCCAATCTGCAAGCTCACAATGTATCAGGGATGCAACATGTTGTGAGCTTGTAGATCTGCTTTTTTAGATGCTGGAGTCGCATGGCACAAACTATTGCCCTGAATTTGCCCTGAACTTTGTATATTAACCTCTCTTTCCCTCTCTCTCCATATATATTTTTTCTTTATACTGAATTTTTCAATACAATGTATTTATTTCAGTGAACATATGAACAGCTCAAAACTAAAAACATTGTTATTGGTCCTGCGTGTCTCTGTGTCTGCCTGTTAGCAAAATAACTCGTAGTATTTTCAAGAAACATTCCCAAAAATATTCAAGGTCAAAAGTATTTGTATTTTATGTGTGTTATTCCTGCTTGTTTGCTTTCTTGGCCAGGGCTCCCTTTTCCTGTCAGTGGGGCTAACCTGGTTAAATAAAGGTAAAAATAAATGAATAAATACATAAATTAAAAGTATATATCAGTCATATATCCGGAAGAGATGTTTGCGATTCTGACTCAGACTTCAAGTCTGATTATAAGACACTACAGTGGTGGCTGAATCTCAGAGTGGAGCTTACTAAACTCCGTGCAAACGAGAACCATATCCCCCCTCATTAACTTCAATACGAGGCGGAGGCAGTCACGTGACTTTCTCTCTACGCTCTCCTCATCACAGTGAAATAACACGGATTACAAGTCCGTAGATACACAACATTTTCGAGCTGCGTTCGCTTCCAGCGTTTGCGCGTCTTACTTGTTATAAGAAAGTACACATTTAAAATTTTGTTCAATCACCCTGCTGCAAGTCCAGAGCCTCTGCTGGTTGGTTTGACACCCCTAACCTGCCCCCTCTCCCTCACAGGTGACGTTCAGGGCGGAGGACGGCAAGCCCCTGGCCATCTGCCAGGTGAACGTGGAGCCCACGCCACATGTCATCGACCAGTCGTTCCGCCTCTATCACCCTGAGCGCTGCTTCCTGAAAAAGGCCATACGCCTGCCCCCCTGGCACAGGCCGCCAGGTGACTCCAATTAACCCCATTACACAGCAAACATGGCTCCCTGCCTCCACCCACCTGTGTCTGGAACTGATAAGGATGTTATTTCTATGTGTGTGTGGTGGGCAGAAAATAGAATTGTGACGTGTTGTGAGCTTTTATATCACCAATTTTCACCAAGTGTACAACGAAGTATAAGTCAGGTTCATCAGATGTTTTGCTAACTTCCATCTCCCGGCGCTCTTGTGACGCAGACACACCTGTCGCAGAACCAGAAGGAGGGCGTCACCTCACCGTGCGCTGCAGTGACCCCAATGTCATCTGCCAGACAAAGATGTTGGTGAGAGAATTCAATCAGATCGAGGGGGGGTTTTCAATTTCTTATTTTGCTCGCTTATTAAAATTTCCCAAGCGATAAATGAGCAAGGACTGAATTACTGAACCAAGAGTTCTTTTGAAGGAAACCCACATAAGTTTGCTATTGAATGAAATAAAAAAAAAAATCATATCAAAAAAGAACTTGCAGAATATTTTGGAAACGGGGCCCATATTTTGATAAAGCCTCTCAGAGAAAGTCCCTGAAAGTGACACAAATTGGTCCTACTTTTTTACATTGGAATATGAGCATGTTATAAATATTGCTTTGCTTTCTTATGACAACACGTTTATTAACATAATGTTTTGATAAAATGTATAACTTTTTTGTGACTGTCCCTGTACAGCAGGGGCAATATTTCAGCATAGGCCTTTTTAATAGGCAGTTACA
The DNA here is from genome assembly GCF_963454915.1 of Gymnoscopelus microlampas. NCBI lineage: Eukaryota > Metazoa > Chordata > Actinopteri > Myctophiformes > Myctophidae > Gymnoscopelus > Gymnoscopelus microlampas. The sequence continues at coordinate 23,835,391 of NC_139947.1, forward strand.
ATAACAAATTGCCTGCCTTCTTTTCAATCCGTTGCAATGATACAGTAATGTAGGCCTATTATAGGCCATAGTGAGTTGAGTAATACAGTCCACAACAATCACCATGCAATACAGTATTCATAGTAAATATTCTTAATAATGCTACACTGAAGACCAGTTGGGTTTCCCACATCCAATAGAACACTCTTTACTCTCACATAGTGCGTGCACACAATTAACATCACAGGCTTTTCACCCTATCCAGAATGTGAATAATGTGCATTATTACAGTGGAATTGCATATAACAATAGTCTGAAAGTTATTCTGAATTCAGTGAAAAGATAAAACAATAAATACATTCCTTTTTAAAATGTATTTGATTTTGATGTATCAATTCCTCTACAAAGCCAAGGAATAGCAGCTGGTAACTGCTGCAGACTCCACCTCAGATGATACCCACATTCATTCATTTCCCAAACACTCAACATGATGTAATGCAAAAACAAGCTGCATTTATGCAAATCACCGGTTTCCCCGGAGTTACTGGTGTCATAGATGGCACGCATGTTGCACCAAGCATGGACCAGAACACACACAGCATAATGAATGGCTACAAATTGGTTATGGAGGCATGATCCTTGATGTTGTAGATAACTGGCCCAGGACTGCTCTCAAACTTTCCTTATTGTAAGGTTTGAAGAATTTTTAGTGGCTGGCCAATGTTGACATACATCCTGCTATACAATTAGCAAATTGATACTGTAAATCATTATGAAATTGGTTTAAAGTTGGAGTGCCACAGGCTTTGTTTACTCCTAAATAATGATCATTGGGTGTTATTGTTATATGTCCACATTTTTGTCTTGTCTTCCACAAACTGTACCTTTACAGTAACAGCTCATTAAAAATACTGGAATTGACTCCGCGATAACTTCTTCTGTCTCCTTCGCTAAATGTAAACAGTAATCTTTTTCTCAATCTTTTTCCTGTACATCTAACTTCTTGTTTAGCTGTTTACTATTTACTAAAAACTGCTTCACAACAACAATTCTGGTGAATCTAAAATTGCTTTTTAGAGTGGACTACATAGATTGTCAAGATAATCAAGGCAATACATTTTTTGAGTGACGTGAATCAATATTCAGTCAGTGTGATGGGAGGTACGTACATGTCTGTTTCTGTTCTCCCATTTGACAGAGAAGCTTTCCGCTTACACTCGAAAAGCAAAGATACATAGGGAAGACATCCTTGCACATTTTCACCACAATAGGTGTTATAGACCTATGTTGTGAAAAAGAAAACGCTTAACAAAATCATGGCACTGCATCTTTAACGATTTAGGCAGTCGATGTTTTTGCAGGGCCACTCCGTAAGAACTACAAGACATCATGATTTCCATTTTGCGACTCTGAGTGTGGTTTAAAGTGTCATTCTTTCTCAAAAGAGAACTCCCACTGCTGGCTGAATGTCCTACTCTGGAATAAGAATATAGTCAAACTTTTCAGCGCAATTCCTAGAAGTGATTCTTTGATGCTTGATAGATATGGGCCCAGGAAAGAGTGGTTTTTAGATATTTTCACATTCATTGTCATTTATTTTTTTCTGTGTATTCCAGGCTTCAGGAGAGCCCCAGGATGTTTACTTGAAAGTGCCAGGATGTCCCAGCCCGCTAGTGAAAATGTTCTACGTTATGGTTTACACGTAAGTGTGCTATTAGTGCTAAGTGTGCTGTGCTATGGGCTATGTGAGCACATGCTGTGCTATGTGAGCAATCAAGGCCAAACATTTTAATCAACCCCCTTCATCCAAAAACATATACGTATATACTGTATACAGTTTGTGTGTGTGTGTGTGTGTGTGTGTGTGTGTGTGTGTGTGTGTGTGTGTGTGTGTGTGTGTGTGTGTGTGTGTGTGTGTGTGTGTGTGTGTGTGTGTGTGTGTGTGTATATATATATATATATATATATATATATATATATAATTATCATTATTTTTAATTAAAATGTTTGGCTTTGATTGCTCACATAGCACAGCATGTGCTCACATAGCATAGCACAGCATGTCCCTAATTCAAACCCCAAAGGCTGTGTACAAAAACAATCACTATTACCTTTTAGTGCACTACCTTTTCGTCCATTAGATTACCATTTTTAACAGTCATTACATATCTACAGTAACATTTCTATTACCGTAACGGACACCAATGCACTGCAAAGTACCGACGTGTCCACAGTTTAATGCTTTTTGATCCTTTATCGAGACGTCATTATTGCCAGACCCAAGGGGTCCGGGCTACATGAGGCTTTGTATCTGTTTTCTCCATACATGGGCATGGTCACTTTGTCCCCCGGCCCCAGCCAAAAAAGTCTGTCCCCCTTTCGTCATAGAAGGGACATAGAAGGGACACACGTCATGCGAAGCCCGGCCATTCAGATTTCAACCACTAGGGGTCTGGCAGTACCAGGTCTCCTGGTTCCCTTGTAATATAATGAGAGGTTCGACACCTACAGTTCGGGCCGCTAAGCAGCCCTCACATTTACGTTGCACCGCCGATCCCACCAATATGCCCTTATGGAGAATGGAGATCTCTGCTAGCTGTCAGTCCTTGTCCCTTTTATGCCCATATACGTATGGAGATTGCCGATGTCATCAGTATATGCCCATATAAGGGCATGCCACCTTTTGTGCCCATACATGGAGCTGACTGAACTGTTTGCACCTGATGCCATGACGACACATTGACGTTAGACACACACACACACACACACACACACACACACACACATATTTGGGCTTAGCTGTTTCGGGAACTCCTTATATGGTTATGGCTGAGTCATAGTGACATGAGCGTGGCGACGTGGTCCGGCCGGCCCACCCTCGCCGGCCTCCCTTGAGCCAAAGATACTGTAATTATGGTAACTAGACCATACCCGGTCGACGCATCCGTGGGGGGATATGCGCACATGATCTGGCAACCCGGGAGGCGACATTGTTTGACACATAAACGCTAATAAGAAGCTGAGATTTGATGAAATTGAAAAACGGGCTTCACAGTTAAGTTCAGATGGTAATGGTCAATGGCTGTGTGCAAAATCAGAGCAATTGGTCCAGCCACTGAGGAGAACCGGGTAGCTTCACTCACTCACCTACCACTACAGACAGAGGTTACTAGAATTATAGTAGGATAGTAGGATAGACATCTTGCATTTTACAGTAGGTACAGATGCTACCATTGGCTTGTCATAAAGTTGTAACATTTTTACTTGACCACTAGCTTCAGATTCATGATGAATGATTATAGTAAGTTGACCGAATTGCAGTAATATAATTTGAGAATTAGTGCCCTACACAGTCAAATCCTCAGTGTTAATGTGTCCATTTGAGTTAGATTAACCCTTTTACAGTAGATATACTGTAGACTTTTTTTTATGGCTTTACAAATTAGGGAATTGTTTTTCGGCCAAAGCCAGAGTCTTCTAAATTGCTGTTTGAGCCTTCCCTGCCTGGAGGAACAGTCCACAGTCATTTCCCTGATGAAGTCGGCCAGAATCATTAAGACTGACCGATCACCACCTCTGCCCCTGTTGTCTTAATGCCGCTCGAGGTGGGGGACACCACTCAATTGTCCCCGCTGATGTTTTTATTTGTGTATTTTGTTTCCCTCCGTAGTGATAAGTGGCTGGCAGCACCCGCCCAGGTCTGGCAGATTTACGTGCATTTCCTGGAGCGGGTGGATGTGAGCTGTGTGGCTGGCCAGCGCAGCTGTCAATCACTGGTGCTGAGGGGGCGGCAGGCCGTTCGCAAGGTGAAGTGCTTCTCGTCGCACCCCCGGGAGATCGAGGTACAGTACATCCTTTTCACTTGTTGCCGTGGCATGTATCACTGTACTAACAGTAGTTGTGTCATTTGTACTTAGCTGCGCACCAGTGTTGCGTGCGAAAATAGCCAATCTACAAGCTCAATGTGACACAAGCTTGTAGATCTGCTATTTCCAGCGTACGACACTGTGCACAAATACCTGTCGCTATCCAGTAAATCAGGCTTTACATGAATTTTGATCATTGATTTTACTAGGAATAATCAGGTTTATACAGTATACAGTACGTTGCCTTAAGGTTTGTTTTGTTAGTGTTTCTTCTACATTTGTTGATATCGTTGTTTTATGTACAGAGATATTTATACACATGCACACATTGAAAGACGGAAATACATTTCCTACCTATTGTACCGTACATGCTTATATAAATAAATGTAAAGACTGAGCAGGAGTCCTATTACTGCTATTTCAACCGTTTCCCCGATTAAAACAATCTCGCTGAGGTGTTAAATTTCAGTTCTTGCCGTACCGTTTGAGTCGAGGTACAGTATTATAGAATTGTAACTACATGTATAGATTTACTTTATTTCTTCTGTCTCCTGTCGAAATGTTTTATTCATACATTAAGCGGTCTCTGGAGCAACAAGGGCAACAAGTTTCCCGGCTGAGGAAAGAAGGCGATTTCATACTGCTCACTTGCATTCAAAAAGCAATGGGCTGTTGCAGCCGCTGTGGACGTATACAGCATATGATCCAAATGTGTTTTCTCCCCTCTCAAAGAAATAGGGTATTGACTGGAAAACTCGAAAGATGCAGTCTTTTATTTTCCTTTTCTTCCCCAAGGATTTCACCATATGTATCAGTGGATTCTTTGATGTGAGTCTGGCAGGTCAGCCGTGCGTAGTGTGTACTGGAGGAGCCTTATAAGCGGGATAAAGCTCACCGCCACACAGCTTTTCTCTCCACACTCAAAGGGAGCGGTATTGGCAAATCCTGCTCTCACATCCGCTCGCTTTCTCTCTCCACTTCCTTTCATGCTCTTTAATTGTCTACCTCTTTTCCTTTTTTTCGGGCCTTGTCCACCCTCAACCCCCCCCCCCCCCCCCCCCGTCTGTCTTTCTCTCTATCTCTCTCTCCTTTCTTTTCCCTCTTTTTCTCCTCCTCTCTCGCTCTCTCTTCTCTGCCATCCCCCTGTCCCCAGGTGGACCCTGCAGGTGTGTTTGTTTTGCCCCCCGGGGCGGTGCAGGAGCTGCGGCTGCAGGTGCAGGCGTGGCGGGCAGGCAGCCGCTTCCTGTATGTGCACGCGGTGGACGTGGAGCAGCGGAGGCTGGTGACCGCATGGCTGCTCTGCCTGAACATACACAGACCTGTGCTGTCAAAGGTAAGACACACACGCATGCGCGCGCACACACACACACACACACACACACACACACACACACACACACACACACACACACACACACACACACACACACACACACACACACACACACACACACAGAGAGTTGTAGTTGTGCTTGGCATCTATCTAGTTGTAGGGAGTGTCCTCTCAGTGATTCTCAAAGCTTTTCAGGTCACAGACCCCCAAATTACTATGCATTTTGGCCACAGACCCAAATCTGAAAAGATGTGCCAGGGGCAGCCATGAGGGAAGATTTGTGTTGTTAGAGATTTTAATCAATCTAAAAGCTCACAACACATCGCATCGCAACATGTTTTGAGCTTAGAGATTGGCTATTAGCTGAAGTATGAAATAGGGTTAAAGTGGTTACACTGTTCCTCATTTTGCTGTTGACCCCTTGGAAACTCTTCGAGGGTCCCTGGGACCCCACTTTGAGAACCACTGTCCTGTCATAGGACAGACTGTGTAAGGGCCCAAGCGTTCTGTAGCTGAATAGCATGATAAAGGCTGTGAGCCACATGAAGCAAAACAAGGACATTGAATTGAATTGTGTTTTGCAATGTGTTTGTTTTCCCCTGCTGCCTAAAATAGGGCTTATTAAAACCAGGAAAAGACAACGCCATATCACGATGTTATGATATCCAAAATCCCAGGCGACAACAATATCAATATAATAATGTATATATTAGCCAGCCCGAGTGCCAGCTCAGCCCAGTGGTCCTGCAGACTGGCCCAGATGAGCTCCATCGTGATTCCTTGTTGTTGGAGTGAGACTCATCTTTAACCCATTAAGACCGGGAAACATCTCTGTTTTTCATCATTTTTAGATTTCTTTGGCTATTCAAAAATAGCAGATATACCAGCTCATAGCGCGGCACCGAGTGCTATTTAAAAAAAATCTTAAACATTTTGTGCAAATCTTTAAATACATAGATTTTTTAAAAACAACGTTTTAACTAAAATCTTTGCTTCTTGGGGTCCATGGAACAACATATTTTACATACTTTTTTAACGTATTTAAAAAATATATACATTAAAAAATGTGCACAAATCTTCACGTTAAAAATAGAAATTGCAGATCTACAAGCTCACAATGCGGCACTCATGCTTATATATCTGCTATTTTTGAATAGCCAAAGAAATCTAAAATGAAACGGATACTTTCCCGGTCTAAATGGGTTAAGGGAGCCATTCATCACATCACTGTCCTTGAGGACAGGGATAAAATCTGTCCCTTTATCGGGCTCAGATCGAAAGTCCTGTTGGCGATTACCATAGGCGCTGGTGATGCTAGATAAAACGCCCTATTTATGAGATTCTTTTTATTGCAAAGTTCTCACTGAACGGTTTTGTCCATTAACAACACAGAGAGAGAGAGATGGTGAATGGAAGCAAAACCCTTCCCCAGTAATGACTTATGCAGTCATTTCAGAGTGTTTAAGTGCATCATTTGGGGGAAAACAGGCGCGACTGCAATGCGGAATGCACGGGTCTTTGTGGCTTTCAATCCGCACTGCGCCACCGTATATTATTCGAGCAGAGGCCCGTTGAACACCTGAACCACTTGTCAGCCGGAGCCCAGTTTAAAAGAGCACGTCTTTTACACATTTATTTTTCTCAGCTGGGGCACAAGAGAAAATGTCTCGCTGTTTTTCTCCGTTTGTCTGCCTGCCTCTTTCTTGTGCTTCGCTTCCCCTACATCTTTCTTTCCCTTTATGTGTATTTTTTCCCTCTTGCCATTAACTGTAAGGGCTGTGCTACCAGTCAGACAAATGGGACACATTAGCCCTGGATTGAGCTGCACTGGCTGTGTATAAGATTAGGAGCCAGGGTGTGTGTTTAGGGGTGTGCGGGCCTACTGCTCTTTTTGTGAGAACTAGAAAGGATTTTGTTGCCCCTTACTTGGCAAGAGGTTGTTCTAGGGTCAGGGTTTAGGGATAGGAATATACTTGCTGTACGTTACGCCTGGCAATGGAAGGGTTAGTATCAGTCAAGGTAGGGTCAATCGAAGGTTCTCACAAATATAGCAGTACAATTGTGTGTGTGTGTGTGTGTGTGTGTGTGTGTGTGTGTGTGTGTGTGTGTGTGTGTGTGTGTGTGTGTGTGTGTGTGTGTGTGTGTGTGTGTGTGTGTGTGTGTGTGTGTGTGTGTGTGTGTGTGTGTGTCCGTGTGTCCGTGTGTCCAGGCCTTCGAAGTGTGTGTCCCAGTGGGTGGAGGTAAGGGGAGCTCCAGGAGGCTGACCTACACCAACCCCTACACCAGCAGCCGGGACTTCCAACTGCGCTCGGACCACCCAGAGCTGCTCCAGTTTAAGGAAGACCACTTCCAGGTTCTCTTCAACAGCAGCCCTTAACCACTTAAACCCTCTATTCTTAGTAAAAAAGTGTTCCCGTCTCTTCGCGAAAAATAGATTCTAATACTGTATTGAATCTCACATGCATGTATATCACAAATCTGTTTTCAGCATTTTCTGTTCAGATGTTAGTAATGTTCACAGGCACATACAGTAATACCACAAACGTTCAAAGGTCTAATCAAATTCATGTGGGCAAACAGCTATTCAGTCTGCTTTCAGTGCCTGTGTTGTTAGACAGGTTATTATAAATGTTTGATTAGAATTAACATTCAAAGTTTTCTTATGAAAGTGAAGCCATGCAGTCAAGGCAAGGCCATCGTTTCTTTTCTCAAACCTTGATAGAAGATTTGGAATATTAGCAGCTACTTTAACCGGCCAAGCCCTGTTTTAGATTTCGTTTATTCGAAAATAGCCGGTCTACAAGCTCACAACGTGCCGCATAGTAGCGCGTTGTGAGCTTGTAGCTCTGCTATCCTATATTAAAATTGGCTAATGGGAGGGACATTTTATCAAGGACCGACAGATAGAGTTCTCATGGGCATAAAAGGGACACAGGTAGACAGATAGAAACAGAGATCTCCATATATGGGCATAAAAGGCACACAGACAGACGGGTACAACGGGTACTCTGACAAAACCCCCGACACTATAACTCAGGCCTATTGATCGGATCGGCGGTGCAACGCATAGTGGCCCGAACTTCTAGTTTTCAAAGAATTGTGAAAAAGTTTGACAAATCTTCTAGATTTTTTTAACATTTTTGTAAAATAAAATACAAATAGGGATGCCAGAGTTAAAATAGTTAAGAGTTTCATGATTAAACAAATAGAGCAGGCCTGTGTTTATTCAGTGATGTCGCCAAGAAAAAAGAAGCCATGTAACTCGTTACATTCTCGTTTGATCATGTAACAACATAGGTGAAATATAATGAAGCCATTAGTGGTGTTGATTTATTTTATATGTTGAGCCATTAGCTTAAGTGTCTGTGATAGCAGTTTTATTGACTCGTAAACAACTCAATAAAACGGGCAGACATGCCACTGGTGTTGCCGTGCCTTGCGTTTGCTGTCATTTGCCAAGGTGTGAAATAAATGGCAAATCAAATGGACAACGTGGTGTTTTAACCACTTAAGCCCGATCTACAAAGTCACAACACGTGATACGATGCGATCTCAGCTTTTAGATCTGCTATATTGGAAAACATTTAAAGATTTTACATTTTGGGACATTTAGAAAATGTTGTAATAATTGGAAGATTTTGGAAATGTTTTGCCTATGACAAAAATACGGATGCCAGGTTGAAAGTGGTTAAATGTACACAGAAATGACTAGGAAATGGATTCTCTCCATGCAGCATAGAGGACACTGTTGCAAAGATTGTGGACACAGAGCAGAACTACTGGCTTTTTATCTTGTCAGCATGGCTCCAGGTGGTCAATAAAGAATTTACAGGCCCTATATAGCTTTAAGGAAATGTGGCGATGCAGTTTCCTTTTTTTGAAGTAACTGCTGTGCCATAATAAAAGCAATTGTGTAGAGGCAAGGCAAAGGGGAGATCGATTCGGCTGTGCTTTTGGGGCAGATTACAGCATAAATCCCCCAAATTGACCCATGTATCCTTTGCGGGCTATTAAAGAAAATACAGCCGGCGAGTTTAGCCCTTATTGAAATGCTGTAAAAAAAATAAAAAGAATAAAGAGTAAAAGGAAAAAACGGGCAGAATGACCAAACAGAGACCTTTTGCTCACTTTGGAGACCTTAATAGCCACATTAGAACTCTGTTAAGAGTAGCCTTCATTGCAGAAACAAACAACAAACCCAAAGTTGTTAAAACAACAAACTTTCCACATTGTCAAGAGGTTAATCACCAGGAAAATAAGCCACCATATCTTCACGCAATAATTTTGTTGTACCAGACAAATCTCAATAAATTTGGCAATTACTGGTGAACACATCCTAGGTACAAAGTTATAGATTACGTTTTTGTTATGTTCCCTATGGATATATTTAATTACAGTGCTACCTGCAAAAGCCCTCAAACATAACCCCATGACAGCTCAATGTACAACATTTGATGAATTGCATGCCAAACATTAATTTTAATGTTCCCTGTTTGTTTTGTTTAAAGATCGGGGGAGGTGAGAGTTACACCATAGGACTGCGCTTCGCACCGTGCCACAATACCGGCTCTGCCGAGATCATGGTGTACGTCAACGACCTGGACGAGAAGACGGAGGAGACCTTCTGTGTGAAAGTCATCTACTCGTGACCTCAGCCACATAATGTAGCCACCTATGTCACCTCCATAACAGGCACAAATGTTTGATACAGATCTGGAGCTTGATTGTGTGCCATTTGGAAAATGCTTTTTGAAAAATCTCTGCTAGCATCCCTGTAGAGTTCAACAGAGTGTTTCCAGAAGTAAACATCCCATTCATTTTCTCCATAGAGAATTGTGTTCTCAGCTATATTGTCCAGGTTGTAAAACGATGCTATATGTCTGTTGAAGTACAATCGATCTAGTTGAAGAAGCAAGCAGAAGAACAATCGTTTTGGTGTGAAGCATTGGAAAGGTATGTTCAATGGCTTACGGGAGAAGTAGTTCCTTAATTCTTAAATGATGTATACAGTCTTGTACCCTTGGCTTTTTTGTGTTTTCTAATTATATTTATAAACAATCAAATGTTTTATAGTCATGATTCATCAGGAGCCTGGTTGCTTGGTTCCAGGCAGGAAAATCTTTATGTAAGGATTTTCTGAAACGTCTATGGAGTAAATGAGAATTTCTCCTCCGGAAACAGTGCCATTGTAAAGGTGGGAGGTCACTGTCGAGGTCTATTCTGGAGTGGGACATTTGCAGAAAATGGCACATCTACAGTACAAGCTCACAATGTGCCGCTTTGCAACATGTTGTAAGCTTGTAGATATGCAATCAAAAGAGATTTGGTATAGAGGTAAAAAAAAAAGAGTGGGCCAAGTACAGAGCCGACTCTGGTGAAGTTTACCAAGTATATAGAGGGTTTAAGTGGTTCAAACTGAACCTAAGCAAGTGCAAATCAGTGGCAATTTTGTAAGTGGAAGTTGCTTTTTGGGACTATTGCAGTACTTGAGATTTGAGTCACTCCATCCCATTTTTGTCAAATGCATTTTATATTACAGTTAAAGGGTGTAATGTGTATATATCAGTGCTGTGTATGAGTCAGGAAGGATCTAGAAGACATTATCATTGTACCTTTTTTCTTCTTTTTTTTAAGATTTCTTTTTGGGCTTTTATGCCTTTATTGACAGGACAGTAGGCTGACAGGAAATGGGAAGAGAGATGGGGATTGGCCTTTTGGATCGGGACTCGAACCAGCGACACGCTGTCAGGCTACACTGAGCTTAGGTGCCTGGACCGCTACGCCAGCGACCAGGCCATCCTTTTTTTCCCAATCAGGTTAAAGTCCCATTGAGATTGACCTGGCCAAGAGAGCAGCATGAACAGTAAAGCACATAATAAATAGACAAATACTACAACACACTGCAACCAAACCGTCTGAACACTATTTCCAGTTAATACAGGGTCAAAACCAGTTCAAATGCAAGTAAAACATCTTTTTACTCTTTTGGAAAAAGACACCCTGCTGTTCTCTTAGCCTAGATGAATCCCCCCCCCCAAAAAAAATAGGACACCTTTCAAGAGTCAAACAACTTCTTTATTGAATGCCGAATGAGAACACCCTGAAGAGCAAGGCAATTAACACACACACACACACACACACACACACACACACACACACACACACACACACACACACACACACACAGAGATTGTGTTGCAACTTGCTATCATTGTGAGGACCTATCGTACAGTACATATTGCACTTACTATGCATTAGGGTATTATGCTTGTCTAAAAGAAGTAGAAACTAATTTGAAACTAATCAAAACAGCTCAAATGAAAATGTGTGTGTTGGGGGGGGGGGGGGATAGCCAATCCTAACCGTTATGCTTTATTTATACAAAGTTGTATACAATAGCCGGTCTAAGCTCACAACAATTCGTACAGTGATGAGATGTGAGCTCTCATATCTGCAATTTCTTAGCATGTGACACCAGCGCGCAACTGTGAGGCTTTACCTCAGCATCACATCCTAAGACACTGCTTTTCTCCTGATATATGGACATATATCGATACCCCCCATTTGTTCAGTTTGTACACTGTCAGAGTTAAATTAACACTGAGGATTTTGCAGTGCAGAATGGGGTCCCAGAGATAAAACTCATTAAATAGGGGTCTGTGGCCTAATGCATATCAAACTGTAGATCCTTGAAATTAAAAAGGCTGAGGATCACTGATCTAATACAAACAGCAGGTAGAGGCGGTTCCCTTTCCATAATTTCCTCACCAAAATACTGTATGATCTTCACCGGCGTTCCCGAGGCACGGCGCATGTGTAATTACGTGTGAATTTCCACACAGCGAGGGACACACATGTCTCTTCAGATCGCCCTCATTAACTCTTAAACCTTTTAGAGCCCCTTGTCCTCTCCTTCTGCTCATTGTTCCTCACTCTACCTCATGCTGATTTCCCGATCTGAAGCACACACATAGAGAGAGAGAGAGAGCGAGAGAGAGAAGGCCCTGGTACATTCTGCCAACAAACGTTGTCTTATGTAACACAGTTACACAACCCCCCCCCCCCCCCCCCCCCCCCCCCCCCCCCCCTTCCTCCTCCTCCTCCATCCTCGCTTTTCTCTCATTAGAATGCAGGCTGCAGAAGAACAAGCCTGGGTGCTGCCGCAAAAGCTAATAAACAGAAGGTAGCTTCCCTGCCAGCTTCACATTCATTTCCCCTTTACCCAACATCATCTTTGGTAAAGGGGTAAATATTTCCAAGACGAGCCACGAAGCGTGGCCTCTTTCTTTGTTTATCCACTTAAATGGCTCGCGCAAACGGAACAGAAGGCCATGCCGCGAACGCAACCCTGCGTTATTGAGTATACGCACGCCACAACCTCTTGACAGTCTGTGTGCTGACAACCCCATTGCCTCGCCAAAATAATGGCTTTCAACGCGAGCCGGCTCCACTCCCTCGCCGGCTGTGAGGGGCAGAGCTCCTTTGACACCTTATTAAGGCCGCCGGCACTGGTGTCAGTTCCCCCTGACGGAACGCCGATGCCGCGCTCTGCAGCGTTGCTGTAGCTAGCCTGCTAGCCCGGTCGGCACACAGCTCACCTTGTTAGAATGCTCGTGTCTGGTAGCCCGCTGGAGAAGCTACAGACCTTGATACGATGCCAGAGGAATGCCTGTTATTTTCCTGACAAAAAGAAAGCCCGAAAGTCTCCTCGGTTTGTGTGCGTGCAGGGAATCGGCCTGGCCCGTGTGTATGGCAGCGTGCCAACAAGAGCACACAAGGAAATGAAGCCTGATTTATACTTAGCTGCGTGGCGGTGTGTCTCACCAAACAGTTGCAGATCTGCAAGCTCACAACGCATAGCAGTGTGATGAGTTGTGAGCTTGTGGATCGGGTATTTCCGTGCATGACACTGGCGGGCAACTACAGTAAGTATAAATCAGGCATAATAATTAAATTGCTGGTGGAATATGCAGTGCATCCTCAGGTACACCAGACACTTGGGACTGCTCCTACAGTTGCTGAAAGGCTGCTTGTGTTGCAGAAGAAAAAGTGTAATTTGTGCGAGGTACGTGTGCCTGTGTGTGTGGCCACGTTACACAATGGCCCACGTGCATTATGCATGTGTGAGCAAAAAAAAAAGATTTTGTGCAAAAGACAATGCACTGTACTGTAGCTTTGGGACAATGGGAGAGGGAAGCATTGAGATGAAAACGACGGAAGGAAGCAACAAAGGGAAGACAATGAGTTTGTGCTGAGCTACAGCAGCGGTGTCATTTTCTATCTGCGAGAACACTCGCGCCTGTTCACACTGGCAGTGTTGTTCAGGGAGCCTCTTAACAAACCGAAATTCAATTACCGTGCTGGGAGTTAGCGCGTTGCCTCCTCTCAGCAAGACCTAACCTCAGTCGTGGCTATCAAATGCAAGGGAAATGTGTTCAGGCTGAGAGTACATCTCTCGCTCCCCTCTTCTACAAACACACACATCGCTCCACTTTGAAGGCAGTTCTCAGTAGATGGCAGCCTTACATGGGGAACAAACTCCCTCGCTTCTCTTTCTCTCTCTCTCTCTCTCTCTCTCTCTCTCTCTCTCTCTCTCTCTCTCTCTCTCTCTCTCTCTGTCTAGCACTAGCTCTCTATCTCTTCCTTTCCTTGTGCTTGATGTTGGAGGTTCAAAGTCCAAATGGATGTGAGGTGCATTTTGCTGTAGACTGTGGAGTCTGCAAAGCCTGGAATTGAATGTGTTGTACTGTGTTTGTATTACTTAAAGTTGTGCAAGGCACTGTAACTAACTAGGTTTTGTAAAGAGTTTGTATTTTGATTATATTTAACACTTTAATCTTCACTGTATAGCAGAATAAAATGTGTATTTGAAACACAGAAACTGGTTGTAAATGTGTACGTGTTAGCCACAATATGGCAGTAGGACATTATCACATATCAGGAGATCCCCTCTACACACAAATACTGTGATCCAATTAGACCGTGTATCAGAGCAGTATGATCAAAGACGAACAGATGAAAAACTCTAAACATAATGAGTGAGGCTTCTTGCAGTCTTTGTCTATTTATGTTCAGTCTTTGCAACACACCTACTGTAATAAGAAAGACATTACATAGTTCACTTTAATATTATCATATATTGCCATAGCAACATCCAGCGAGTTAATTATCTCTGCCTGGCCAAAGACAAGGGTGAGATTATGTTTTCACCCATGTGTGTGTGTCCACGACTAATCTCACAAACCACATGGAGCGATCTGTGCCAGATTTCTTGTGCACTCTTCCAGTAGGCCAAGGAAGCACTGGAAAAGTAATGAGTCAAAAGTACAATATTTGTCTTTGAAATGTATCCCAGAATACAAACACTCAAGTAAAGTTAAGATACGTAAGTACAGTACTCAAGTAAACAAAGGGAAACTAATTGCTAGTATGGCGGGTGAAGTATGCCTAAACGCTTTAGTGTTTGTAAATCCCAGCCTCTCTATGCCCTCTCTTGATTTATTTGTTGTGCATTTGAAATGAACCCTACTTAACTTTTTGTCTTTTCTTTTCCCGTTTCTAAACACAGCGCTGTACAATTATACTCTGCGGAGAAGCACGGATTGCTAGTTTCACAAGGCTTGAGAGGTACATCGCAATTATATCGAGAGAACATAATGGGGACATGAGTGAATGGGGACAACGAGAGCAGATTATTAGCGGCAATGAATAATTAAAATGCACAAAGGCAACCTCAATTCTCTCATCATGCCCTTTTCAATCACATAGAATTAGAGGGGCAAGTAAATTGAATTACAAGCAGTAATACATGGTGGAGAGAGATGTTTTGATTGGCAAACCTTTAAGGAGGGAAAAGTCAGGCTATATTTTACTGTGAGCAAAGTCACGTGCTGTTGAATTGAAATGGAATGGAATGGAATGACGTAGTTGAGGTCCAATTATTCAATCTGTTTTACCGATCTCAACCGGTCAAACAGTGGAAGGGATTTAAATGACTTAAGTGTTGCCCTGTTATGAATTTTAAATGGAACATCATGTCCTATTTCCTGAAATGAATCAAGTCTCTTTGAAAATTGGGCACAGAGTATCTGGTTTAATATACTGGCAGGAGCGAGTGGGGACATGAAATTTGGAGTCCTGATTGGGGCGTCACTGCACAGTTCCGTCTGTCAGCAGAATGGCACGGTATAATTAGGAAAAGCGGAACAATGGAATCGGCGCTCGTTGTGTTCAAAGCCAAGAGCAGCTTTACTGCTGTTCCAGCGCTCTCTACCCCCACCCACTGCCCTCCACACTGGCAGACCTGGGGTTTATCTGTTTAGTTTTTTGACCTCCATCCATGTCTCTACAGACAGAACAGCCACTGGGGGCCAGGATGTAACAAAACAAAATCGGTCACATCACAGAAACGCCCAATTCACCCAGCAGCAGTGAGTGGTTTTCCGCAAACATTTTTTTCCGCAAAATGTCTGAAACACCCTCATCACCATCCTGTGTACACCTAGTCCATGCCTATTTCAGACCACAGTGCGCTTCAGGTGGGCTGCTGTTTTGTCTAGCTGCAGAGTGGAAAAGTTTAAATTTTCTCAGCTTTGCCGCAACACGTTTTTGCTTGCTACACAGCGGGCATGGTGGCGACCGCTTCTTGCCATAGACACTACCTTTTAATGGAAACTCACCATCCGTTGTGCGACGGTGTTGTGCGCCGAAAATAGCAGTTCTACAAGCTCACAACATGTTGTGATGCAACGCTGGTGAGCGTGTAGATCTGTTATTTTTGTCATGTGACACTGTCGTATGATTTAGTATAAATCAAGCTTCAGTATCGTCCTATCATAGAAAGAGTAACATCACAGGTCATTTCATGGCACCGTGGAGGGCACAGACTAGAAAGCTGTGTGGCTTCACGTCACTTCCTCATTTCCTGCTGTCATTGAAGGCTCATTAAAGTAAAAAATACAAAGCAGACAGCCCCCAGGCGAAACCGTTGACCGCTTCAGTGCTCCGTTCCCACCCGCTCTAGAAGAAATGCCACCTGTCAATATTGTCCATTAGCGAAACTATCGGATTGCAATTTCCCCTGCCAATTCTGTCAAGGACATGAAATAATAATGCTTTCCATCACAGAGTTACAAAATGCGTAGAACAGTTAAAGATAAATACACTGTCTTGTCTGAGGACTGATAAAAGTGAAAAGGAAAAGAAAAAAATATGGAATCTACAAGAGTATGCTGTTTAGGATTCATGGTGTACTCTTTTCTCAATATGTGTTCTAAAATCTCTCAAGCGATACAAATGCCATGTGATTGCATTTTATATTATTTAAAAAAAATGTATTTGACAGTATGCTTGAGGTCTGTATGACTTTGAAGCATGCTGAGCCCAGTCCATGGTGAGGTCCAGTGTATACAGAAATAAGTTGTGGAACCGTAGCTAAGTAGAACCTGCCATAAGTCATTTTCTGCCCCCTTTTCTAAACTTTAGTCAGATGTGCATTGTGTGCTGAACGCTGTGTAATCATGAGCTGCCCTGTTCCATTTGTGTCTTCTTGTTTTTGGACATGCCCATTTCCCAAAAGGTTTTTGTCAATCACTGTTATTACTTTTTTGGTCAATCACAATTTGCCTTGGCTATCACTGTTTTATTAGGTTTTTTGTTTTGTCTATTACTGTTTTTATGTTTTTGTCTATCGCTGTTTTTTTTTTGGTCTCTTTACAGTTACCTTTCTGTCTGTTTTGCGTCATCGTTCAAACCATTGCCTCATAGAGTGAGTGCATGTTAATTTTACACCTTCTTATCCCAAAGGAAGAAAGAATCATTAGAATGGTAGCACAGTGGCTCAGTGGTTCGCACTGTTGCCTCACAGGTCCTGGGTTCGAGGCCCACGGGGGGCCTTTAACGTGTGATATATGCATGATCTTCCTGTGTTCACGTGGTTTTCCTCCCACGCCAAAAGACATGCATGTTAATAACATACAGTACTCCTGCCACTACCCTTGACCAAAAGGCACTAGCCTTCAGCTGGAGCTGATCCCCAGATGCTGCACACTGATACTTAGGATGGGTTCAATGCAGAGGACAGTCTCCAGTGTGTGTAAATGTACTTAACAATGAAATGCAATAAATAAACAGGAATGTTTCGTTGCTGTCAGACAGAAGGCTTGTATGTCCAACAAAAATCAGGAAATGGGGGGGAAATAACCTGTGTTCCAATGGAAAAATAGCAGATCTACATAACAGGATGCGTTGTGAGCTTGTAGATTGCCTATTTGTGCTACTTTTGCACGACACTCTTGTACAACCAAGTAGGACATTAATTTCGTTTTTTTTTTTTTAATATGGAGATACAAGGTTTGTGCCTGACAGCACCGGTTTGATCCTCTAGGCTCTGCCAATGTTAGCAGCACATTCTCGTGCTCATGCTCTGGAGCTCAGAGACAGAGGATGCCCAGGGCCCCGGGCACGAGGCCAAGGCTCGGGGTCACTGGATGACTGTCTCCCCAGAGGTTTTTCGGGATTAATCCACTGTTTAAGCACTGCTAAGCAGCTAGCACTCACATTCCACTCACAGCTGCAGCTTGAGTGTTCATCATAGCTACACATGAAATCTAACTCAAAAAGTGTACGAAATAGTTCCATTCGTACACTCTCTGAGTTACAGAAGTAAATAATAAATTAACACTTTGTACAACATGCAGTTTATCTCCTATTTTAGATTGAGCGAACATCCACAAATCCTATATTAAAATTGGCTTCAAGGAGGAACGGTCTGGTCAGCCGGCGGGCGGCCAGCGGGCGAACCTCTGATGTCACGCCCCTGTCACCGTGACTCAGCCATAACCATATAAGGAGTTCCCAATGCAGCTACGCCCAAATATGTGTTGTCTAACCTCAATTTGTCGCCATGGCATCAGGCGCAAACAAATCAGTCAGCTCCTTATGTGGGAAAAAAGGGGCATGCCCATATATGGGCATACAGTATACTGATGACATCAGGGATCTCCATATGTGGGCAGAATGATAATTTAATTTGTCTCTGCCGGTGCTCCTCATGTCAAGAGTGTGTGGTTTGGTTGGTTGTTTTACACAGTGATCCAATCCTGTGTAAAGCCCGCCTACTGTATCCGGTAATTTGCACACATACAAATAGGCACGCACAAAGGCCGTTTCCGTGTCCTGTCTAAGCCGAATTTGCAACCTGTACTGTGAACTAATCCCAGGCAGTTTAGCGTTGTTGCACACGTGGGCGCACCACAAAACCTCTCCGTGGAGTAAATAAACACCACAAACAGCACGGAATACGTTGACACAAACACACTGGAACGATTTAGAAGCACTTTATAAGAAAACTAACACTTATGTTGATTTAAAGTATGTGTTTTCTTGTTGGACAGAAGTTTGTGGGGGGTTATAATATGTCTTTTGACACCAGTTACTTGCTTTCCCCTCTTCTTCCGGCGTACCGGCACTAAATCTTTCAACGAAACGCCGTACCGCCCCGTTCCGGCCTGATAGTTACTAATTCACTTTGTGCTGATGGGGATGAGTGTGGCTGATCGTGCTTTTATTCCCGCTAGGGCACAGAGGGCATGGGAGGGGTTCTCCAGGATAGCATTCAGCTAACTCAGAGCTAGTTTGTTGGCATCGCTTATGTTGATGATGTTGATGTGACTCCTCCACTTTTCTCCACATAGCCTTGACAACAATAGTGTAATATAATAAAGCAAATACCTCAGGAATTAGGCGATTTTAACATCGTTCCCACTCGTTAGTTCAGAGGGAAAGACAGAAAGTAATCACATTTGGAGGCGTATTTGTTGTTGTTTGTTTTCGGTGTGCCTCTGTCACTGTTCTACATGAAAACAACTTGAGAGCAATTGGATGTGTGCCGCCTCGCACATTGCCAACGCCTTCTCCAACATGAAATGTCAACTCTGTGCTCTCTCCTCAACTCTTCTCTCTCCCCATCTCATTATAGGTGTTAATGTAAAGGGGGGTCTAATGTAAAGGGGGATGTATCGCACTCACTCACACTCACAGCACAGTGCATTGTGAGCTTATCTGCTATTTTCGGTGTGTGACATGGTGCACAACCAAATCATGCATAATGTGTGGGTAAACATGATTGGGTAATAAGAGATGGGGCAATGCCATACAGCACAGTAATGGGCTGTATTATTCAGTAAGTCATTAACGACATTTTGTGTAATTAATACAGCATAAGACACCTGCTTCGGAGACTTAATAGTGTTAAAAGAGGGATTTGCATTTAGAAACCTACAACACAGTTTTGAGTTTCAATGCTATTACTTTTTAAATTAAGTCGTTTTGAGTAGTTCACTACACATTTCCATTTCTTACATTAATAAAAACAAGATGGGGTTTAATAATTTACTTTACTTTATTTGGGAGGAACATATTCATGAACACATCAACACAGCTACATACATCAGAGTTGGAAGGCAGTGTAAATACATCGAGTTAGCAAGGATGCAATCCGTAGACCGCTCATATGGAGATTTTCAACATGCGCTGATGTCAGACACAACAGAAACCGCATTAAGTTGCTATTTATTGGCATGACAATGAAAACACATTTTTCAACGTTGTAAAGAAAAAAATACCATGACAACTCTTTAACTATCTTTTAAATAATGTTATATTATCATTCAAATCTTAGCGTTTTGCCAATTAGTTGGGGGCCCATCCCTTGCAATATCCTCACGGCCCACCAGTGGGTCCCGGCCCACAGGTTGAGAATCCCGGCTCTAATCTAAGCAGCCTAGGGTGTGAATTTTATTGAAGAAATACTCCTTGAATTATTGAAAACACTTGCATGAGATCACAATAAAAACAGAAATGCAATAAGGCTGAAATCGGATGTTTCTTTCTTCATAGTTGGACCATCAGAAAAAAATATCTGTCAGAATTATTTATTTTATTTATGCACATATATTTGAAGTTTCATCAGTATATTGGTTTATTTCTCCATTTCCACACATTAGTGTAGCAATATTGACTCTTAAAGTGATAAAAGTGCATATACTAACACGCAGTAGTACAAAAGGACATTATAAAGCTGCAAGTGCAATCATTTTATTATTTCAATGAATATTTTTTGTAAGGAAGAGATATTAGTCAACTAGACTTGAGTTGTCTCTGTACTCCCCCCCCCCGTCTACAGTCTACACCAAATCTCTTTGCCAAAAATAGCGGATTTACAAGCTCACAATGCGTCACAGCGCAATATTTTTTCTGTTCGATGTCATGTTCCTTTTCTATTGCCATTACTTCACAGGTAGGGTAAAGGAGTGATCCTAAGCAGACACAAAAACAAACAGATGGATGTCCAGTGGATATTGTACTGTTTTGGTTGTGTATTTCTTGAAGAATTGCAATTGACATGTACAATAACGTACCAGTCATAATTCCAATCCCAGTTTCTGTAGCTGTGATTCTCTGTTGCTTGTCTGTAGCTAAAGAACTGTTTGTGCTCCCACCAACACATAAATAGACATTACTTTCGGTAGTCAGGAAATGCACAGAAAAATCCACAGTGTTAATTTATACGTGAGAGTGTACGAATATAAAAATGTATGTTCTGTTTATTAAAGGCAGCTACATGGATGCTTCCAATGCGTCTCCCAAGGGAGGTTCTCTGGGGAAGTCCCGCTGGGAGGAGGCCACGGGGCAGACCAAGGATGAGATGGGGGGGATTATATCTCAGCTGGCCTTGGAACGCCTGAGGATCCCCCAGTATGGAGTGGCTAATGTGGCCTGGGAAAGGGAAGTCTGCAACTCTGCTGGAACTGTTGCCCCCGCGACCTGACTCCGAATAAGCGGATGAAGATGGATGGATGGATGGATGAGAGAGACGGGCGGTCTATTACTGAACAAACACTCTGCAGTGTTTCTCAACCTTTTTTGGGCCAGTGCCCCCTATCCAATATCCAGGTCCCTTACCACCCCCCACACCCAATTCAAATGTAAGCTTTTATTTGTTTTGTTTTGTTTTGTATTGTGTTGCTTATATCATTTATACAACATCTAATTGATTTCCAAATATCAGATTTTACATTACACTGGACTGTTAGTATGTGATAATAATACAGTATTGTGTAATTATTAGCATGTACTTACCAGAGTGAGAAAAGCTTGATAAGATTATATGTTGAATTGTATATTGATGTCAGGCCCTGTTACATGGGCTCATCTCACAATAGCAGGGCTGTTATGGCCTTGTCAAAGGCCCTGTCATGTTACCGTGTTACCATGGTAACACATCATCCCTGTCACAGAGTGCTCTGAGAGGGCCTAAGACTAGATCTAGACTGAAAAATCCTCAGTGTTAATTTAACTCATACAGTGTACAAATTTGTACCATTTGTACACTCTCTAAGTTACAGACCCTTAAATATCAATCATTTACTGTAGCTAGGGACACCCTCAAGGACCCCTGGGGGTCCAAGGTCCCCACGTTGAGTCTAAACAAGCAGCATTCAATCTGTTGAATTACATTTTCCAGACAGGTCAAAGTCATGCAACAGTCTTGAAAAGTTCCATATTTTCAATGTGGCATTAATCAAATTTCCTCCTGAATAATTCTATCAGAATGGCAGCTTTAAGGAAGGGGGGGGGGTGTCTCACATCAATTCAGGGGTAAATCAACAGGACTAGACCTCCCAGACATAGTACAAGGATAACTAAATTGTGGGCTTGACGGAATGTATATTATTAGAAATGTATTTGGGGCCTGTACGGCATAATAAGTCACTCAGCTCAAGGCCGCACCAAGAATATGGTGCATATTTCAGCAATTATTTATGTATTATTACACTTTATACGCTGTATTTACACTTAGCAGGGCCGTCATAGAGAAGTGAACTGTGACACTGATTTATGGGTCCCCAAGGCTACATGGGGACTCACAGTCTGTGGATAGGATGTTTCCATGAGGACTTTGTGTCACTTGAAGAAAACAGCACTGTAATTAATAGAAGTTGTGACTTTAAAAACATTTTTACTGACTCATTACTGTGGCACAAAGATCTTTAGAAATGGTTCTGGAATATTAATGTCATCAGTACTGTATTAAAGGGCTTAGTATTTTATTTTTTCATGGGGCCCAGAGGTCTTGGCAACAGCCCTGTGCTTGATACAGTATCATTATGCAAAGTTTTTGTTTTCTTTTAATGAATTACAGTACATTGACATTTAATTGAATTTATATATTTTGTACAGACAGCAAACTACATTTCTTCTAACAGAGCTATGAAAACAATACAATCCTTACGAATCATGTTTTTGACTCCACCTTACAGTATGTGGGGTGCATGATGTCTATGATGGTAATTTAATGTGACCAACTGCTGTGGCTAGAATTTCCAGTGGGGAATGCTTTGTGACTGTGTCAACCATTTTGCAGATGCTGTAGAATTTGTTATGGTGCCATGTGATGGATAGAAAACATATTTCATAAGGAAAGCAATAGAAAACCCCCCGGGGCCTCTATTTTGTGTCCATGCAAGCCTGCCTGCTAAACAGACCTAACTTCCAGCTGAACTCCATGCAGCTATATGATATCATAGTGACACCTCCATGTATTGAGGCAGCTGGCACATGGTGCACCAGAGCCTCCCTTCCTTCCTTCAGTCATAACAACTCCGCCAACGCACAGTAGCTGCATTCTTTTTATTTTTTGTTTCCGCCTGTGAGTAAGCCTCCCATAGTCTCCCAGCAGGTTATGTCCGTGCATGTGGCAGCCTCCCGTTGGTGTTGGCCTGGGGGCTATAATGCTGAATCGACCTCCAGTTGAGCACACAAAGGACGCTAAAGTACAGAAGTATCCCCCCCCCCCCCTCTAACCCCTCCTCCAGGAGCGATGGCTGAGAAAGAGGAATGTTTTCATTAACACGCTGGCATTCTCGCAGCATCACCGGGCTTGGCACTCTTGGTTGTTTTAGCGCAGTCTCTTAGCTGCCATTAAGCCTGATTTTTTATATATATCCTCGGCTCTCCGTCCTCCAGGTGGGGGCTCCTCACTGGGAGGATATATATAAAATAGCTGACCTACAAGCTCATGACGCAGCACGGATGCGCCCTGTTGTGAACTTGTACGTCTGCTATTTTTTGTGCGTGACACCGTCATGAGACGGAGCCTAAATGAGGCATTAGGGCCTCCTCCACCTGCGTGGTAATCATTGGAGGGAAGTGAGTTGGAAATTCAGACTTAATTGACTTCATCGTTGTCTTTGGATGACTGGACATTTGCCAAATCTCTGGCATTTGACAGCCAATAACAAGATGAACATCTATAAAGAATAGGGGTGTGCCGATATTGTTCGGTTTTCCCTGATAGCAGTGGAAATGTAAGTCACGTGCTTATCTGTTATTATGAGCAGAGAGCATGTGACTTATATTTGGAGCGATGGCGCGCTCAACAGGTTGAGGGGTGAAAGTGCACTACTCTTGCGTGATGATATATATATATAGAAAAGTATGATGTGCGCATGCTCAGCAACCATTTAGTCAGTCGATCGTTGGAAACCTGATGGGGTGGTCGGTATGTACATTGATCATACATGTTTATAATCATAAACACCTATATTGCTTTTATATTATGAGTAGTCAGGAGTATGTTCAGTATGTATTTGACGTTGTCTGTTTCTCTACTTTCTTTTACAGTAAATTACCTTTCTTTCTCTATTATGTGCCACAACAAATGCTACAACGTAGTTACCAGGCTAATGATAGCATGTGACCGCAGGCTGGTTGATTTACAGTATAGTCAGAGAATGTCTGTATGTGTGTGTGTGTGAAGCATTTATATAAACAACAAAAAGACACTTTTCGTTGTGGACTGGTTTATTTGTTGTGGTTGAATGAGTAATTTTCACCGTGGTACCATTAAGGTTGTTATCAGGCCAACGAAGCCCCTGGTCAGAAGGGAGAGTTAATAACTTGAAACGTTCACAAATGGTTATTCAGCTCTAAATCTGAACAGTAATTTACGAACCGAGCCCTGTGTTAAGGAGAGCACAGAGAACGTAATTTTATAATGGTACCCTGTGATAGGAATTATCACAGAGAAAGCAGAATAAGTTTAGCTTCAACCAGCCTGTGTCGCTTAGTGCTGCAAGTTGCAAATGGTTGCTAGCCGAATTAGCCCGTGGAGGAAAAAGAGCGGGAGCCAGCGATCGTCGGGTCGACCGAGGAGACTTCGGTGTGGACCGGGAGAGGGACATCCCAGCTCATTTATCCAGAAGCAAGGGGGGAAATCGGCGGACCGTCGGAGCGGACGCACGCGCACAGGACAAGGGAGTCATCTAATCCATTCATCAGAAAAGGAGCCACGCATGGAGCTTCAAGGATCGGGCCCAATTGCACTGCACACATAAAATCGACATGCTTGTGTGTTTTATTCTGGAGGGGATCTGAAGCATAAAGTTCATGAATCTGGGTCTAAAATGAATGGGATGAAGTTGACAAATGTGGTGCTTACTTGATTGCTAAACATTGCTTAAAATTGACTTTTCTATAATCGCTGACTGCTGAGCTAATAAACAGCTAACATTGCTGCAACAGAGCACGAGGTCTTGTAGCCAAAGCTAACTACCAGTTGACTTTACTAATGCTGCTAAGCTAATGTGCATTGATCACGAGGTGTTCTGCTGTGCTAACATTGCTAAAAACAGTGCACGAGGTCTTTGTGCTATTGCTAGGCTAAGGAGCTATTGGGCTAAAGCTAAAGTGCATTTTTCTGCATCACTGTGCATGCGCTAAAACTGCCGTCGTCAAACCGGAAGTGACATCATCGTGGACCGGAACCGGAACAAGGTGAGAAACTACAGGATACGACAGGGAAAACTTTACCTTGTAGTAGCGGAATACGACCACGGGGTGTCACTGTTGCACAGCTCTGCCATTAGACGGCCATTCATTGACTTTAAGAGCATCTTTCCCCACAAAACAACCAAGGGGTGTCACTGTTGCACGCAGCTCAGCCATTAGACGGCCATTCATTGACTTTAAGAGCATCTTTCCCCACAAAACAACCAAGGGGTGTCACTTTTGCATAATAAATGGCCATTTACTTTTAAGTACATTATAGACATTTATTCAGAAGGCAAAATGGGGGATTTGGAAGTCCTGAAACTAAAGGCTAGCACTGCACAGTCCTTATTCACGAAGAGAGCCAACAAAATTGAGAATAACTTAGACTCCTTACGTGAAGATAAGTTAGTGGCTGAGCTTGAGGAACTTGAGGCTTGTTTTGAGACTCATGAGGAGGCTGTTATTGACTATTTAGAGGCCTTGGATGAGAAGGATGACGATTACAAAGAGATTGTTGACTCTGTAAAAGCCAAAATAGGCGAGCGCCGCCAGAAGTATGAGGACGTTAAGCAAAGATCTCAAGAGACATTGTGGAGTAAGTTCGTGGAGCCAAAGTTTAGTGAACAACAGGCAGACTGGGATGCTAATTTGGATCATGCCGAAAATGAAGAAGGGCAACTAATGTCCCGAAAAGTGTACAATAGCGTGCGCGCTAGCGTGAAGACTGCTATTGAACTAATGAGTGAATTTGTGGCAAAGTGGGGTCCCTTTATTCCTGAAAAGCATGAAAACGGACTGAAAAAGTATCTCAGAAAGTCAACAGAAAGGAGCCGAAAGACACTTGCTGTGTTAAAAAGCCAAATGGGTGATTTAGTGTCTAGTTTATCCAGTCAACAGGACAGTGAAGAAAGGAAGACCGAGCTAGCTGAAATGGAGGAGCAAGGTAAGGACGGAGACCCGTCCAGTGACCAAGCCAAGACACCGGTCAGCAGCAGGGGCCCAGGTGAGATGGGTGCATATGGGTATTCGCCCAGCATGCCAAGCATAATGGGGTCTTTATTTCCCAATCCTATGTGGAAAGGTCCGTTTGCAACCTCAATGCCCAGGGGGTCTCCTTTTTTGCCCAGAATGACCACAGAGATAACTAGCGCCACCACCTCCACAGAAACTAAACCTAGCACAATTGAAGTGGGGTCTAACAAACTGTCGCTGGTGACCAGCAGTCTGTCCTTCCCTCCAAGCACCCAAATGGAGTGGACTAGTGCGTCAACAACATTGCGCAGTCCTCCCTTATTAACGCCATGGTACAGTAGTGCCGCGTCAGGGCCGCTGTCCTCTCTCCCACCATCACGCAAATCTGCATTAGAGCTCGGAGCCATCAAAAAGGAGGATCGATCTCAAGGAGCATGGATTGGCAGCAGTGGGGGGCCGACGCGTCCTACATCTTCAATGGCTCAAGCAAGACAACCTGCTCAAGCGGCTGGGGGGATGGCTGCCCCGGGGGTTATGATGCCTAGGATTGCCCTGGCACGAATGTCACTTCCTACTTTCAGCGGTGACCAGAGGGGTTATTATCAATGGAGGGACAAGTGGGCGAGAATGCAACAAATGGCTGAGCCAACAGGGTCCCCAGAACTAATGTTATATCATCTGTTGGACAGCATTTCTAACACAGTGAAAAAGGAGCTTCGATTGGATTACTGCCGTGAGGTGAACGACGTTTTCCGTGCATTGCAAAGCCGTTATGGAAATTTGCCCCAGATCGTGAAGGAGATTACCACTGAGCTACAGGAGTTTCCTGCTGTGCGTGGAAACCAGCCGAAAGAGGCATTGCAATTGATACAAGCTGTGGAAATGGCGGTTCAGGACCTAACTGATTTGCAATCTGTGCATGTACTTCAAAACCAGCTGGTGGTCGATGCACTTGAGAGGAAACTACCGATGGACCTTATGAGGCAGTGGTTAGCAATTAAACTTAATCCACTAAATGGAATTAATGACTTTAATTTGTTTAATGGAATGTTGCATTTCCTAAGAGGACAGAGGGAGATTCTGATGCAACAGGACCTGTTATTGACCCAACGT
Organism: Gymnoscopelus microlampas; assembly: GCF_963454915.1. NCBI lineage: Eukaryota > Metazoa > Chordata > Actinopteri > Myctophiformes > Myctophidae > Gymnoscopelus > Gymnoscopelus microlampas. The sequence continues at coordinate 23,862,487 of NC_139947.1, forward strand.
CCAGGCGCTGCCAAGAAAGGTGAGCCGTCACAGTCTCGCTCCAAACTGCGTGAAAGGGGTGGCGAAAATGCTCCAGAAAAGCAGGCCTCAACCAAAGCAACAGTGAGTGGAGAAAGAGACAGTTCAGCTCAAGGCTCCTGCATGGTCTGTGACAAAGACGGGCATACTGGACAGCTTTTCCGCTGCAAGACATTCAGAAAAATGGTTGCTACAGAGAGGAGGGCCCAGGCAAAGACATTAAAAGTATGCTTTAAATGTCTGGAAGCCCACGAGGGGTCGTGTCGGAGAAAGTTTTTGTGCAAGAACATTGAGTGCAAAAAGGGGGACGATCCGTCAGACCATCATTTTCTGTTGTGCCTTAAAGCGCAGCCTGCCAAAGACATTGCTCCTAAAGAAAGGAAGAAGGGGGGTGGTGCAAAGGGTGGGGAGAAAGAGGACCGAGACCGAGAGTATCGGAGCCCAACTGCGCAACAAGAGAGTGTCTCTGATGAGATAAGCCTTCTAAAAAAGGAAATAGCAGAGTTAAAATTAGCCAAAACTCACAAAATATCTACAACTGTTTGTGTTGGGAGGAGAGGGCCAAAGGTCCACCCAGTCCTACTGATGTTAATGGACGTTGAAGCCAAGCGAGGGGGCTGGGTTGGTGCTTTGATCGATTTAGCTTCGGACACAAACTATATAACCCACCAAGCTGCAAAGAAATTGGGATTGTGCGGCGAACCTGTCACTCTAGTCGTGCGTGGGGTGGCTGGAATGGAGACTACAGTGGAAACGAAGAAATACACTGTGGAGTTAAAAGTGGCAGAGAAGAAGAGAGCAGTTCACAAGATGGACTGCTACGGTCTTGATGAAATTGCCAGGATCGAGAATACTGTGGATGTAAAGCGCTTAGAGAAGCTCTTCCCACGAGCTGGAAGTCTCAAGCGACCAGAGAAAGTGGAATTACTTATCAGTGCCAAGGAGGGTCGTCTCGCCCCTCGCCACTTGAGGCGGCGTGGTGATCTGGTACTGTGGGACAGCCCCCTTGGAAAGACTGTCACAGGCGTGCATGCTGATCTGACTGAGGGCTTGGAGATGACGGCGCATGTAGCTTCATCACATTGTGCTCTGACTATGAGAGCGGAGGCTGTGAGGGTTGAAATCCCTAAGAGTTATCCGGAGCAGAGCGGTGGAGTAGTTTCGACTGTAGCTGTCTGCAATGCCGATGTCTTGGAATGGATGCGCTGGGACAGTATTGGAGCTGCGTGCGATCCCATATGTGGTGGCTGCCGGTGTGGGAAGTGCGCCCCAGGGGGGAAAGAGATGTCTCTCGCTGACGAGAGAGAGCTCGCAGTGATCAAGGGAGGCCTAACCTATAAATTAAGCGATGCACACAGTGACAAACCGCATTGGGATGCAAGTTATCCATGGAAGGAAGACCCGTCTACCCTGCCAAACAACCGTGGCGCTGTCAAAGCCACGTTCCTGAAGTCTGAAAAGCGTCTCAGTCGCAATCCGGAGTGGAAGGACACGTATGCGGCACAGGTGCATGACATGGTCGAACGAGGAGCTGCTGTTAAGCTATCGAAGACTGCAATGGAGGAGTGGAATGGCCCTGTTTGGTACATCAATCATCTCATGGCGCCTAATCCGCATTCATCTTCTACACCAGTCCGGATCGTGTGGGACAGTAGTCAGGAGTTCCAGGGGGTCAGCATGAACAGTATCCTGTTAAAAGGCCCAGATGTCCTGAATCCCATCCGTGCAGTGTTGTTACGTTTCCGAGAGGGTGAGCATGCGGCTATAGGCGATATTTCTAAGATGTACAACTCAGTCTGGTTGGAAGAGAGAGAGGTGCATCTACACCGCTTCCTGTGGAGGGACTCTCCAGACGAGGACATCATGGACTATGCAGTGGTACGCGTTAACATGGGTGACCGACCAGCTGGTTGTATTGCTCAAGTCGCCATGCGCGAGACCGCTGGTTTACCCCAGTTCAGCGACATGGTGGACGAGAAGAACGTCATCGAGAGCAACGCTTACGTCGACGACCTATTCTGCTCGGATAATGATCCCCAAAGACTGAATGACATCCTCACGGGAGTTAAGACCATATTGGCAACCGGAGGATTTCACCTGAAACCTTGGGTGCGGTCAGGCCAAAGTGGGAGGCAGAGTGACAGCGCAAGCAAGCGTGAAACTGTCCTATTACCGAACCAAATGAGAGAGGAGGACAACAAGGCGCTGGGGGTTGGTTACCACGTAGAGGGAGACAGCTTTTTTCTCATGGTGGCGATCAATTTCTCAGCGCGAAAGGGGAAGATGCGGACAGGGCTTAACCTCCCAGTGGAGGAAGTGGAGGAGAAGACACCAAACCCTCTCACACGTCGTGAGTTATTGAGCCAGGTGGCCGGCTTGTATGATCCCCTTGGTCTTGCAACGCCTCTGAAGCAGAAGGGTGTTATCCTGGTAAGAAGGGCATTTCAAGAAGCGGGGACATTGACCAGAGACACCTGGGACAAGCCTCTCTCCGATGAGCTCCGAGGAAGAGCTATTGAGATGTTTAAGGAGTACGCTCAGTTAAGCTCCATCACATTTCCGAGGAGCATTACACCACCCAACTGGGTGGGGAAGCCCTGGGGAATAACCTTCTCTGATGGGAGTTCAGAGTCATATGGTGCAGTGCTCTACCTGCGGTGGGAAACGTCCCGCGGAGTCGAAGTCCGGCTGGTTGAAGCAAAGGCCAAGCTGGCTCCCTTGGATCAGAAAGGTGACGCTGTGAAGGCGGAAATCTGCGGGGCTGTCTTCGCCTCCAGGTTGAAAGGGCACATGCTGAAACACAGTCGACTGGAAGTGGAGAGATGGGTCCATTTCATAGATAGCCAGACTGTTTTGGGGGCCGTCCAGAGGGACAGTTACGGGTTCCAGACCTTTTTTGCTAATAGAGTTGGCGAAATTCAGAAGTCAGGGCCTGTAACAGACTGGTGGTGGATTCCAGGGGAGGAGAACGTGGCAGACCTTGTTACAAGGGGATGCACCCTCAAACAGTTAGGGTGTGATTCCCTGTGGCAGAGAGGTCCCAGCTTCCTGGCAGGTCCCGTGGAGGAGTGGCCAATGAAATCCGCTGCGGATGTGGCTGCTGGGTCCAGGGAGGCCGTTGGGGCACTGCGGAGGAAAGCGTTCTCAGCTGTCACCACAAGGGCTCAAGCCAAGAAACAAAGCGTCTCGCCGGGCAACGATGGGCAGACTCCAGTGAACAAGAAGGCGCTGGCAGTCAATGACGGAGGGGCGTCAGCTGTCGCTGATGTCAGGTCAACGCCGGATGCAGATGGAAGGCCAGCGGTTGCTGTTGATTGGATGAAGAAGCTCTGGGGATCAGTCCTCATAAGCCAGATGGACTTGACGCGCTTTGGCACGCTATCCAAGCTCTGCGGCGCTGTGGGTTATGTCCGGAGATATTTGCAGAACCTGATGGATCGTGTGGCCAGGCAGAAGATGCGGCATATTGCACTCCTAGCTAAGGAGCGAAAGGCGGCTTTCTTTGACTTGTGTCTTGCAACCCAGTCTGGGGTGTCTTTTCCCACGACAACGCTTAACCGACTGGTGGTGGGCAAGAATAAAGAGTCAAGCCTGTTGCTGTGTCATGGCCGCGTCCAGTCTGTGAATGAAGAGGAAGTTGGTGTTCCATTAATCCCCTATGGGGAGCGCATTGGAGTCCTTCTGGCTGAAGAGGCTCACCATGCCAATCACGAGGGGGTCGCTGGTACTCTTCTGAGAATGAGAGGAAAGGCCTGGGTGGTGCAGGGGCCGAGGGTCGCGCGCAAAGTCATTGATGCGTGCCTGCACTGCCGGAAAAGGAGAGCTAAGCTGGGCTCTCAAATTATGAGCGATCTTCCCTTAGAACGAACAACACCAGCGGCTCCCTTTGAGTATACAACGCTGGATTTGTTTGGTCCCTACAATGTCAGGGACATGGTGAAAAGGCGTTCAAAGATGAAAGTGTGGGGTATTGTCTTCAGCTGCATGGCTTCCCGTGCCATTCATGCGGACTTGGTAGAAGATCTATCCACCGAGGGATTTCTGAAGACTTACTTGCGGTTCACTGCTCTCAGGAGTCATCCCAGGAAGCTTTGGTCTGATCCTGGAAGTAATTTTGTGGGGGCAAAGCCAGCACTTGAGGCTCTCTATAGTTTCCTGGCTAACTTGGACAAAGATTACATCCAGCGTAAAGCAGCTGTGAATGGTACAGACTGGGAGTGGGTGTTCAGCCCCGCGGACTCGCCACATCGGAACGGTGCGGCAGAGGCAGCTGTTCGTGTGCTGAAGAGGGCCATGAGCAGTGTCGGAGAAGCAGAAAATCTGTCTGCCTTGGAGTTTCAGACCCTGTTATATCTCGCTGCCAACCTCACCAACGAGAGGCCTATCGGGGCCAGAGCCCAAGCCCAAGAAGAATCGGTCGACGTCATAACTCCTAACTCTTTGCTGCTGGGGCGTGCGAGGCCCGAGGGAGATATCTTAGAGTTTGATTTCCCCTCTTATCCCTTCAGTAGACTCCGGGCTGTCCAGATTGAGGTAGACAAGTTCTGGAGGCGGTGGAGTCAACTGGCGGGGCCGCATCTTTTCGTCAGAGAGAAGTGGCACGTTCCAATCCGGAACGTCACGGTCGGCGACCTGGTGTGGGTGGCGGACCAAAATGCCCTTCGTGGACGGTTCCGGTTGGGTCGGGTCGTAGAGGCGGTTCCGGACGGCCATGGCGTTGTGCGGGACGTCGTGGTGCGGACAAGTCCATGCCAACCGATCAGCTGGTCGCAGGTGCGGAGTTCCGGTGGTTCAGTGCCAGCTTCAACTTCCTTGCTCCGTCGTGACGTGCGGAGGCTAGTGGTTCTGATTCCTGTGGAGGACCAAAAGTAAAGTCCTCGCGAAGAGAAACCTGGGGACTATTTTTGATTTAGCAAGTGGGCAATTCTGCTCATGGTCGGTCGTACTGACCTCCTTTAGTTAGCTGATTTGTTTAATTAAGCTTTTAGTATATTTTATTACGTAACGAGTGATATTTTCTCTATTTTTATATGTTGGTGATTTGTACCGTAAGAGATCCAACAGATTTTTGAGAGGACGATACGGACTTCGTTATATAAACGCAATTGCATGTGAACTGTGGGTTTGTGACCTACTTCGATGATGACTCTCGTAGATCAAGTGGGAGGTGTTCGGTTTTCCCTGATAGCAGTGGAAATGTAAGTCACGTGCTTATCTGTTATTATGAGCAGAGAGCATGTGACTTATATTTGGAGCGATGGCGCGCTCAACAGGTTGAGGGGTGAAAGTGCACTACTCTTGCGTGATGATATATATATATAGAAAAGTATGATGTGCGCATGCTCAGCAACCATTTAGTCAGTCGATCGTTGGAAACCTGATGGGGTGGTCGGTATGTACATTGATCATACATGTTTATAATCATAAACACCTATATTGCTTTTATATTATGAGTAGTCAGGAGTATGTTCAGTATGTATTTGACGTTGTCTGTTTCTCTACTTTCTTTTACAGTAAATTACCTTTCTTTCTCTATTATGTGCCACAACAAATGCTACAACGTAGTTACCAGGCTAATGATAGCATGTGACCGCAGGCTGGTTGATTTACAGTATAGTCAGAGAATGTCTGTATGTGTGTGTGTGTGAAGCATTTATATAAACAACAAAAAGACACTTTTCGTTGTGGACTGGTTTATTTGTTGTGGTTGAATGAGTAATTTTCACCGTGGTACCATTAAGGTTGTTATCAGGCCAACGAAGCCCCTGGTCAGAAGGGAGAGTTAATAACTTGAAACGTTCACAAATGGTTATTCAGCTCTAAATCTGAACAGATATATCGTCCCGCGATATATCGCGATACGTTTTCGCGACGATATGTATCGTTTTTTTTTTTTTTACAATCATAATAATCAGGCATGCAAACGGCCCCGAAGTGAAAAGAGTGACAACATGTTTTTTTTTCGGGTCAGGTGTCATACTATTTGGATTCAAAACGGCAAAATTTTGCATGTCTGAATAATGCAAAAACAGAATTATTTGTTTGCATTTTCTTTTTTTCTCCTCCATATATTTTCATAATAAAAAAAGTGCGTATCGTATCGTATCGAAATCGTATCGAAGTTGTGAGCCAAATATCGTATCGTATCGTTTCGTGAAATTAGTGTATCGGCACACCCCTAATAAAGAACTCATTCCCTTGTGCATTGTGAGATTTGTGAAACTGCACATCCAACCACCACAGCAATAAAAGGCAGTCGCCAAACTGTTCACATCTGTATCCATTTGATTGAGGAAAAGTTACCCTATTGCAGTTATTGTTTGAATATTCATTATAATAATATTTGAGAAATTGTTTTTTTAGTTTCAGTTTAGTTTTTGATAATATTATTATTATTATATAACAATAAAAGTATTGTTGTCAGTGTACCATCAGATTCAAAAAGGTCACAAAGTATTGTGTAATAAAAACATATCCTATTAGCCAAAAAATAAAAAAGAAAGGAATATTCACCATAAAAACTAGCACAATTTCGGAGGCATATCAGAGACACAGAAGACTGCTCTCTTCTATGGCTGCTAATTAGCCATATATAGCCTATAACAAATATAAAGATAATGTTGAAAATTGCGCTAGTGTTCCTTTAACAGGTTCTCATGTCCTGAACGAAAAATAGTTGTTTTGCTATGGTGGCGCAGTGGTAAAGTCCCTGCCCGCACCACAACAGAGGTCCAAAATCCACCGTGGTGCAACCGGCTTTGTCCGGCGTCTATGCGAACCCAATTGGCCCGTGTTTGGGGGAGGGAAGCCGGCCGGGGAGGGTGGTATTGGTCATTGCATGTACTCCTAGGGACTAGGGCTGGGGCGGCACCTGTCAGTAGGGAGTGTTGGGCGGGAGGAGTAGAACGAAGGCTCTCCGTCCTCCGGGTGGGGGCTCCTCACTGGGAGGATATATATATATATAAAATAGTTGTTTCTAAATGTTATTGTTTGTAATGTAATGTATTTTGGTGCAATTGTATCTTGTAGTGGAGAGTAACACAGGTCAAGAGCACGAATTTGACCTCATGATTTCTGTGCCTACAGGGTATGTGTACTAACCCTAACACCCACAGAGAAGGAACTTGAATACTTAATGCCAGAGCACACAAGTCAATGAAGTTGCTTCCGTTTCACCCACCTCAACACACTGCAGCTGGATAAAATAGCTTATCTGACAGAGCGTGGGTTGCTCCACAACTCCACCGAGATGTGATTGGATTCCAACTGTGAGTGACATTTATTGCAGGGGGCTCATAGCCGACAGCAGGCTCTTGGCGGGAATAAACAAACAAAAAGAAACAGAAATGATCGATCTCTGTCATAGCCCACCCAAACCTCCCCCAACATTCATGATGAAATTGGAAATTCCAAATGGAACTGCCAGTCACTGTGTGGCCGTCGTGGCATGACGGGGTTTAGCATGCACGAATAGTACCTTGTTGCAAGGAGCTGAGTGAAATCAAATGTCAAGTGTTTCACATAGCAGAGGGCAAAATCCCCTGTCTGTGATGAGCATCCAAACGGGAGGACGCAAGCAAACACGAGAAGACGTGTTTGCCATGCGTGAGTTCTGCACATGCCCCCTCCCCCCCAGTGTGAGCAGAGAGCTAGGACAATAACCACAGGCCACGGGGAATCAGGCGAGTTTTGAAAAGGTTATCAACCTCATACAGTAAGTCACTATTTCCGGTCCTGCACAGATACTATAATGTATGGGGGTCTCATCTCTCCTGGTTTAAGCATCCCTATTCTGGGGGGAACATTCTGTGAAAATAGCTGAAAATAGTACAAGCTCACAACATGTCGTGTTGCGACGTGTTGTGAGCTTGTAGATCGGCTATTAAGGGTTAGCCTTGGGGACTCCCGTCAACTACTGTAAGTGTATAGGGTGGTTAAGTGGTTAAAATGAGCTCCTTTAATCTGCAGATCAGCCGCTTTCCCCAAGAGAACACCTTCTCTTTATTTTCTGCCCCATTCAATCATGTTAGTTATCGAGTTAGGGGAACGGATGGCACCAGTCAAAACCTCTCTCTCTCTCTCGCTCTCTGCCTTTGGATGGCAGAATACTAAAAAGACATTTTGGAAACATTCCACCACAGCTGGGAAGTGCAGGCGGTGCAAGGGATCCCTGGGAACAAGCCAGTTAAGAAGACCTGGCCCGTGGGCAGTCTCAGGTACCACTGCCGTCTTGCCAAAGTGACAGGCACCAAGCACCTTGAGTTTCCCTCAGATGCCTCCATAGTGGAATATTCAGACTGTAGCAGGCAACGACTACACTATGCTACACCATGTCCCAGTTCCTTTGAGCAGTGGTTCTAAACCTTTTCAGGCCGCGACCCCCCCAAATAATCATATTTGAACTGGGGATCCCCCACCCTGACAAGCACTTGGAATTGTAGGAGTTGAGGCATTACATTTAGTTTGACTTGGTTCCACAGATAAATATTGGGAAAATAGCCGATCTAGAAGCTCGCAACGCCTCACGTTTCGAGGTGTTGGCAATGTTTGAAATGTTTCTGTATAGTTTGTTGATCACTTTTGATGCAGTGATGGTCTTTTTTTAGGTATTAAACATGTCTTAAAAGTCCTTAAATTGTCACTTAACTGTCATCTGGGGACCCCCCCAAAATCATGTGGGGACCCCCCTGGGGCTCCCAACCCACATGCCTTTGAGGACTCTTTGGGTGTTAACATTAATCCATTTGGAAGTTACAGTATGTTCCTTTTAGTGATGGGCCATAGAAATCGCCTCACACTTTTGTCCAGTCTACATGAAAAGTTGATTAGGTCTTCCTTGCCCCATGGCAAACCTTTCCATAAAGTTTCATGCAAATCCATTCATAATAACCTCTGGAGATAGCCTGCTGACACTGGTGAAAACATAACCTCTGTCCAACTCTGTTGGTAAAAGAAAAAGTTCTCAGCTGTTAATGTAAGTTTCTATTTTCTTTTTTTCCTCCTTACACTTGTTTTCACAACTTGATGAATGTGGTATTTACCAAATTGGCATCGTATCATGGTCAATTACCACCCAAGAAAAGTACATTCACTACAGTGGTGGTGCACTGTGTTTTCTAATTTTCCGTATTGAGTAGTCTTTCTTGCCTCCTGTGGTTCAGTTGCTGAGTGCCATTTTTAAAATCACAATAAGAGGTTGGCTGGCTGCTTTCCACTCACAATAAAAGTTCTTTGCACATTTGAAAGTACTTGAGTGTTGGGATGCACAGAAAAAAATGTGCACTAAGTCATTTGATTTAAAGCTGCATTGTGTGATACTTTTGGCCTGCTGTGTGAAAGTTTGGAGTAGTACTTTTGTGTAGTCTTCAACTTCAGATCACATACTGTAGCTGCTCGTCTTAACTTGACTAAGAAGATGAGCTGGGAACAGCTTCTGTAAAGCTGGGGGAGGGTTTATAACTTTTTGGCAAAGCCATGTTCTTTTCATTGCTCTCCAAATATTAGATGCTGGTTATACCATGTAGAGGTATGGTGATTATTTGTTCACTCAAAACTTTATATACTAGGCCTATTCGAGGACCACACTAGTTGGGAACAATGTAAGTTGGGAAAAATGCAAGTTGGTTATGCATGCCACACCCGGTTATGCGTGTTCTGTTGTACCTGTTGTCAGAGTCCTGGCTGTACCCGTTGAGTACCCTGTGCGGCGGTACCCTACCACAGTATAATCAAGTTAGATACCTGTTATTTGACCCACGGACAGACGGTTTGTCGAAAACTGTTAGTCCGACTGAATTCCCACTCAGCATAACCCTGGCTCATCTGCGACACACACGGCAAGTTTGAAGTCAAGCGGTCAGACGGTGCCCAATTTATGCCCAGGGCAGACACATGCAGGCAGGCAGGCAGGCACGCACGCACGTACACGTAAGCACACGCACGTAAGCGTATAAATAAATGTATGTATATAAACAGTGTTCAGACCCCTGAACAGTGTTTGTGCCAAATTTGGTGCGAATCGGAGCAACAGTGTGCCTCACAAGTCCGGATGTTACATTTGTGAAGGAATTTCTCAAAACACAAAAGTCAAACGTTTTTTTGGACAATATCTACGGATGATGCATCATTCAGTCTTTTGATACTCAAATACATTCTGTTCCTGTGGTGAACCGAAACAAAATTCAGATTGAAAGATTGGGCGTGGCGTGTTCCCTCCAACAGCTCTCCCACATGGTTCTTTCAGTACAGTGGCTGAACAGAATAAGAATTAGCATCTCATCTGTTCATAGGAAAAAGACCAAAGAAAAATAGATCTTTATGGGACACTGATGAATTATGGCCTGGCAATGCAGTGAACCGTTTGATTCGGTCCTTAACGTACTTCATCATAATGGGGGGGCAATCAACGTATATATTTCTCTACTTTGAAATCTCACACAGTTTTGCTTTAACAATCTGTCTTTATCATAGAGCTGACAAGAAATATTCCCCACTAGCGTGTCTTTAGCGGTACAATGCACAGGCTCCATCGGTGGCAAGGTGGAACTATTATTTGCTGTGCCGATTAGAGACACACGATTAAACTGATCATGCAGCACACTGGCACGGCTTTTGTATTATGATCAAATTCACATCCACTGATGCTCTCATTTTGCAGTGGCACTACCACTACTGGCATAATTGCATCTAAAAACCACCCAGCAGAGATGCACCCTTGATGCAAAACCCATTAACACACTGCACCCTACACCCCTGGGATGCCAACAGTGGCTTCCAGCATGAAGCCTTGATATCACTCCAAAACCAGTGAATTAAACATGGAGACTTTTCCTCCTCTTAGCGAGAACATTGATCGGTTTGGTGCAAGATGGAAAGGGGGACGAGTCACTTAAGCTCATGGAGCTTTGGAGAGAAAAAAAATACATTTTTTGTCTCCATTCCGAGTTTTGAGAACACACATGGACTTGATAAGACGTAGACGAAATATTTGATAGCTGTTTGTCACAGGCTTTGAAGTTATTGAGTGGAATTGGAATTTAGACCCGCAAACCGCTAGACTAGACTCACTAAAAAGAATATTAAGTATGCATGTCTTGGTTCATGTTTTTCTTTGAATTATGTGGTACTTGCAACAGCTGCAGAAACTCTCTAGCCTCTCAAAACAATGTGGAGAGCATTTCTCTGTTTTCTCACCATTAGCGTCTCTGGAGGAAGACACAGCTTTCTCTGTTCCTCTAGTCTTTTCCAGGTCCATCCCACACTGCCCTATATTGTCTGTTATGTAATGATTCACAGCACCTCAGGGCAACAGCTCTCACAGTGACAGGGGGAATCTCATAAACAGCCATTCTTATTGTTTTGTTTTGGAGGAAAAAAGGTCTACATTAAATTATATAAGTTTCAAAGTTGAGCGATGATAATAAAAATGTTATGAAATGAGAGATGAGCTTTTGAATGGCACAGGGCCTTGTTATAAGCATATTAGTGTTGTGTAGTAACCCACACACACATTGTGGACTTCAGGAAAGCCTAAGGCAGAAACAGTGCTGGGGTGGAACAAGTCGGCAGCTTTAAAGTGATGTTGAACTGTCTTTGGCAGAACCTTGGATTGTATAGCTATTAGCTACATACCTGGGCAGGATAGAAGTACAAATCGATCCTCTTTTGTGTTGATTCTGTGCTCTGTGATCGAGTAACCAGAAGTAGAAATTAATTACCTCCTCATTGTATGGCCTCAAATGGTCTCAAAACCATAAATTACAAGAAAAAATCCCTTACACTGACAATGATGAAAAATAGCAAAAGCTTGACTGGTTATCTAAACCTATAGGCCGAGATCCACTGCAGTGGTGTCCAAGCAGAACTTAAACCAAGATGTATATATTTTAATCCAAGTGGTTACATCATCACGTAACAGAGGCTGAAATAGAATAAGTGGAAAGGGCTCTGTAGAAACACATGAGTAGGGTTGTAAGGCCAAATACCCTGGTTAGATTTGCGCCGTGGAATGTGATTTTGAGACCTTTTTCACCATAGAGAAGACGTTTTAAGTTGGGGTGCCGTAGTCAGAGGTACGTGGGGGGTGGGGGGCTGTCACTGCACTCCATAAATATATTATCGCATGCAGGCACCGCGGACAGTAGCACTGTTCTTACATCACCCATGCCATGATTTGAAAAATATCAAAAGCAGCGGAGACCACTGCTGCTATCTGAGCTTCTTTAAAACTTTTACTCTTCATTTGGCACTCTTTGTCGCCAAGAGTGTTATGACAATAATATAGGATAACACCACAACAAAGCCAAAGGATTTAGGCTACATTTTGGCAAACAATTTATTCTCACATTATGCATAGCCTAGCATCTAACTGACGTGTCACGTTTACTCAAGGAGCATACATCTGATGCACTAAAAAACACTTACCACAGCAGCCTGGGGTCCTTCAATATCCTATAGGCTCACTTTCCTCAAAACTAGGTCTGTCCTCGATTAAGGTAATTCTTAGTCTACTAGTCACTGGAAGTAGGACTAATGAATTACTTAATTCAACCACTTATGCCCTAAGTCATACTTAATTGTATGACGAATCACGAAAATAGCTAGAAGCTCACAACATGTCATCGTTGAAATCTTTGAAATGTTGGGAATTTGTGGCATTTATTTTGCCTATAATGACATGCTCAAATATGCCCAGGTTGAAAGTGGCTATTGACAAATCTGTAAAAAGCCTTTTCAGTTTATGAGGTTGAGAACTAAACATAGGTGATTTCACAATGGTTACAATTTGTTAGTTTTTGACTTTCCAGTCATGAAACCCTTGTTTCATGAAATTAATTCAGAGAAGAAGCACACTGTGTTGGCATCAGAGCAGATAATGAAATACTCACCGTATTAACCGGAGGTAAAATACCCAGACAACCGAGACAGCATGGAAAGTGGATCAGAGCTTCCATCAGTCGATAGTCATAGAATCAAACTCACAACAATTACATCAGGAGAATTCTTCAATATCACTTATAAAAGAGAAGAGATAAAAAGAAACTAGACTGTTGAAATATAGTATCTAATTTAGAGAAACAACAGTGCTGTATCACTAACAGGATTATCTATTTGATCTTTGTTCACTTTTAACCACTTAAAGGAGAATTTCACCCCACGTTATTCTTACCTTTATTATGATGTTATGAATGATATCCTAGGACAAGTGGTACAGTACAGAAATTCCATAACTCCATAACAGATCCGCCACAGTTAAACACCTGCGCCTATGGTCCTTGCTTTAAAGCTGTGGCGGATCCGTTATGGAGTTATGGAATTTCTGTACTGTACCACTTGTCCTAGGATATCATAATGTTCTATCATAAAGGTAAGAATAACGTGGGGCGAAATTCTCCTTTAAGCCCTATATACTTTATCGTAAAATGAATAGCGAAACTAGACAATCTACAAGCTCAATGTGTCGCGATGGGCTGCATTGTGGTTTTGTGTATCTGCTATTTCAATTTTTTCTTTTTTTTAATGAACAATGTTGGATATTTTTGCCTATAATGCATGCCCAAAATAGGGACACCAGGTTGAAAGTGGTTAACTTGTTAACATTTCCTACAACATCAGTTTTTCTTAGGCTTTCCCCACTGGGTAAACAAACAGATTTGGAAGGGATGGTGTTCCCTCTTATTGCAGGTGTGGGTGCATATCACTTGTCAAGTGTGTGCCACGTTTTGGCTTCTGTGTGCTGCCTTCCTCACCACTGGACCAGAGAATTCAATTAGACTTCTCTGTGTGTGGCTATGCTGGCTGAATTAGCCAGCAATTTTAATTCTCTCACTGGGAGTTAGCAATTTACAACATGACTCATATTATTTATAGGCCGGGATATGGACATAATTTCAAGGAGGGATTCACCATCAGTATACTGAAACATGCTTACAATTCCTGCTGGCTCCCCACAGTCCACTGCACTCTGCCATCATACAGAATTAAATAAACAAGCACACAGAATTAAATATACAAGCAATTTACACTTGGCGCCGGAATTCCTCTCATAATTGTTGCAGCAGGGGCTTGGCTAATGAGCGGATATGCATTGTAACGGGGAGAGCAAAGGGATTGGTTTTGAAATGTTTTAGTCATTTAAAAATTCTGTTGTTTCAAATGATTAGGCTACTTGCTCTCTGAAAACAAAACAGAAAATGCCTTTCCGGAAAAAAACTGAAAATGCCATTATTCTGTGAGATTGGATCCACCAAAATCTGTGAGAGTGTCACGGTAGGAGGCAGGAGGAAGTGCAGATGTAGTAGGCTACTGGTAATATTGTAGTTAAAACACTACAAACGAGGCACCCCTATATTAGCGAGCTGGTTTGGGCCAGATCCCTCCAAACAACCTACCCCTAGGTTAACAATCCTGTATAATTTGCAAAAAAAACTCCTATACACAGCATACCCAAAGTAAATTGATTGTTGTTCTTGAACCATTTGGAATAAATGCAAGGGCATGGGCTAATTTTGAAGGTAACACTTTGAAGTTTTTTTTTAACCAAAAATAATCAACTCTATGTGCAACTGACATTGAGTAATACAAGTTTGAACGTACTGGAATAGAAGGTTTTTAATTCTCGCCTAAATATTTTCTATAAATAGATGCCTGCATAAGGGTTAGGGTTGCTAACAGGACACAGGTGATAAGACAGGTAACTGTTAACCAAGGAAAACAGGAAACACTTGGACATCACTACAAAATAAGATACACAAGTCAAGTGCAACGTATAACCCTGACTAGAACTAAGAAACACAACAATAAAACAACAGACAGACAGAACAAGACACAGATCATGACAGGGAGACTAATTCCAGTACAGTAAATGATGAAATGGCATGATGACTATGGATGAGGGGTTGAGAGGCAGGGGGTCTGTGTTTGCTGGTTGTTCATGTGAAACCAGTGGCCCTGTCTCCCTGTCAGGGAAAAACCCACCTCTTATAGAACAGCTGTTCTCTGGTGTCCCCGGAGCCCCCCCGGCGACAACATAATGTGTGTGTCAGCTGACTTAACGCACAAAACCCACCCAGCGCAGGAAGGCGTGCTCTGCACAAATGAGTAAATAAATGAAATCAGGGAGTGTATTCAACACTTCATCTACCTCCCAAGAGCATTGCAGCTCCTCGACATTTAAAACATTTAATGACGGGATGTTGAGAGTGTGGGAGGGGGGTTAGGTGCTGTATGGTTCTAGTAAGGGAGAATGGCGTCACTGTAAACATGGTTGAAAAACAGAGGATTATGAGGAAATGAGCTGTTCGCATGACAGCATAAATCAGTGGGGAGGACATTCTCCTCTAATGGAAAGCGGGGGCCCTTACCAGGGCCCTTATCAATCATGGAGATAGAGCTGCCACCATATTGACTACGCACCAAACAAACAATATCTAGGATGGGGCCTAAGTGCTATTCCCAACACAGGCCACATTGTAGATCATTCCATTGCTGACGTCTCCTGGGAGCACATTGAATTATTGAGAATGAATGAATGTAGAGTGCGTTTCGTGGACGTCTTCCAAGGCACGAAGGCCCACTCGGTGGAAGCTGGATTATGCCGGTAAACCTTAAAAAATATCAAATTTCATTGAAACATGACAGACAGGACTGTATCTCTTAATGAGTGCTAATTTTGTCAAGGTTTGAGGAGGAGGGGCGGCGCGTGATAATTTTGAGCAAAGCTGAAGAATATAATTGCCAATGATGAGGATGGATTTCAGAATGCTTCTCCCACCATCATTATTTCCTTGACAGCATCAACATGATAATGCGTTTGCCTGACAGCTCATTTCACGCATATCATTTTCCCACGGATGTTCATGACCTTCCCTTTGTGAAGTGTTGTTTGTTTTCTGCTTCTAGCTTTTCTTTTTATCATGTAAATATTGTATTTTGTATAATCAAGCCTGCATTTGTTCTACCTCGTTCTGCAAGTAAACAGCATGCGCGCGCTCTCTCACACACACACACACACACACACACACACACACACACACACACACACACACACACACACACACACACACACACACACACACACACACACACAAAGTACAAGTACAAAGTACAAATGCACAAATTACTAATGCACACAAGCTTGCATTCACGTACATGCTGTCAGTGTGTATGGGTGTGAGCAGGCTTTTTCAAACCAAAACCAAACAAAAACAGTTCAAGAAAGAAAATGTAAAGCAGGCTGGTATAGCCACCATAAGGCCAATTGGAAAAATGACGTCCATGGCCTACTGGTAGCGTGCACAGCCGTTTGCAAGATTAGCTCTGGACACACAGATGGAGAGACTGACACACGCACGCATGTACAAGAGAGAAAATATAATATCTGGCCTTCGGCCTGGTGTAGATAATTAAAGCTTCGGTGATTTGAACATTTCCATGACTGCAACATGAAAATGTATTCATATTTGAATAATCAAAGTTATGCATCACCGCTGTCGCCTCGCAGCTAGGGGCGTGTTCTCTCCTCCGAGTCATCAGTGCCCATACCCTAGGTGGGGTTGGTGAAAGGGCCTCTCTGTGTGGACCCTCACAAAAACATGCAGTAATCCTGGTTTCTATACTGCCTCCCGCTGGTCAGCCGGGGCACCAGATGGAGAGGAAAGGAACTGGTTGGAATAACGTGTTCCTTCCACGCGCTACGTACTACCGGGGAAACTCCCCTCTGTCAGGTGATAAGAAGCGGCTTGCTGGCTCTCTTGCATTGAAGGAGGCATGAGCTCGGCTCTCGGGGGAGTGTTGTGCCCAGGATTACTTAGACAATTGGCACTGGGTGAAAAAATGGGTTACAAAATCGTGGGATAAAAAAGTTGAAAAAAAAAAAAAGTTATGCATCATATTGTGCTTCCAATCCTGCTATATTTGCTTTAAGAAGTTGGGTGCTTGCGCCCACCGCCTGCTGATTTGTTGTTTACTTTTTTATACACAGCTGGTATGTCGAAATGTAATTGTCATTCATTTGATTGTGTCTGACTTTTATGCAAAGTATTCTCGGAGAGAAAACAGAAGATTCTAAGTATCATTCAGGTTTATTCATTTAAATAGTTTATATTCATTTGTTTTCCATCTTGATTTCATCTGTCTTTCATTCTAGAAAAGTGAAGATCACATCCATTCAGTATCTATTGATGACATTTTGACTGGGGTCTGTACACAGTGCTGAATTTCCAATATTTGCATGAATAACAAAACAACTTCACCTGGATTTACCATTGTAATATGCACTGTAATAGTCCATTCATAGACTAAGAGTCATTGGTTAATCATTATGAAATATATTGAAAGTGGCAGTCACACATCCAAACTTGGTCAGAAATATAAATGTTTGATCAATAATACCCCTGTCGGCCATAGCTGAATGGGGCGGCCATAGCTGAATGGTTAGTGAACCCGCCTAGGGAGCCAGAGGCCCTGGATGCCCCAGGTTCGATTCCAGACCAGGTCAGCATATGTGTCGATGAAATGAAATTTGTCCCTGAGCAAGACTCTTAACCCATAATTGCTCACAGGTTCTCATTGGAAACAAGACCGCAAGGACTTTCATGAACGACCTGTTAAAAGGAATTATCCTCATCCTTATACTTGTCAAGTATTCTTCTCACCCAAAAATATCTACAGTACAGTATAAAGGAGTTTTATAGTACCTTGAATGTGGCTCTGTCTTTGCCCTCATTAACAATTCCAGGATGTAATAATTATGCCATTATGCCACGCCTGCAGGAACAACTCCTCATGAATATGCTAATGTACCACGTCCCTGGAATCAACATGCAGACCCCCCCCCCCATAGACCCCTTAACAGACGACGTCACACTGATAAGAACCAGTATGCGTGCAACCAGTATGCGCGCAATGAAACCCATTCTGTCAGGTCTCGCTAGGACGCGCCTCACTAGCCAACACACAAGAGGGGGTTGGGGTGTGCTGAAACCAGCGCACCCCAAAACAACAGGTTGAGAATTGATTGCATGAAACAATCACCTGTGCATCCAGTCTCAATGTTGGTAAACAAATAATTGGTCTATAAATAAATAAATAAACAAACGAACACAACTCGCTCACACATGTATCACCATGGCAAAATGCAATATTAGACTAATTTGTTTAATAACCTAACTTTCCTGTAGAACATTATTATTAAACCCCCCTTCTAATTGCAATAATTAAATACTAGAAAAGTGCACTCTTCATTGTGCTACCCAGGGGCCACAAATTTCAGAAGGCAGTCATTGCCAATTGAATGTAATCTGCAAAATCTGACTGACACATCTTGATCCCATGTCTCCAGAGATAATGTGAACCGATTTGTGTGAGATTTGGACAATATGTGTGTTGAAAAAAATGTAAAGCGGGCTGGTATAGTGCCACCATAAGGCCCTCCTTAGCCAACATTTTTAGCAATAGAAGAAAATATGTGTTTTGAAGAAAATGCGAAATGGCGGAAAATCTAGTCTGGCAGAAATGGCCAGGGCCTATATGGAGTTGCATCATGATTCAAGGAATCCAGAGATTAAAAAGATTTTGATTGTAAGACCTATACGGTTAAAGAGTTATAGGCCAAAACGTGAAGCAGGCGGTTATAGCGCCAACATGAGGCTGATAACTGTGGGGTGGAGGTTCTTCCGTGGCCTACTGGGAGTGGACGCCTCATTTATGATTTGTGGTATTTTGTGCAAAACGGGCCCCTACCGCAAACTTTAAAAGCCAATGGTTGCCAATCGGAAGGGAATCTGAAAAAGCTGACAGATAAAGTGTACCGATTTGAGTGAGTTTTGGACAAAATCTCTCGGAGCAGGAGCAAAATGGAGAAAAATATTGTCAGACGGAAATGAGCGTGGAGTACTGTTGACTGTACGACCTAAAGAAGAATATGTTGCAGAGGTGCTTTCTTGGCCTACTGGGAGTGTACATGCAAAGTTTCACGGTCCAGCTGTGTCTGAGATGAGCTGTTTACAGACATACGGACGGACGGACGGACGGACGGACGGAAGGACTCGCAGAAGCAAGAACATAATCCCTAGCCTTCGGCCGTTCCGGCCTGGCGGGGATATAAAATAGGGCTTATGTGGTTAACAAAAAGTTGATGCCCCTGCTTTTGAGGCCAAACCCTGGCATGCATCTATCTATATTGAGATTAAGTGTGGCGGCTCTGTAATCACACACTGTGGCCCAGCGAGGGCAGCTTTGGGGATGTGGTGTCAGGCATGTTGTTGAATTCTGTTCTCTTTCTGCCTGACCTGTTTTGGGTGGGAGTCATGTGCACCACAAAGCACGTCGTTCGCTGCTTAATTTAGCAATCACTGTGTTCCTGTCACAGTGGCCTGTTCCTCTGGGCTGTGATGATGAGCACTGCTGCCTCACTGATTTGTAGATTAGATCCCATGGTAATATTATGTTCACATATCCTCTCCTCCATTCAATGGTCTGACCTCTTTATTAGTTTCAATATGTGATCACGCATGTTATTAACACAAGAAGCCCAAAGGTGCAACACTTTCTCAAGGCCGCTTTACTTAACTTGCCTATGTGAGATACTGTAGGGCAGTGGCTCAAACTTTTTCAATCTCAAGGACGTCTAGGCCACGGACCCCCATCCCTCTGAGAGTGTAGAATTGGAAACAAATGGACCATTTGGTTCCATTTGTACATTCTCAGACTTACAGACCTGTAAGGTGTCGTGGTAGGCGTAAGTAATACTCAGACAGTTTAGAGCAATGATGGTTACTTTATTCAGGCTTGTACTCTCCGTGTCATGTAGCTCATTCGTTAGTAACATGAGACGTAATGTCCCCAAATCCGGTCACATACGTCCTGTTAGCTCTATCACAATAAAGCATAACAGCTAACACCACATCTCCCTTTCTTAAGAAACAGAACAGACTGTCAGAGACTTAATTGTCTCCGCCAGGCCGAAAGGCTATGACTATGTTTTGTACCCTGTCTGTCCGTCCGTGTGTCCTTGTGTGTGTGTGTGTGTGTGTGTGTGTCCGTCGCCCCCTCTGTCTGTGAACAGCTAATCTCCACCACCGTTGGCATGATCGCAGCGAAACTGTGCACACACACTCCCTGGATGCCAGAGCAGAACCTCTGCCCCAAATTTATCACATGGGCCTGTTATAGCGCCACCTGGCGCTATAACAGTACTCCTACAGATTTTGTCCAACATCACGCGAATCGGTACACAGTATCTCTATAGTCATTAAACAAAACAGGTCTTTCAGATTTTTCATATTCCATCCTGATTGGCTAAGATTGGGTTCCAAAGTTTGCAGGAGTGCTCCATTTCAAACAAAATGTCTCAAATCATGAACACAGTGTGCGATTTCCGTGAAATTTTGCACACACATTCTCACTAGGCCAAGGAAGAAACGTCACTTGTTATAGCGGTGATCTGCTATCGAGACATACAGTAGCACATTGCAGAATGCCTTAATTGACCAATCAGATGTAATCAGTAATCAACACAGCAGTGTAATAATAATGCTGTATAATAACAATGTATAGTGAGTACTTCTTTTGAGTATCTGTACTTTACTTGAGTATTTGTATTTGACAAATATTGTACTTTTGATTCCAATACATTTCTAGGAAGGGAAAAACTACATTCACCCATTTTTGGGGGAAATGTGTTGGTACAGCAATGCATTAATAATAAAAAAGAAAATGTACTTTGTAATTTGTTCTTTTGATTATTTCAGTAGTTTCTTTTCCAGTACAAATTTGACAGAGCAACCTTTCACTTGTAGGTCATTTGACCAGGAGTATCTACACTTTGACTCAAGGTTTGAGTACTTTGTCCACCACTGAATACAGGAGAAAATAGCAGGGAGAAGTTTTAAAATTCAACAGGCCCAGGGAAGCTCAATCTACTATCTTTTCATCTCATGGCTATCTGGAAAGCTTGTGTCTTTCAAAACACAATGCATCATAGTCAGACATTGTGAATGCACGCTGGTGAGAGTTTGTTGGCGGTTATGTGCTGAAAGACTCAGCCAAACATTTCCTCCAAATATCATCGTAAAATAACCAAGTTACACCAAATCTCTCACTAAAACTGCACATTTACAAGTTCACATGTCACAACATGATGCATTGTGAGCTTGTGAATCTGCTATTTTTGGCTGATGTTCCCCCCCAGATTATGAATGCCGGGGTTCAAGTGCTTAAAACCTTGGTGCAAAGAGGGGCACCTGACAATGCCCGGCCGGACCCCAGCTGCAGCGAACAAAGACTCTATGGCGTATTGTCATCATCTGGTCACAAGGTTAATCATTTTGTGCTATGTCAAATCAGATTTATTATCTGAGCATGGATTAATTTGTCAGTATGTGCTCCATTAAAGCAGCATGCCAGCAAGGCTTTAATTAGCATGGTTCTAATTGCAGTGGTTATTGGCCTCCTCTTGAGGCGTTGGGGATGAGGGAGGAGCTGAAATCACCACCAACTTCTGGCCATGGTGATGAGTCAGCACGGGCGTAGGGGCGCGCTGGGTGCATACCCTACAGCGCAGTCTGAATGCTCACTATTCATTTGCTCTGAGATAAGATTTCCTTTCTCATCTTTTGTTTTGTCTTGTGTAGTTTCTTTGTTTTGTGGCCATGCAGTCTGAATATAGAAAGACTAAAAGTGATTGCTCGAGCTCTGTTCGCATAGATAATGTTCTAAGTGTAAAACTGCAACAAATTAAATTGATTTCTTGTGATGGGGAATGGGGATGCTCGGAGCTGACGCAGCTACAATTACACAGAGGAGATACGGCACTGTGAACAATGTCAGATCTGCTGGCAGGGTGTGTGTGTGTGTGTGTGTGTGTGTGTGTGTGTGTGTGTGTGTGTGTGTGTGTGTGTGTGTGTGTGTGTGTGTGTGTGTGTGTGCGTGTGACATGTATGATACGCATGCCGTATGCAATCAGATGGAAGAATACACAGTGAAATCCTCAGTGTTAATGTATCCATTTGTAAGTCTTAGAGTGTACAAAGGTACAAAGGTTCACCATTTTCAACCATATCTTTATATAATTGGTCCTCACTAATGTACAGTACATTATAAGATGGTACAAATTTACGATAAAATGTGCCTTGCGCCAAGGCACTATGCGGTAAACGGCCCTGAATTAGTCACGCCATGGCGCCATGACTAATTCAGGCATCAAAACAGCTAAACAGAAAAATAGGGCCCTCTGTCTCATTGGTGGGCTGTGGACAGTTCAGAAACGCATGTTTCTGAACTGTCCACAGCCCTCCTCTGAGACACAGAGTGAGTCGACAGAAATGCTTCTGTCTTATAGTTAAGCAATATTACACGAGAGGTCGTGATTATTGGAACAACAGTGATGCGGTCAGGAACGAGGCGCAAGCATCACTGAAGTGCCTATAATCACGATAAAGCCACCCATGAGAGTAATATTGAAAAAAACAAAGTGTTATCTATGTTATCCTGGAAATACATGAGGTCTGACAGAGACAGAGTCCCTGTTTACTCAGCCTGTCCAGTCAGCGCTAGACAACTTTTCCCAAACTGAACACATAGAGAAACAAAACGTAACCGTTTTTTATATTTAGATTTTTTAAATATGAGAACGGCTAGATGTGCTGTTATGCTCGTTTGAGCATGGGTAGAGAGACTATTTCAACCAATCAGATTGCTTGGTCGGAACTACCTGTTGTATGAGCATTAGTGAGGACCAATTATATGAAGATAGGTTGAAAACGGGTGAAGTGGTCCTTAGACACAGAGGATTTTACTGTGTAGGCTTAAGTGTGTTTTTGGACTGAGAAGCTGGCGGAGAGCACAGTTCACACGCAACAGCCGGGGAGCGGTTTACCTCGTATCAACCTCTACACCATGCGGCCTCCCTGTAGATCGCTCCTATACAGATAGGGTTCCTGACCCCTTACACGGACTGCTGTGGGTGCCGGCACAAACTCAGACAATTCTCTGCTGCACTCACAATCTGTAGTGTTATTGCTGTTCAACAATAGAGAACTTGTTTCCGTTTAGTTTCAGAGAGTGCATGCTGGGTCCCTGCTGCACTGCTCAGCTGTTTACAGTAATAGTGAAATAGACCCTTTAAAGAGTCCATTTCTACCAGTGGTGGTAGAAGTACTCCAAGCCACAATGTAGAAATACTCTGTTAGCAGTAAAAGCCCTGTATTCATATTTTCAAAGAACAAAAGTACTGGCATCAAAATATACTTACAGTACTAAACATAAAAGTACTCATTATACAAAATGGCCCAATCATCATATTATTGGATTGTAATTATTGTCTCCACCAGGCCGAAAGGCATGGCGAGAGAGTATGTTTTGCCCCCTGTCCGTCCGTCCGTGTGTCCATGTGTCTGTGTGTGTGTGTGTGTGTGTGTGTGTGTGTGTGTGTGTGTGTGTGTGTGTGTCATTCTGTCTGTGTACAGCTAATCTCCGGCACCGTTGGCTTGATCGCAGCGAAACTGAGCACACACACTCCTTGGATGCCACAGCAGAACCTCTGCCCCAAATTTTTCACATGGGCCTTTTAGAGCACCACCAGTAGGCCGCTTTGTGCAAAACATATGTTTTGACAGTACTCCTACAGATTTTGTCCAAAATGCCTCAAGTCATGAGGAAGAAATGTCACTTTAATTTTTCCAAATCAGCCTAATGGTGGCGCTATAACACGATTTGTGTTTTTACCTATAACTGCACCGATCTGTGTAAAACTTTGTATGCACACTCCCTAGAGATCAAGGAACAACCTTTGCCCTGCATTTTTCACATCTGCCTGTTATAGCGCCACCAGGAGACCGACTTATGTAAAACATATTTTTTTATTACCCCTTCCGATTTTATCCAAATTTCACGCAAATCGGTAAACATGATGTCTATAGTCATGTGATCAAGACGGATGTGTCTGATATTTCATATTCCATCCTTCCAAAGTTTGCAGGAGAGGTCAATTTACAACAAAATGCCTCAAATCATGCTCGCAGCGTGCGATTTCCGTGAATTTTTAAACACACATTCCCACTAGGCCGAGGAAGAAATGCCACCCTTTTCACATTGGCCTGTTATAGCGCTACCAGCAGGTCTAATTCAACAAAACACATTTTTGGAACAAAATGCCTCAAATCATGAATGCAGTGTCCGATTGCTGTGAAAGGCCTAAGAACAAATTGCACCCTTTTCACATTGGCCTATTATAGCGCCACCATGAGGCCACAATAACCTACCTGACCTGGCGGAGACCTGTGCTCCGAGGAGCACTTTTTC
The DNA here is from genome assembly GCF_963454915.1 of Gymnoscopelus microlampas. NCBI lineage: Eukaryota > Metazoa > Chordata > Actinopteri > Myctophiformes > Myctophidae > Gymnoscopelus > Gymnoscopelus microlampas. Next base: position 23,886,805 of record NC_139947.1, read on the forward strand.
TAGTTAATGCATGAAAGCGCTCATCGCAGCTGGTAAAGGTAAGCAACCATAATAATCAGTTAAGTATATATTTTTGTATTAATAATCTAAATTTGAAAAGTAGCTACTGTATAACCAAACCTGTCAAATAGTTACAAGTACAATATTTGCGTCTGAGATGTTTGGGCAGAGAAAGTAGTAAAAGTAGTAAAAAAAAAGTAGTTCAAAAGTAGTGGTAAAAAAAAAGATGAAAAGTACCTCAAAATAGTACAATATTAAATGTACTGTAGTTACTTTTCACAGCTTATTTTTTTTACACACTTTTACAGTTCAATGATTCTGTGTGTGGAGAGGCCAGTCAGTAGTGCCTGGTTGGGTATGGTGTTAGTTATGGCTGGAGGGTAGCTGTCATTCCCCACCAATCCCAGAATACCCTTGGGCAAGGCACTGACTGAATGTTTTACGTGTCAGAGAGGCGAAGCACAGCAAATGACCCTGCAACCCGCCCTAGACCATTCATTTATTTACAAGAGCAGGAGGATGTGTGTGTGCGCGTGGTTAGGATTATTCTACACTGTATTGATCAGAAGACGTGCAATGTCAAATCAAACACTTCATTGTAATGATGTGCACTTCACAGTTTTAAACAAACCTTGACATATCAGTCAGTAGCCATCCGCTGAGCTTTAAAATTCTCAGCTGGACAAAAGATCAAAGAGTTATGTTTTTACTAGGAGAGGCTCTGTCTTTCTGTCTGTCTATCCGGGGATAATCTGGCAAACTGCCGGACCATTCATCACCACATTTCTTGTGTATATGCCGTCAGCAGGCCAAGCATGTAGTTTATATTCTTTTAAATATTTAACTTTGATTTTAAAATGGAAGTCTATGGCGGTCGGATCGGCTCAAACGTTGCTATGTCATATCATAGATATGTCATAGACAACTAACATGACTGACATTATACTGACCACATGAAGTCTGGGCTCCACATGGGAGCCACGCTGTTATTAGACCCCCTGTCTTGTCTTGTTTTGTGTTTTGCCACTTTTCTTGTATCCTCCTGGTAACTCCTGATAAAAAACTAAAGAAGGTTTTGGGGGTTTGAGCCGTCGATTGCTTCACCAGCACACACCAAAATAATATTAGGACCTTTTCCATTCACTTCGAAGCACGGCCTGTTGATCTTTAACGTGATTCCCAGCATATGTGGGATATTGATTGGGCTTGGATGAAGCCATCCATCTTCTGCTGATGGTCTTGTTGTGTGCGGTACACTTCAATGCTCCATGCATGTATTTAAGCAAGTTGATAGATATCGCAGGGGATATAATTAATCGATTGTAGGGGGCTGTTATGGAATATAATTTATAGCTTTCGGCACAACCAATAGTTAGCCGTAATTTGGTGGGCGTTTCTTTTTGCTTTATTAGGAGTGTTAAGACAGGAAGAGAGAAGGGATGGGAGTTGGATTCAAACTGGGGTCGTTGTGAGTCGTGACTCACAAGGAGCATGTGGTCCGTTCACTAACAGGCTGAGCCACCAGGCATCCCCAGGTGGGCTTATTTTCAAATAGAAAGCTGGTGTACTTGAAATCCCCAGGAGACACTGAAACGAGTGGGTGGGAGGCGAGGCAGAAGACAGGAGGTCAGGTAAGTGAAACTGTGTCAGTTACAGTTAATTGACACAATGTGCTATTGCAGCCTCTCCACATACTGTATGCTCCTAGTCTCACGTAACCAGACAACTATTAAACAATCTCAGAATTATCATATTATTAGATTAACACTGAGGATTTTATAATCAGAATCAGAATCAACAGGTTAACAGGTGTAAAACAGTGGATGAAATTCGTTTTTGTGCAAGCTCCATCATTCTAGTTCTTTCCATAAGAGAAAGGGAAGAAGAAAAAGGGGGGTTGCAAGTGGGAAGAGAAATCAATAAAAAACTAGTACCTGGGGTAAGACATAAGGTGCAGCAAGTACCTGAGGTAAGACATAACAGGTGCGTGAGCATAGCAGCAGATATATACTGTACATGATACAGTATGCTATGGACGTTAGGTGCGAGAAAAAACTAAAAAAACTATGCGTTGTACATGGGATGAAGGTGCAAAGTGTCAGCATGTGTCGACCGCATAGTCCACATAAGGTAACTGACACTGGTATAATCCTCAGGTAGGTCCATGAGGAAGAGCAAAAGTCAAGACCAGCTTGACGACAGGCGGTGATCATGATTTGTTCAGCAGTCTGACGACAGCCGGGTGGAAGTTGTTCATGAACCTGGTGGTGTTGCCCTTGATACTGTGGTAGGCCTCCTTGCCCGGCCGAGGTCGGTGTACTCAAGAGTGTACTAGAAATGCACCCTTTTAGCTCGGTTTTTACAATCACCATCTAATGCTAGCCTAATTTGTTTTGTCTAGCAAATGAAAAATATTCAGTTAAATTATTAATTTGAGATTAATTCTCAGATTAATACCTACAGTATATATACACTTTGTTTTAAGTATCTTGGAAGTGCAGGTTCCTATGTGTCCTGATTCTGATTTGACAATTTGGTCTAAAGTGTGGGAGATAAAGTAGGCCTACCTTAAAGGGAAATTAATTACTGTAAGTACAACAATAAAAACAAAAACACACACAAAATTACTTTATTCTCCCTCAATCCATGATTTTCTGGTAGAAAGCCTTTTTAAACAGCCACGTGTCATAGATAGTTCTTGCTATTATTTTATACTTTACAATGTTTCATAAGCAGGGTTGTCTGGGTTATGTTGTAAAATGAATGTGTTGTAGATTGCCTGCTACTTTCATCTGCTTGGATTTTATCTCAACTCCAACTAGAAAAGGGCGCTTCTTGGAGCTGTGCAGGTGGCAGGACACGAGGAAGCTAGGGACAGTTTCTATGACATACGGACAAGGATAGTTGTGGCACCCTTATGGGCACAAGAGTGCACTTTTGGAGGTGCACTCTGTAGAGGCCCCTCATGATTCCAATTTGGGGATGACTGGATGGGGGGTTCATGATATATGCCTTTTTGTAAGAAATAGTCATGTTTCTCTAACAAGCATTAATTATTTTGGTCCCCACTCCTTCTTGTAACTAATTGTGTTTCCATCAACCCGTTCTTTTAAGCATTTTGGATTTTGCTAATAAATCCCTGAATGGAAACACTTATATTTCGCAAAAACTGTTTTGTGCTTGGGTGGATTTTGGGGCTTTATCGAAAACATATAATGTGCAAATGGGAGATGCCTATATTGCCTAATAGGTTTTGAGGAAGAAAGCATCGAACTCGCATGACCATCGATTTTGCAAAGTTTATAGATTAATATTTTGTATTATAATTAGCCCAGTATTATAACTAAGTAGGCCATACTCCTGTCCGTCCGTCCGTCCGTCCATCCGTCCTTCTGACTGCGAGCAGCTAATCTCCACCACCGTTGGGCCGGTCGCTGTGAAACTGCGCACACACACTCCCTGAATGCCACAGCAGAACCTCTGCCCCACATTTTTCAGATCAGCCTGTCATACAGTAGCACCACCATGAGGCCGACTTTTGCAAAACATATTTTTGGATATTACTCCTACAGATTTGGTCCAAACAACACACAAATCGGTACAAAGTATCTCTATAGTCATGTGATCAACACGGATCTGTCCAATTTTCCATATTCCATCCTGATTGGCTAAGATTGGCTTCCAAAGTTTGCAGGATTGGTTTGTTTTGAACAAAATGGCTCAAATCATGAAAGCAGCATGCGATTTCTGTGAAATTTTCCACGTAGATTCCCACTTGGCCCAGGAAGAAATGCCACTTGAAAACATTGGTGGCGCTATAACAGGCCGATTCACATTTTTACCTATATAACTGCACCGATCTGCATGAAACTTTGCACGCACACTCCCTAGAGGCCAAGGAAAAACCTTTTTGATGCATTTTTCACATCTGCCTTTTAGAGCGCCACCAAGAGGCTGACTTTTGTAAAACAAATGTTTTCTTCTTATTCCTTCAGATTCTGTCCAAAAAACACGCAAATTGGTACACAGTATCTCTATAGTCATGTGATCAAGATGAATGTGTCCGATATTTCATATTCCATCCTACTTGCCTTACATTGACTTACAAAGTTTGCAGGATAGGTCAGTTTTGAACAAAATTCCTCAAATCATGAACGCAGTGTGCGATTTCCGTGAAATTTTGTACGCACATTCCCACTAGGCCGAGGAAGAAATACATTGGCTTGTTATAGCGCCACCAGCAGGTTTAATTTAGCAAACCACATTTTTGGAACAAAATCATGAATGCAGTGTCCGATTGCTGTGAAAAGCCTAAGAAGAAATGAAACCCTTTTCACATTTTCCTTTTCACCAGGAGGCCAAAATAACCTACCTGACCTGGTGGAGACTTGTGCTCCGAGGAGCACTTTTTCTAGTTACTGTATGTGATGCTTTTTTTCCTCAAATATAGAAGCTAATAACTGCATACATCTTTGAACTCGGGTAAAACTTTGATCCAAATAAAGTCCATATTTTATGCAGGGCTGCCGCTTATCTTCAGTCAAGGACCAATGGTAGTCTAACTGCGGGAAAACAAGCGCTGTGTCGTTGGCGTTGCACCCAGTGGTGTCCACGTTATCCCCACATTATAAGTATTAAACTTAGGTGCTCAGGTGGGCAAAATATGGCAGAACTGGTATTGTACCGGTGAATACCAAGTTCGACCCAATTCAAGCATGTCTACAACTTAATGTCATTCTTGTTCATGAATTAGGCCTATAGTAGCCGTACTAGTCGACTATTACCAGACAACCTGATTGAAAGACAGCCTCTGCACAACTAGAGGACTTGCCTACCAGGCAGTCCATGTAAAATATATTTTTATAGCCTAAAAGAACGTAAAAAAAAGTAATACATGTCCAACTAGAAAAAGTGCTCCTCGGAGCACAGGTCTCCGCCAGGTCAGGTAGGTTATTGTGGGCCAGCAATGTTCGGAATTTGCTAACCAGGATGGAATATGAAAAATTGGACAGAACCATCTAGATCCCTTGACTATAGAGATAATGTGTACCGATTTGCATGATGTTTGGACAAAATTTGTATGAGTAGCCTAATATAAAATAGAAAAGTGTTTAAAAAATTGGCCTCCTGGTGGCGCTATAATAGGGCAATGTTAAAAGGGTGGCATTTGTTTCTCAACGTAGTGCAAATGTGTGTGTAAAGTTTCACCGCAATCGGATGCTGCGTTCATGATTTGCGTTATTTTGCTCAAAACGGGCCACTCCTGTAAACTTTAGATGTCAATCTTAGCCAATCAAGATGGAATATGAAAAATCAAACAGATCCGTCACATGACTATAGACATCTTGTGTACCGATTTGCGTGAAATTTGCATAAAATCTCAATATCAGGCTCAATATCAAAAAGATTGTTTTACATAAGTCGGCCTCCTGGTGGCGCTATAAAAGGCAAATGTGAAGAATGCAGGGCAAAGGTTTTTCCTTGGCCTCTATAGTGTGCATATAAGTTTTACACAGATCGTGCAGTTATAGGTAAAAACACGAATCGGCCTGTTATAGCGCCACCATGAGGCTGATTTGAAAAGGGCATTTCTTCCTCAGCCTAATGGGAAAGTGTGTGGAAAATGTCATGGAAATTGCAAGCTGTGTTCATGATTTGAGGCATTTTGTTCAAAACAGAGCACTCCTGGAAACTTTGGAAGCCAATTTTAGCCAATCAGGATGAAATATGAAAAATCTGAAAGATGTATTTGGTTTGATGACTATAGAGATACTGTGTACCGAATTGCGGGATGTTTGGACAAAATCTGTAGGAGTACTGTCAAAAAATGTGTTTTGCACAAATCGGCCTCCTGGTGGCGCTATAAAAGGCCCATGTGAAAAATGTGAGGCAGAGGTTCTGCTCTGGCATCCAGAGAGTGTGTGTGCACAGTTTTGCTGCGATCAAGCCAACGGTGGCAGAGATTAGCTGTACACAGACAGAATGACACACACACGGACACACAGACGGACGAACAGGGGGCAAAACATACTCTCGCCATGCCTTCCGGCCTGGCGGAGACAATTATAGTTGAATATAGCGTTACCATCATTCTAACCACTTTATATATCTCTCAGGTCATCCCTGTAAATAACCTTTTCATTATAGCACCTTACATTTATGTCAAATTACGCTATGCAAATATGTAAATCTTTCCCCCTAAGATACAGCGTGTCACAGTGAAAACTTGAGAGAATAATTCCTTTTGGAGTTAGGACAGATTGACGTTATACTTGACGTTTAACCACTTGAACCCCAGCATCCCTATTCTGGGGGGAATATTAGCCAAACATAACTGATCTACAAGCTCACAACGTGTCGCAAGGTCCGTTTTACTAATTAAATCTAGAGGGTCTGAGAGGTTAAACTGAAGTGATATCGATGAATTCCAAATATTAGTGTCCTGCTGTGGCACCCCTGGACTTGTGTCACGGCACCCTAGGGTGCTACCGTCTTTTTAAGTCCTCCAATTGTCGGGCTCCGCCCCCTCACACACACACACACACACACACACACACACACACACACACAGTCTCTGCAATCTTTTGGAAGTAAAAGATCAAAATACTAACACATAATATAATTACTCCAGATGAACATTGAGTAGAGTTGTCAGTGTTTACCAGAGTGGTGAAAGCTGCTAAAACACAAACAGAAGTGCATTTTCTCCATCTGACCACACTGACGTGAGTTTCTGCAGGTGACTTTGCTTAGCTAATTAGCTGCTTAGCATTAAAGGAATTGACGGAATTGCGTGTAGTTTTTATAACTTTTACTTCAACTAATAAGGGTGCGTTCGAAAATACAGCACTGAGCGCACTGGCCAATACAAACTAATAGGCGAGTGTGCGCCGGTGCGTAATTTTCGAACGCAAAGCAAGAACTAGTCAGGATGCAGCATTGTTGTGTTGTGTGATGTGATGTGAAGTGAATGTTGTTTTGTTGAGCCGTGTTTGATTGTGATGCTAAGACAGGCTACAGTATGCAGACCTAGTCAGAGGTGTGTAAACTAAAGTAATAAGTACATGTACTCAAGTACTATACAATTTTGAGGAGCTTTTACTTTACTGGAGTATTTTAATATTCAATACTTTTACTTCTCCACTACATTCCAGACAAATATTTTACCTCTACTCCACTACAATTATTTGAAAACTTTAGTTACTAGTTACTTTGTAGATTTGGATTATTATTACAAAACATACCACTTCAGCCCTATAGCCTATATAGTTAGACTATTTGAAAATAGCCGATCTACAAGCTCACAACGCGTCACATCGTAACATGTTTTGCATAATGAGTACTTTTACTCAAAAGTATATTTTGATGCCAATACTTTTGTACTTTTACTCGAGTACATTTTGCATACCAGACTTGTACTTGTAATAGTATTTTTGTGTTGGTATTTTTACTCAAGTAAAGAATTTGAGTACTTTTTACACCACTGGGCCTAGTAAATGACTTTACACATTCACCAGGATTCTGGATGGCTTGGTTCCAGGCTTAAAGACGCACTGAAGTGACATTTTCGGTCATTTTTATTTTGAAGGTTCAGCCTGAAACGTCGGCTCAACGACTCTAAACCAATCAGAAGGTCCCATCCCTTCAGGCTATGGGACGTTGGATCTCAATCACTTCAGCCGTGCGGCACACGGCTAGTGTTTGTTTACAAGTGAGAGAGAGACGGCCAGTGAAGCACGTTTGCTACTACCTGGCTTATTTCTAACCTATAATGTTTTCAGATACATATTTTAGTGTGCGGATGAAGTTTAAAATGAGTAATACACTCATCTTCAATGAGATTCAAAACGGAGTATCTCTGTAATTAAAATCAGCTGTGTTTGAAGAACGTGCAGCTATGGGAATCAAACAGGTGCATGTAATCAAGATTAATTTATTTTCATGAAGGCTGCGTTATGTCATCACGCAGCACGTTTTCGTTTACAGGAAGTAATTAAGATTGGCTTTTTAGGGACTTTAGATGTAAAAATACACAAAAATGTTTTTTTTTCAATTTTTTTTGGCATCTATTGGTAGGTATGCCCATATGATGACCACGGATATGCTCTAAAAGTGTGAAAAACATATTTTTCATTTCACTACACCTTTAACATAATTTAGAAAAAATATTTCGGAAATCTAAAATTAATGGGTTTGACACCACAACATGGGCGCCACTGCTATGCCCTTTAAGTGTATACAGGGTATTTGCACATTTATAAAGTTACAATTTAATGACTTCAATTCTAAATTGGCCAAATGGTCAAATATTATGTAAGAAAGAGGCAAACATTGTGATATTGGCCGATCTACAAGCTCATGTATACGTATACTAGGCTGTGTATGCTGTGACAGGATACAGTATACATACACTAGGCTGTGTATACACATATACGTACTGTATATGTGGCTCTCGGTTACTTGAATTAATCTTTCTTTCTTTCTTTTTTTCTTTCTTTCAGATACTCAAGGCTGGCAGAGGTGTTGCAGGGAGGATATCCCCCTCTTCATTATAAGACTGGACTATGCATTAAGACACCAGTGGAGGAGGGGAGCAAGAACTGGGCTTCACTACTACAACTAGGAGCTCTAGATGGCTCCCTGATGTAGTCTTTTTTACATTTTTATAAACACACCCATACACCCACACACACACACATAATGTACATATGACGATGCAGATGCCCAGAAGACTGAGGTTCTCACCTAAAGTGTAACACCCTCCCAGACCATCCACCTGTAATAAAGTACTGGTGAAGCTAACCAGATGTATGGAGGATGGAGATGGCGGGAGTCGCCGCTGGAAGGCTCATCCGAGGATGCCCTGCCCTAGAGAACAAGATCTGGAGATCGTCCTTCTCGGGGTTTCCCCTGAAGACGGCTGATGAAGACGGCTCAAAGTAGGAACCTCTAGGACCTCTTAGGACTGTCACGATTATGGAATTTTACTTGACGATTCATTGTCGCTCAAATAATTGCGATTAACGATTTAAATGTGTATCTGTTGTACACTGAACTTTGTAACATTATTAATACAAAATGATCTGGCTTTTTAGGCTTCGTAAACAAAGGGTGCACAGGGCAGATATGACAAATAACTTGCATAATTCAATAACTTTATACTTTTAAATAAACATGATTTTTTTAAAAAACATATTAACATTTTTCAACATGGAAATGATTATGACGATTATCTGAAAAAGTATTGCGATTATCTCAAATACTTGCGATTAGGCGATCATGTAATAATTATGACATACCTAATTTTTCCTTTTCCTGGATGCTGCTGCTGCTGCTGCAGTCTGTGTTGTATGCTGTTCGTGTCATGTGCTGATGTGGTTCAAGATGTAGCTCTGTTGGGGCCCGGTGTGGCAGTGAAACATGTTCAGTGACTGTTTGTTTGTGGCTCTGGAATTGAAGGCTGATGTGAATCTAGACTATGTCGGCTGTGTTGTGGCTGTTAGAGTGGCTGTTAGAGTGTGTGTGTGTGTGTGTGTGTGTGTGTGCGTGTGCGTGTGTGACAGAGAGAATTTGCATTAATTACTTTTTAGACATCTCTGTAAATCTGGGCCTGGACCTGGTCATCTGAAAGGTCACTTTTTGGTAGGTACCAAAAGGTCAAGGGGACTGTGTAAATCCGGGCCTGGACTTGGTCATTTGAACTTTCACACTAGTCACTGCACAGTTTTGCTGCGATCAAGCCAACGGTGCCGGAGATTAGCTGTTCACGGACGGACGGACAGTGTGCAAAACATACCCTCTCGCCATGCCTTTCGGCCTGGCGTAGACAATAATATAAGTCTCACTTGACTGGCAAAATAGCGCCACCTACTGCTGCTTATTTTCATCTAATAAATTCGCATTTATTTTTTCAGACTTTCAGGAAATTCACTTCATATTTTCTAAACGTTTTATGTAAACGCAGTTACTGTATATTTGCACATACAGTGACCTCTGCATTTAACCCATCGTAAGTAACAGGAGCAGTGGCTGCTACGAGGGCAGCTAAGTGTCTTGCTCAGGGACACTAAACACATACAATAGCCCGGGGCCGGGATGCGAAAAGGTGACTTTCTGTTTCCCAGGTAGGCCTCTCTACCCATTCAGCTATATCATAAGGTAGCTAAACATTTCAAACTGGGTCAAAGGCTATCTTCAAAAATGCAGGTAAACGTATAATTCAATTATAGTAATACAGTATGATCACTAAAGCACTTACAGCTTTTTTCATTAACTAATAGATTCCATAACAAATGTTTAGAATCAGATTAATGTAATCTTATTTCGGTTATTTGCTTTCTATCCCCATCTCAAATGGAATGTGATTGCATCAAGGAGTTCCCTGAAATTAGAACGGTTGAGAATCTGTGACTTACAGAGCCAGAGTGAAATACAGCCCTACCTTGAACACTTTGGATCCCTCGACACCTTCACCAACGGATTTAACAATACTCTACTTGATACAATAGACTCCATTGCACCCTTTAAAACCAGAAAGCGCACATCCAATAACATCACACCATGGTTCAATGACAACACCAGAACTCTCAAGCAAATATACCGAAACCTTGAACAGAAATGGCGAAAAACCAAGCTCGAGGTTTTCCGCATAGCATGGGATGAGTCCCTACACAATTACAAATGTGCTCTGAAACAGGCAAAAAATTCCTATTACTCCACATTAATAGCCAATAACAAGCACAACCCCAAATTCCTATTCAACACAATCACCAACCTTACCAAAACCGCTCACCCAGCTCCTCCCCATTCCATCAGTCCCCTCGACTTTATCCAATTTTTCGACAATAAAGTAGAGTCGATCAGACAACAGGCCATAGCCCAACCCATAACTAGCTTTCAACTTCCAACGTGCACATCCTCCACCCCTCATTTTAGCATCACCCTATCACAGTTTAACACAATATCATGGGATACTCTCAATAAACTGGTCTCTACATCAAAATCTACCACCTGCCTATTAGATCCATTTCCCACCAATCTGTTTAAAGAGCTGCTTTCCACATTAGGTCCCCCACTTCTCCTTATTATAAATGAGTCCCTAATTAGTGGCATTGTCCCATCAATTTTCAAAACTGCCATAATTAAACCCCTACTTAAAAAACCAAACCTTGACCCACATACACTAGCAAACTACAGACCAATATCAAACCTTCCATTCATGTCCAAACTACTTGAAAGAGTTGTCTCCAGCCAGCTTACAGCCTACCTCACAAATAACAACCTCTATGACAGTTTTCAGTCTGGTTTCAGATCCCAACATTCCACAGAAACAGCACTGGTCAAAATCACCAATGACTTATTAATCGACACGGATAAAGACAGAACCTCCCTCCTGCTGCTCTTAGACCTCAGTGCCGCATTTGATACGGTCGATCACTCCATTCTACTCCACCGGCTAGAGCATCTGGTCGGTATCAAAGGTACTGCACTTAACTGGTTCCGCTCCTACCTCTCACATAGAACACAGCGTGTCTTTTTCAATAACACAATGTCAGATCACTCTCCTGTCAAATACGGTGTCCCACAAGGCTCAGTCCTTGGACCAATCCTATTCTGTCTATATATGCTTCCACTAGGGGACATCTTTAGAAAGTCTGGCATAAATTACCATTGCTACGCCGACGACACTCAAATTTACATCCCCATCACCACAGATGACCCATCCAACCTTCAAACCCTCGAAACCTGTTTAACTGAGGTTAAGTCATGGATGACCAGAAGCTTCCTGCTCCTAAACTCTGGTAAATCAGAAATGCTGCTAGTAGGCCCAGCTAAACACACCCATCTGTTCACTAACACAACTCTAAACCTGGACAGCTGCTCAATAACCCACAAACCAACAGTAAGAAGTTTAGGAGTAGTTTTTGACCCAACACTATCTTTCACATACCATATAAAAAGCACCACAAAATCTGCCTTCTTCCATCTCCGCAACATAGCCAAAATTCGCCCAATACTTTCACTTCCCGATGCCGAAACCCTGGTTCATGCTTTCATCACTTCAAGAATAGACTACTGTAATGCCCTCTTCTCCGGTTTACCATCAACAGCAACACATGGCCTCAGATTAGTTCAAAATGCAGCAGCTAGATTACTAACCAGGAAAAGGAAATACGATCACATCACACCAACACTCATAGCACTACACTGGCTGCCAATACAGGCCAGAGCCGATTTCAAGGTACTACTCCTGACCTATAAAGCCCTAAACGGACTTGCCCCATCCTACATGTCCAGTTTAATAGAACCATACATCCCTGGACGTCCATTACGCTCCCAGGATGCTGGTCTCCTCACAGTCACAACATATAATAAAGTAACAGTTGGGGGTAGAGCATTCACACATCGTGCCCCCTATCTCTGGAATTCTCTCCCTCAAGTTGTTAGAGATGCCGACTCTCTGGGCATTTTTAAATCTAGGCTTAAAACGTATCTTTTTTCCCTGCATTATGGCTCCCCCTAGTTTTATAGAATCGTAGTTTTACAGCAGTTTATGGTATAGTAGTTTTGTTGAACTTATTGCCTGGTTTACTGCCACGTTCTTGCACTATGGTTTTAAATATTGTTCCAAATGTATTCTCCTTCTTTTCGTTTTTTTCTTTCTTTGCTGTGTACTGCATGGTACCTTGTTTGACCATGCAGGCACATTTTACGGTGTGTTTCGACTACTATGTATTTTGTATTGTGAAGTGCACAGAGACCCCTTGGGGTGATGTTGCACTATAAATAAAAATAAACTGAACTGAACTGAACTGAACTGAAACTGAAATAAACTGAACATGAGACTGATATCAGCCAGTAAATGTCTGACAAAACATGTTGTTTTGATGTCTGGCATGGCTTTAAAGGAACACGTAGCATGCAGAGATGTGCTGACGTGTATACTGTCAGCTTGTCGGCCGCTTTACCTTCTATGTGGCCTTCGCCTTGGGACAGACCAAACAATAGTCTACAAAAGCACACTGTGCAAACTGTCAGGCCTGAGTCGCGTCCTGCTAGCCTCCCCGCTGCATCAAAAAGCCTCGCTCCGCTCTTTGATGTGCTAGCATCTTAGCACTGCTGGAGATGCTGCCCCCACCCTCTGCTCTGCATCCATTCTCTGTCAGCCCGGCTGACATCAGTCAAGAATCTGTGTAAATGAATGCTCTCCGGTCTCCATGAAATGGCTGTGTCACTCAAAGGAACCTTTTTCTCTGCAGTACGCATCATAACAACACAGAGGTAGGGTGATGTTGCTGTAGGTGTTTGGTGATGTGCATGTTAAATAATCCTCGCTTTGAAATACTGAGGACAGCTGAGATAGTTGGAAAGGTTTATTTTGTTGTTTCTACTGACACGTTTTCTTTTCATGCCATCATTTGCATACTCTATTTATCCACTTTTTCTTTTCTTTATGCTTTTTAAATATCAGATGATGTTTTCTTTGGAAACCACTGATTTGTTTATTATTGGTCAGCAGTTGAAGACATCTGTACATTAAAATGAATGCAAAGCACCATAAAGTTCACAGTGTTGGATTACCTATATCAAGCAAGTTTAAAAAATCACACCCTGTGTGAAGGAAGCGGTGCCTTTGGGGCGGGCCGTAACTCATTTCAGTTCGTCCCTATTGGTGGTCTGAGTCCACTTACCAAATTTGTACTTGGTAGCATGCTGCAAACTGGAATGATGGCTGTTTAAAGGCCAGCCAATGGGCAGACAGAGGGGGCGGGGCTTAAGTAATTACAGTTCGTCCCTATTGGTGGTTTTAGTCCATGTACAAAATTTGTACTCCGTAGCATGCTGCGAACTTGAGTTATGGCTGTTTAAAGGCCAGCCAATGGGAAGACAGAGGGGGCGGGGCTTGAGCAATTCATGCTGGTCCCGTATTGGTGGTCTAAGTCCACATACCAAATTTGGACTTGGTGGCATGCTGCAAACTGGAGTTATAGCTGTTTAAAATCCTGTGCTCATCCCGTGCTCATACGGGCGGACGTCCCTGGGGGTCCCTGGACCCCTCTTTGATAACCGGTGGCACGCGTGGCCAATGAGAGGAGAGATGGCATAGGCAATCTCCAAGTCTGTGTGTGTGTGTGTGTGTGTGTGTGTGTGTGTGTGTGCGTGTGCGTGTGTTTGTATGTGTTGCTTCTTTGCCGTGCTCATCCCGGGCTCATACAGACACACAGACACGGAGTCAAAGCCACGTGTAGAGCGGTTGGCACCGCTAAAAACTGAATGGAATCCAAGGGCATCAAATTAAGCTAACCACGGTATGCTATGAAAAATGTTCACTAGTGATGTCAAGTACACCACCAAGTGAATTATGCTCTTGTCATATCAGAAGCTGGTGAAAACTCAGTCCAGACTCTGCATTGGGAGATAGTCTTCTACCCTTTTGTATCTGGTCTGGTCCCATTTGAGAAGCACAATATTTACTTGTGACAATCAGTAGTCAAGCTAGCAGATGGTGTGTTTGGCGGAAGCTATACATCACGTCTAAACAGACGCTCAGTTTAACTTGAATTAGCGGTGTGTGTATTTGTCTACCTGCTGCCCCACCTTCGGTTATCAGCCAACAGGCTGTCATTCTGCAGATAACAACGGAGGCTTGCCTCTAGATACGGGCAAAACGTGCCTCATCTCTCTTCTTTTAAATCCCTCGCTTGATGAGAGTGCAACAAGGTCAAGACGGTTTTGGCTGGAAAGGTCACTCAACAAACGAGGATGAAGGATTATTGAGCCAAGGAGGAGGGCCATGAGTAGAAAATCTTTAAATTAATTTAGAAATGGATTCCAGAGTTGGAGGTGGAATTAGCAGATTATCTGCATAGTTGTAGAATTACACAGTAAAATCCTCAGCATTAATTTATCCATTTGTAACTCTGAGAGTTAAATTAACACTGACAATTCTTCTGTGTAGGAAATAAAGATGACCCCTGTTACAAAGAAAGGGAGATAAGTGGTCTTACGTGGGTAGAGATGACTGTGAGGGCCAATGCTACGTGTATAGGGGAGCTTAAGGAAATAGCCCCTATGTATCTACATCAGCTATTAGCCTGGCTGCCCACCTAATTAAGTAGCCAGCATGGTAATCAATCACAGGCTAAATTGGATTTGCAATTGCAGGCATCGTGCGCACTTCAGATTGGCCAGAGCTTAGGGTATGACTTTGACTGTGACATTCCAACTGAACTTGTATCTCAGTTTAGAATTGAAATAATTATCTCCGCCAGGCCCATATTGAGGGGCCGCTAAATATCTGACACCCATAGGGGGGGGCAAAAGGCTACAAAAGGCACTGTTTATTGTAGCTTTCTTTTCACCAAATTAAAATGTATCTTTTGATTCATGTGGAAATGAAACAGGATTTTGATATTCCATATTGATTGCCTAATTGGCTTCATAAAAAAGGGTGAGCCTATTTCTTAAATCCAATACACCCCAAAGTGGAATCGCATGTTAAGTGGTTAATAAAAGCAACTAATCAATCAATTAGGATAGTATACGATTATTATTGCCATACTTTAGATAACTAGATACAGTTGCAACACACCACTCACCACACAACATACAGTTTTGTTGTTTAACGTCTCTCTCTGCTGACAGACCTCCAGGCCACTGTAGCCTGTGATTGGGCCACTACTAGCCCAGTATTCAGATGATAAACAAGCCAGTGGGCCAGTGTGATGACTCTGTGCTCTGTGGGCCAGTGCTACTCAAGGATTGTCCATTTCAGATGAGAGACAAGCCAGTGGGCCAATTAGATGAGCTCCTTTACTTTGTTGGCCGCCCAGCCCGAAAAGTGGAATGAAGCCGATTACTGTAATTACCAGCGGCCGGCGTGGGCCGAAAAGTACAGTAATGGTCCTATGGGGGGTCATAGAAAAATGTAAAATATTTATTGGTCCATTTTTTGGTCGGCCCACCGTGCATATGTCCTCTGGTCAAACGGCCAGTCCACCACTGGTCACTCCAATTTGAAGGGTAGTCCTGAGATGTGGCACAATACAAGGCCTGTTTCCCCACTGACGGAATTCAATTGAACGAATGGACGAAGAGGCTGAGTACAACACTATATCTCAGTTTATTTGAGCCTTTCTAGTCAGTTGGCTAGACACAGGGCTAGAGAAACACTCTGATAGCTTCAGGTCAGGGGCATACTGTAAATGAGTAATGCAACATACAGTACAATAACAAAAATAATCTAAAAAGGATGCAAAAAAAAAAACCTTTAAGCTCAGTTTAGGTCTTAGGTATTTCCAGTAAACAAATTTGACCTAACTTCAGTGTTCAACAAAAAGTAAGGCACCTCAGAATTGTAACTGTTCTAGTAAATAACACAAGTGAGTAAAAACAGCAGTTACACTGCACAGCAACAGCAGAAAACAATATCCTGAAATGTGTTTTTTAGTTAAAAAAAACAACAACCTTGAAATTTAAATACACTTGCATACCTCTGACAAACTGTTAAATAACACAACCTCAATCCAAGGGCCTAGTCAGTCTGTTGGTCGGCCCCTAAGCACTAAAACACAATATTAAAAATATTATACCATATTAGTAATACATCACAAGGCAATATTGTACATAAAGCTGACAGTGTAAGGTACAAAGTGATAAATTTACCTCTGAAGCCCTGACTGCAAAGGCGAAGATGTGTACTGTTTATATTATGCTGGTAAAACAGAATCAGACCACAAACGTTATGACCCCAATAAGCGTCCACAACACATCACAATGGAATGAGGAAGCAAGAACAAGCGAGAACAAACAAAACCTCTGGGAGCTTGCAAGACTATGAATCTACTGTATCTGTTACCTTCCGTCCCCTTAATGTCATACTGGTCACATACAGAAGTGTAGCATGGCAATTTTTAATGGTTTTTAATAGGACGACATAGTGGAGCATGGCAGTTTTAAAAAAAAAATGTTTTTACATTGGACAACATAGTGTAGCATGTTTCTTTTTAATGGTTTTTACATTGAACGAAATAGTGTAGCATGGCATTTTTGTCTCCGCCAGGCCGAAAGGCATGGCCGAGACTGTTTTGCACCCTGTCCGTCAGTCCGTGTGTCCGTGTGTCCATCGCCCCGTCCGTCTGTGATCAGCTAATCTCCGGCACCGTTGGCTGGACCGCAGCCAAACTGAACACACACACACTCCCTTGATGCCAGAGCAGAACCTCTTTTCACATGGGCCTGTTATAGTGCCACCAGGAGGCCGATTTTTGCAAAACCATTTTTTTACAGTACTCCTACAGATTTTGTCCAAACATCTCGCAAATTGGTACACAGTATCTCTATAGTCATTAAACAAAACAGATCTATCAGATTTTTCATATTTCATCCTGATTGGCTAAGATTGGCTTCCAAAGTTTGCAGGATTGGTTCGTGTTGAACAAAAAGCCTCAAATTATGAACACACCCGATTTCTGTGACATTTTGCGCGCACGTTTAGTAACAAATGCCACCCTTTAACATTGCCCTATTACAGAGGTCGATTTTTGCAAAACATTTTTTTTTATATTACCGGTACTCCTAGAAATGTTGTCCAAACATCATGCAAATCGGTACACATTATCTTTATAGTCAAGTGATCAAGACGTCTCCATCCGATGTTTCATATTCCATCCTGATTGGCGCAATCCCAACATTGCTGGCCCACAGTAACCTACCTGACCTGGCGGGGACATGTGCTCCGTGCTTCTAAATGTATTTTACATTGGACTACATAGTGTAGCATGGCGGTTTTATGGTTTTATTTTATTTATTTATTTTCTACATTGGATGACATAGTGTATAGCATGGCATTAAAAAAAAATATTTCACATTGGACAACGTAGTGTAGCATGGCATTTAAAAAAACATTTGTTTTACCTTGGACACATAGTGTAGCATAGCCTTTTTTCATGTTTTTTATATTGGACAACAATTAGTAGATATGAACCGCTTATGTACTATATAATTTGCAAAAATAACTGAACTAGAAGCTCACACAGCTTTGCATTGAGACATTTTTGACTATTTAAAAAAAATATTTGCCTATATTGACATGCCCAAAATAGCGAGGCCAGGTGGAAAGTGGTTTAAGGTCATACAGTATCTGTCACATGTGGGCTAAGTTATTTAGATAGACTAGACCATACCCGGTCGGCGCAGCGCATCCGTGGGGGAGATATGCGCACATGATCTGGCAACCCGGGAGGCAGTTCGTCCCATAGCTGGGCAGCCCCGTAACCATGGCAACAGTGTTTGACACAAAAACGCTAATAAGAAGCTGAGATTTGATGAAATTGAAAAACGGGCTTCACAGTTGCGTTCAGATGGTAATGGTCAATGGCTGTGTGCAAAATCAGAGCAATTGGTCCAGCCAGTGAGGAGAACCGGGTATCTTCACTCACGTACTCACCACCACTACAGAGGTTACTAGAATTATAGTATGACTAGACCATACCCGGTCGGCGCAGCCGTGGGGGGATATACGCACATGATGTGGCAACCCGGGAGGCAGTTTGTCCCATAGCTGGGCAGCCGCAGCTATGGGACGACATTCTTTGACACAAAAACGCTAATAAGAAGCTGAGATTTGATGAAATGGAAAAACGGGCTTCACAGTTAAGTTCAGATGGTAATGGTCAATGGCTGTGTGCAAAATCAGAGCAATTGGTCCAGCCAGTGGGGAGAACCGGGTAGCTTCACCACCACCACTACAAACGCACGCACAGAGGTTACTAGAATTATAGTAGGATGTAGGCTGTTTGCTTGTTCAGATGCTGCTATATAATTTGCCTGTGTTATTTACATAGGTTTGCTGTTTGCTATCCTATAGTTACTGTACTTTATAGCATTTAGTTTCTTACTTGCCAACATTCAGCCTACTTTTTGTCTTGCTCTTTAAAGGAGAAATCCGGTCATTTTAAGTGTTATGTTTGATGTGTGTCAAATCACTTACCAACGTATAAATGAAAATCGCGTTACTCCACAGAGCCCCCTATCAACCCCCACCGTTGGCATTATAGGAGGATATAGGATAGCCCAAATTCGCCTATTTTAACCAATGCAAAGTCTGTTTTTTTGCTTCTAGTACTCATTGTTGAGTCCCATGATAATGTAACAGGCGCTAAAACTCCCGACAAGCTAACGGCTAATAACAGAACGAGCTAATGCTGGTTGCTGGTTTCTCTCCCGACCTGGCAACCTGGGGCTGCCATGCAGAGAGATAAGCAGCCCCAGCGTTAGCTCGTTTGTTATTAGCCGTTAGCTTGTCGGGAGTTTTAGCGCCTGTTACATTATCATGGGACTCAACAATGAGTACTAGAAGCAAAAAAACAGACTTTGCATTGGTTAAAATAGGCGAATTTGGGCTATCCTATATCCTCCTATAATGCCAACGGTGGGGGTTGATAGGGGGCTCTGTGGAGTAACGCGATTTTCATTTCTACGTTGGTAAGTGATTTGACACACATCAAACATAACACTTAAAATGACCGGAATTCTCCTTTAAATTAAACTCTACTGTTTAGTTATGTTTTTGTTTTGCCAACTTAGTTTTTTCTTCTGGCATTCCTCTGGCATTCTTTTATTTGCTATTTGTACGTGATGTATTTTTATGTTAATTTGACTTCTTACTAGGTAGAGGTTAGGTTAGGCCTGTTTGTTGACAGGGTTCATGCCATCAGATATTTATTTGTAAAATCTTTAGTAATTGTGGCAAAGTCACAAAACTGTCCTGGTGTTAAGTTGCACTTTAAATAACAAATACCCAGCATTACGATATCACATCAAGTTTTCGTACACATACAACATAAATACTGTACAGTAACTATGTATGGCTGGCTTCTCCTAAGCAATCAATACCACAAGTTTAATAAGACCTCAGTGATTTCTCCACCACAGTGGCCATTAAAAAAACACACAAAAAAACATCATCAATGTTCCATGTCTGATACCACTCACAAGGCTTGCTGCCAGTATTGATTTGGGGCGGCTTTTTCAGTAAGAGTCTATATGGTTCTGGTGATGTGAAAACCATTTGGGGTCTTTTATAAAATGAAAGACCCACACAAATGGGAAATGTAATCATAGCAGGAAGCTCTGAAGGGCATCTCATTGAGGGTTTCAATTAACAGTGTTGCCCTAGGAAATTGTACAAGCCTCAGTGGCTGCATGCAGCTGAAGGTTATGTATGTGTTTAACTTCATTTTTCATTTAATGGGGCCAAAACACAAAGGTTGACCAAGATGTCCTCGTAAACAAGATATATCATAGCCAGTTTCCGTGTCAATTCAAGATTTATGTGACCTCTAAATACTGCACCACCAGATACCTGCCACTATCTGTTAGGTCTGCATCCTCTCTGGTCACTTTTAAATCCAGACTAAAGACACACAATGTTCTCTTTGGCCTTTTAAACGATGTCTAATTGCCTCCATGGAGAAAAGCACTCTTTTCTTGTGCCGTTTAAACCTCCATGTTCTACTTCATTGTTCTTTGTTTATACACTTTGTATTTTATTATTTGCATTTGTATATTTGTATTACATTGTTGTTGTTCTTTTTTTGTTTGTTCTGTATGCTGTGCAGCACAACCTAGGTTGTTTCTAAACGTGCTTTATAAATCAAATTGACCGGTTTCACCACTAGCCTTTCTTAAATCACTGGCATAGAAGTGCATTTCCATGACACAGAGGCAAAGAGTCTTTAGATCTTTGGATTGATAAGAGAAGATGTGATTTTTAAATTCATGACTTTTCTTAATAAGTAAAATCAGAGCTCATGTTTCCAGAAAAATACTAAATTTACTTTAAATAAGATATATAAAAATGTATGCAGTATATAAAACATACATTACCCCTTTTATTCTCTCAGTTTAGTCATTATGCCAATTGATCCACCCTACACATATCTGTGTTGCCACTGCTACACTATAGCCGGAGGACCTAGCGCCTCCGTCCTACTCCTCCCGTTCAACACCCCCAACTGACAGTGAGTGAATAATACTAAGTGGATACTAAGTCAGCGAATATAAGTTAATACTAAGTCAGTGAACACTAAGTCAGTGAATAATACTAAGTGGATACTAAGTCAGCGAATATAAGTTAATACTAAGTCAGTGAATACTAAGTCAGTGAAAAAGTAAATACTAAGTCAGTGAATACTAAGTGAATGCTAAGTCAGCGAATACTGTGTGTGTGTGTGTGCGTGCGCACGCACGCACGCACGCACGCACGCACACACACACACACACACACACACACACACACACACACACACACACACACACACACACACACACACACACACACACACACACACACACACACACACACACACACACACACACAGAGTATATAATACCTACAGCCAGTATACACTGTAGCCTCAAATGCTGACTGTGTCTGTGAGCCTCATAATATTATGGCGGTTATGCCAAAGAGCCTCAGAATGTTGAAACATATAAAGACTGAACAATTTGAGACAGAAAAGAAGGAATATGAAGCCCATTACTTGAACCAATTGTCTCTGGCTGAACGAAGCTGTGATTGGCGATGACTTTTCCATTCTCTGGAAGGAACTAGATATAAAAAGAGATGAATTCATGAAAGCAACAGAGACCCAAGTAAACACACAAACCAAAGGGCATATTGATAAAACTTTGTCGGTCTTCCTGCTAGGTACGAGACAAAATGCTGTCGCCAATTCGTAGAAAGTATGAATGCTCCAAAATACAGTAATGTGATGCGTCTTTGTCACTTGTCACACAAACATAAATTGACCTTAAGGGGGCCTCCCATCACGGGATTGCACCATTTGTCATTTTGTCAAACATACAACAATCCGGATAAAGATCAGTCCATTCTAACAAAAAGGGCAACATGATAATAAAAATAAATGTGACATTATTTTATTGCCACTAAACTTTATCACACATTCACAAATGAAAAATAAAATAATTATTTGACCATTAGGACTCAGCTATCTACGTCCATGAGCCATCAAGATCCTAGACAAGAAACCAAACTCATACCATCAATTTGAAAAACTATCACTTTTTAAGCTTTGATAATTTGAAGGCTTTTAATAGTCTCTGCTTTGTCTATCCACAAGTTTCCTCCGGCATGGTGGGCATCACTTCCTTTCGATTTGATCAAGTATCAGGGATCAAATCGACAGGAAGTGATGCCCACCGTGCCCTAGGAAACGTGTGGCTAAGTGTCTACGTGGACTGGCTCCTCCTCCAGTGTGTGATTTTATCCACAGAATGAGAGACACTGGATGTGGCACTACTGTAGGTCAGACACCAGGGGGGACTGTGAGGTCTATCGTAGGCAGACCACTTCCTCTCCATCAAGGGAAGCCTATGATGGAATAGCCACCCAGTCACTCTAAGGGAAAGCCCCACCTTGTGTACTTTTAAAAGACAACTAAAATAATGTTTAAAAATGTCTCAAACATGTGACCATTGATACTTTTTAAATCTTAGATATTTCAAAATAGGCTTTATATATTCTATTGTTTAAGTATTAGACTTTGGTAGGTATGTGGGTTTTTAGGCAGTTTTACCTTCTCTCTATTTTGACATGCTGCTGCAGTGTATTTGTATGTGGTACTACGGATGGAAATGAGCTTATACGGTAGCTAAATCTGGCATATTTACTTATTTATTTCATGTTTATTTTTTGAAATGTTCATTAAAACACATTGACTGCCAGAGTTTATTCATAATGTACTCACCCCTGAGCCAGCGATTTGGTGTTTTATAACCCTTTTCAACCGGTCACAGAATTGTTGATCGTGTGTTGATCGTTTGTCTGGCTATTAGAGATGCGCGGATGGCCTCTCACGTCACCCGAATCCGCATGTACAAATTAATTATCCGCCCGTTATCTAACCGCAATAATTATATTATCCAATTTAAATATCCGCACCAACCGTTTTTCCCGTGTGTCAAAATATTATTATGTTCTGGTATTCCCCGTTAGTTT
This sequence comes from Gymnoscopelus microlampas, assembly GCF_963454915.1. Lineage (NCBI taxonomy): Eukaryota > Metazoa > Chordata > Actinopteri > Myctophiformes > Myctophidae > Gymnoscopelus > Gymnoscopelus microlampas. Next base: position 23,909,828 of record NC_139947.1, read on the forward strand.
TAGTATTAGTTGTGCCGTGCGATGCGATCACAAAATGCATTGATTTAGCCTATGGAATGTCGGTGCGTCTTTTCTTTTTTTTAAACCGGTGCTGCGCTGAACATACAGAGCGCACTGGTCTGCTGTGCTCAACATACAGACTCCGTGCGGCATCCAACATACAGGCATCCAACATAGATGCGGCATCCAACATACAGAGCGCACTGCTCTGCTGCGCTGTTCAGCGCAGCACCGGTTTAAAAAAAAGAAAAAATACGCACCGAGATTCCATAGGCTAAATCAATGCATTTTGTGATCGCATCGCACAGAGGCTGCCCTACACACTCACACAGACACAAGCACGCAGAGATTTAGCTATTTTATGGATAGATATATTAGAAGTCATTAATTTATTTACCGCAATATTTCACTCGCGGTTTATCCGATATTAATTCATAATTATATTTGATTGACCCGAATCCACCCATACCGCGCGGTTAACTGCGGCAACCACGGCAAAAACCGCGATCCGCGCATCTCTACTGGCTATGTTTATAAACACACACGACAGATAGAGAAGCACTCAAAGAGTTAAGTTTTCTCTCTCTACGTCTCCCCCCCCCCCCCCCCAAACAGGCTGCAAACGTCATATCCGGGTGGCTGACGACGTATTTCCGCCCCACTTCCGCAAAGCATCTTAGCTTAGCTTAGCTTATGATCGGGTTTCAGATCGTTGGTATACACAACGACGATAACTGTTCGTCATCTAGATTAAAGGAAATAGAACCGGAGCTCTCTTTTTATAGCGTATGAAAAAACGTGTTTTGGCCTATTTTGCCTAAAAATCGCACTTTTTAAGCTAAAACTAAAAGCGAAAACGAAACCTACTGATTTTGCATCCGGGTGAATCGGAAGTAGGTGGAAAGGGAATCTGACCTCGGTAATGTACAGAAAACAGCGCGATCGTCTATTAAACAATGAAAAGACAAAAGAACGCATATATGCAATCTTTTGAATTTTGGCAATCAAGCGATGGATTTTAAAGAACGCATATATGCGATCTTGGCAATCAATGTGTTTGTGCACTGTCCCGGAAATAAATAAATAAAGTAAATATTGTGGCTCATAATAAGCCAACTAGTCCTAGTTCTGCAATATACACCCTTTCAACTGTTTCCAACTCACAGTGGGCACTGTCTCATAGACAGTGCCCACTGTCAATGAGGGGGTCCACTACAGACTGTGGAACATGTGATGACCAGCTGCCCCATATACCGGCCACCGAATGGTAATCAAGGCTTAATTGACCTAGATGATGACACACTGGACTGGCTTTCCGCAACGGAGCTGAAGGTCTAAGGACACACAATAGAAGAAGAAGTTCACTTTATTTAGCTGAATTTTGTAATCATACAGTTTGAAGTTCATTGTTTTGTTAGGGTTAGGGTTAGATGTTTAAACAAACCGGGTGTTTAGTCTACACTTTTAGTGAGCTTTTATAATCATAAAGCTGGAAACGTCATTCTCATAATATTAATGAATAGTGCTGTATAATATGTATCAGGTCAGTAGGCTATGCCCATCTGTTGACAATGACAATATTGTCATTGTTCTGGGTTGTTAGTTTATTTCCAATAATAAATATACATTTGCTTAAATTAAGCATATTTGTCCACTCCCATGTTGATAAGAGTATTAAACTCTTGCAATATATCTCTTTAAGGCACATTTTGAACAGATCCTCTGTCCGTCTCACTGTAACAAAACAAAAGAACGCTGTCCTAAATCATCAGAGCAGCTAATCAGGCCAGATTAGTCACAGTTGTGCCTGTTGTTTGGACTCTCTCCATCCACAGCTACCTTAACCTCACCCCAGTTATGTGTTGTGGAACTCTATTGTTTCTGCACCATTAGGCCCGATTTATACTTTTATCATTTTCAGTATACTATTTAATGTGATTCTCCAGACATTGAGGTTCTCATCAAATCTATTACACAGTATAGCCTGCTACACAGTTCAGTTAACTCAAATTCTCAGCAGACATTTTGACCATGATTTCCATTATGTTGAACCAATTCTCGGTGGCACTAATATGAATAACAAACGCTGTCCTTTCTTCTGTCCGTGATCTACTGTACCGCTGAAATAGATAAGACTCCATCAATTCAAAAGGCCAATAAAACACAAACGTTTTATTGACTTCCCTGATTTACTTTTTATTTAGCTTTTAAAGGCTTTTCCAAGGGTACCATGGCAGAGATGTTGAGGATTCATTCAAAAAATATGAATAACTCAAAACTCAAGGTTCTTTTCTTATTTTTCTCTCCACAATTTAGTTGTTGCGTATTCTATTTAAATGACACACTTTGGTCCCTCTTTAATCTTGTGCATGGTTGTCCAGGAATTATTTTGAGAAAGGTATTTTATACAGAATCGTAGACTAGACTAAAACAGCAGAGGTGATTTGAATTTGTGTGCTGAAGTTTCTTTTTTTTTTTTATGAAGTGAGGACACTCTGAAACATAAACATATCCAGTTATTCATGGTAGGAAAATGGTTTTGGAACATTATTCATAAATGGGCTGGGGACCTGGCGAAGGCCCTCATGCTGTATAAGCCCGGGCAACATATCTGGGACGAGTCGACGCACCAAATATATTCTCCTTCTGTAGTATTCTGCATTTTGTACAGCACCTCAGTTGATAAAAATGTTTCCAACAGGATTCAAGGGCGCGTTTGAAGAAGTATGTTTTCCCCTAGTGAGTTGACAACAATGATGGAATGTCATGCTGACAGGTGCCTCCGAGAGGCACAGGACAAATCGCAACTGCTAGGACGACGACTTGTTTGCATCGTGCTCGCTGGAACACAAAATTAATAGAATCTGGTAGCGTGATTACTGTATCGCTCCTCTCAGCCAATTGAATAACCAAACAGGAGATACGGTAACAATATAAATGGATGCCACTGTCTTGCCCTCCAGGTCTATGTGCTGTAGGTATTTTTTCTTCTCCTTCTTCTTTTTATTATCACTGGAGTTGCACCCATCGTCCATCCTGTTATTCTAGCTGTCACGCTTAACATTAGGACATACTCTGACTGGAGACAGATGGAGAGAGTGACAAAAAAAAAATCCACACCCCGAAATACCGTATGTGTGTCTCAAAGAAAAAAAATCCTATGTAGTTATTATGTAGTCACATGCTCTTACACTTTTCATTGGTTCAATACTCATAAAACTGACGGACATCCTTAACCAAAATTCACTTTTACTTAAACAAAAAAATTGAAAATACCTGATATACAAACGAGATTGCCAATCGGCTATTTTTACTACTTTTGTGTGACCCAGTAGGATGACGATGAAGGGCAATTAATTTACAGAGAAAAATAAAGAAAAAATAAATATGGAGATATGAGGTTTCCACCCGACAACGAGATAGAACATTAATTATTCAATACATAAACTTCAGTGTTATGTTGCTTCTTTTCTTTATTTGTTTTATTATATCAAAGCATGACTGATGGAACAAATTATTGCCAAGGGTCTGGACTTTGAGTCTGGAGGATGGTACACGCTGTGCACATCCCGCCCTGGCAAGAAGTCACTTGGACGAGCACAAGTTGGGTTTTGGGCTGTGGAACTAGGTCTTAATAAAGCCGACAATGCTCTGGGAGACTTGTTTTGGTTTCATGTTGTCTCTAGCCTCAATCTGTACAGGCAATGGGGTTAATTAGGAAACCCATTTTATTGATGTGTTTCAAAGGATAAAATTAAAAATTAACTGGCAGCCCTTTCACGCCTGCGGGAGACCACAGTGCACAGACAAGGAGGCCACCCCGTCCCGGTTTAACATTCTCACAGAGACTATTCTTCTGTTGTTCCCAACATCAAACACAAGTAAATACAGCAACACGGATGTCGGGTTCCAAATTGATCTTGTCAAACCAACTTATACTCCTTTGTAACTTTGCGTAGGCTACACCATACCCCAATCCGCCCCCCCTCCCCCGTCCATAGCCTTGTCTAGACTATAATTTATAGTGCAATCATCTCTGCTCTTTTGAATTTACCAGATGATTTTCCAATACACATTATTGCAAATAATGTGTTGTGTCTGAAAGCCTCCATTTGTCGACCCCTCGCTGTCGCAGGTGTGGGAAGAGAGGAAGCATAATACAGAAGTTTACAAGAGATCTTTAACCATCCCTCAACATTCAAAATGTCCTTGATTTTATTGGGAGACGTTAATACATTTGTAATCAAATAAACTTTGTCATGAGCTCATTAAAACTAATGGCATTATTGATTCAATTGACATTGTCTCATACACCCCATAATGGAGAGCGTGTTACTGCGTTACAATCAACCCCACGCATTGATTAATTGGTCACAGATCGATTAGTGAGGCATCCGTGTCAGCCAAGATTTTACCCTTTAGTGCACACACACACACACACACACACACACACACACACACACACACACACACACACACACACACACACACACACACACACACACACACACACACACACACCTCTGGCCACTAAGCGATTCCACTGCCTTGCTCAAAGGCACAATGATGGTCATTACTGAGATCAGGAGGAGCACTTTGTGTTGATTTCTCTGACTCAGAATTTCAACAGGGGAGTGCCAAGAAGACAATAAAGTGTTGCACAGTATCTAGGATAGCCGGCAGACATTCAAACTTAGCAGCTCTTTGAATAACGTACCATCTAAATAACATACAGCATGTGGACAAACAAACGGCATACATTTACTGTTGGTGCCCCAGCCTGTGTCTTCTGTGAGGAAGAAGCCCAACAAATCTACGGTGAGGCCTTTAGGAGGGCCATTCAAGCAAGCCGCAAGTGGAGCCTGCAGTACCACCACGGCCCAAGAAACCATCACGCCAGAAGGAAATGTTTGGATCGGGGGGAGTCTGGTGCAGCGCTCAGGTCCTGGATCTGGTGAGACAAAGGAGGAGCCCGGCCAGGAGGCCAACCACAGAGCCTAGTGGTGACACTGATGATACGTCCCAGGTGCATCCATGTGATGTTTTCTTTATAGCTATCTAAATAATGTAGACATATAGAGTGGTGGGGGTGGGGTACTGGTTATACATGCTGTATCGTGTGAATGTGTGGATAGATGAAGTTTGTTAAAGCTTTATTTCAAGGGTGCATGCAGTAATGTAACTCTGAGAAATGAAAATAAAAATAATTGAGTTTTTTATTGTGTGTGTGCACGTGTGTGTGTGTGCTCAATATTTGGATCAATTTGTCATATTCTGAACCTAGATCGATATCTCACATCGAGCAGACATATTTCACCACCCCTGGAGGATTCTGGGAAACAGTCCAGAAGGTTGGCCAACTTGTTACCTTGATGAGGTTTCTCAGAGTTAAGAGCAGGGGGATAAATAATTAACCATACACCCGTTTAGCTATGGGTGCAGTTCAGTTGAGACTTGTCCACTCAATAATTCAGATTGTTAGGCCTTTTACTAAGATCTCTGACAAGTATGCATTTTCCCCTGGGACCTCTCACAACCTTTCTCCTTTTCTGACCATGGCTATGGGCTCTTACTGTACGTTAACTGACAGCTATTGAGTACCTGTGCGCATTTAACTTCAGTCAGTCCAGTTAGTTCAACCCTCAAGAAGGCACCTTAGCAACACAGTTTTGTTTTTTAAATGTCTTAATAAAGTATTGCATCAGAGCTAAGTATTTTATATTTTTGCTAGTTTTCATTTGCCGGCACGGTGTGTGTTTCACCTGTTTTGACACTATGTGACTCCCTCTGAAAACAGCACCCTGACTAAACAGCTCTCAAGATGCTGTTGGAAAACATTAACAGAGAGAACATTTCAAGTCAAGGGCTACAGTACACACAAATTGTTTTTAATTCAGCCAACGGGACACGTGACAAGATTATTGGAGTTACGTTTTAACTTGCCAACTGGAGAACTGGATTTCCCTAAAGAATTGTATCCAAAGAGTGTATCCAAACACAAAGCAAGAACGCACTTGCACACAGTTACACTTAGCGACTATATGCCAAAGTATAACCCCCGTTGTTAAATGGCAAATAGAATCCTTTTTGGAAAATGGCAGCCATATTGTTTTTTTTTGCCTGGCTAACGGGGGTGGGGGGGAGTCAAAACTATATTCTGATGCGAAAATAATCAAAATTGGATAATCCAATCACAATCCAGGTCAAAAACCACACAAAATGTCTTTCACCAGCAGCCAATTTGGAAAATGGCAGCCATATTGTTTTTGTGAAAAAGTAGGTCCAGAAGAAACTTTGTGGAAAATTTGGCGCTTGTATCACAAAGTGAACTATCGTGTCACTAACCGCCCCCACTAAATGGGTTATTCTTTGAGACACACATACGGTATTTCGGGGTGTGGCCGAATCCGCCATTTCTTCACTGGGTGAAACAACACAGCTTTCATCATTGGAATTGCATTACGGAACGAACACATTGTTACATTTAATGGGTTTATTTCTTCATAGCGCAACATACTGTATGGTGAAGTATTTCAGTGCACGTCATTGCAACAACCACTGATCTTGTGAAAAATGAAAACGGGACCGCCAAATATTCAAAGCTTTCTGCGATTCTGACAATAATCATATTCTTTGAGACACATCTGAGTTTTTGCTGGGACAAACAAGGGAATCACGTGACATTGATCCCCTTCTCCTATTAGCTCATACTAGGACATGACATATGTGTAGGCAGAAGAATTCACTGACCTATTCAAGAAACCCTCGCAACACCCTGCGTAGGGCATAGCTGTCAGATAAACCGACATATATTATAGACACCATATAGGTATAGATCACCTCTCTGAACCAAACAGTCTTCTTTGCTCTCATTATATCTCTCTCATTATCCCATTTAGACCTGAGGCCAATTTTAAAAACGCCTTCTAAACCTAAGTTTTGAGAAAAACTTATATTTTTTATTCAAAGAATTTGAAAAAAAAGATGTTTCTATAGCAACAGCTAAAATGACACAGATGCTTTCCCGGTTTTAAAGGTATAACAACGTATAGGCTTTCCCGGTCTTAATGGGTTATATGAACATAATAAGTGCCTAAGATTGATTTGATGGCAGCCATCAACTGTGCAATTGAAATGAATAGGAAAAAAGCCAGGGGCAAATCATTATTTTGTCAAGAGAGCGAGGACTGTGGGCAGCAAACCATTATGCTAAGCTTTTGTTGTGGATTTGAAGCTCTGCTGAGGGCTGAGCCACACTGTCTGTCACAGTGCAAATATTTCATTTATGGCACATGCTCAGTGGAGCATTACTGTATGTGTGTCTTCTCCAAGGGACTGGCCATAATGGGATCAGTTGTTGTTGTGAATGGTGATGATGGTGTGAAATACGACCTTGGTCTACTTTGTTTACTTAACAATGAAACACAATTATGAGGAAACTGTTCGGATCAGATCAACATACTGTTGACTGGAGGTGGAAGAAGAGGTAGCCAGGTGTTATTAGCCATTATAAAATGGTTTACAATTTAAGAATATTGTTATAAAGCATTATGAGTATTTATTAGTACTAATTATACAGTATTATAAGCTGACCCACTGAGGAGAACTATGCGGAACAGAGTGAGTGACGTTTCTTTATTTATATGTAGGATAAATTATGTAGGATTATAATTATTTGTTAATGCATTGCAATCACTGCTATAATGCAATACAGTGTGATTATAAGTCACTATAAGTGGTCATTGGAGGCTTTAAGTAAAGTAATGACATTCCCAGAGGTGTCAGCAGAAACCTTTTGTGTGTTCTTGCTTAATGATATCTATTTGGTTACATTTGTACACTCTCAAAGTTAAATGAACACTGACAATTTTACGTGTACCAAGGCGAAGTGAACTCCCTGCTGCTTCTCGAGTGAACCTGCATGAACATGGTTAATTGCTCTCTCAATTGCAGAGGTATGCAAGTGCAGAATGGTGTGAAACACCAAGCCGAGACACTTATATCTGTTCCGAACATGCTAATTTATTTCACTATACTGTAACACCCTGAGTCTTAATTTAGCTCTGACAGGCAATCTTCCGTCTGGCGCAAAGCGGCGCTGGGCTCAACGCAACTGTCATTGCTATTTTCCAACCAACACAGTTGTAATTTTTGCACCCAGCTCCCATGTTGTCTAAATACCAAATTTAGCACCCATCATAAAAAGTGTCTTAAAATGAGGTGTGGTCTGGAGCAATCAAGGCGCAGTGTTATCTTCATGATTTAAAACGTGATTTTAAAACAACCGTATCTATTATTTGGTTGGGACAGCGCATATTAATGAACAATATACACATGATGTAGTGTAAATACACCGGATTTAGCAAGAATGCTAATTTACATCCGTACTCCATAGTCCCCATACAAAGAACAAGCAACAAGAGACACAATAGAATACTATTGTGGAAAAAAGGTACAAAAGGAGAAAAAAATTATAATAGTGAAAATATCTAATTTAAATACAAGAGTGTCACACAAAAGTAGTGAAAATAACAGCAAGCTTGTAGATCGTCTATTTTAATTATTTTAAAATGTTTTTAAAATAATAATGAAAAAGGAACGGTTTTGGACATTCAAGGTTTCTTTTACACAGATGTCTCTTGGACATGAAATAATACTAGGCTACTGGAGAAAGACAGGAATTTTGACCAGCAGCATGGCACTTGGTTCGTTTCAATCAAAATCCATTCAAATTCAACATAACACTCTCGTTCACATTTCGGACGGACTCCCAATTACGGTTAATTACAGTTAAATAAATAAATAAATGGTTTTAGAAACAAATGGCTCTCTTTATCTGTCTCTGCTCAATGGAGAGCAGTGAACAGTTGTCAATATCCATAGAGCTCCAATACATGGACGGGATGCACCTGTCAAGCTTTAATTGGTGGTTTAAATATGATTAAATTGATGATAAATATATAAATATATAATAAAATATATCACAGATGTGTCTCTATGGATTGTGCACTCTGGGTAGGGAACGACAATTTGCCCCAAGGGAAGCAGTTTAAGTATCTTGAGGTCATGTTCTCGAGTGAGGGGAGGACGGAGCATGAGATCTGCCAGAGAATCGGAGCAGCAGGAGCGGTATTGCAGTTGCTGTACCACACTGTTGTGATGAAAAGAGAGCTGTGCCAGAAGGCAGAGCTCTTCGTTCTTCTTTCTCAAAGGAGCCAGCATGTCCCATTGGGAAGAGACCCCGTGGCAGACCAAGGACCAGATGGGGGGTTATATCTCCACACTGGCCTGGGAACGCCTCAGGAGCCTCCAGGAGGAAGTTGCTAGTGTTGCTCTGGAAAGGGAAGACTGGAAATACCCCCGCGACCCGATTCCGGATAAGCGGTTGAAGATGGTTGGATGGATGTGTCTCTATATTACTGCTATAGATGGTCCCACACTTTCACTTTTACACAGCAGAAAATTGTTTGCGTCTACTCCAATCCGTCATCTACTGTATACTGTAAATAGCAAAGCGCCTATAGCTTTCTCTTAAATGGGAGAAGACTCTGATTGGTTTTATTAATATAACAGGCAAAACACACCTAAGACTAATTCAGATTCTTAATACAACCCCTTAGGGCCGTGCGCCAGACTTTGCGGCCATATAACAAAAAAAAAATGGCATGGACAGTGTACACACCCCAAACACAATTTGCGCCCTGCGTCTTACACTGTACGCTTAGATCCTCTAAATACAGTAGGCCCTGAGTGTGTGTGTGTAAAGTTAACCAAATGAAAACAGAGGAGCACATTTGAAAACCTCCCATATACACTCTGTCGCCTGTTTAGGCTTTACAGTTGTACACATGTTCCTGTGTGGTTCCATGCCATGTGAGGAACAAACTGGCCCCTGTACTTTTCAGTTCAACGTTGCTGAAACATGGAGAAATCGTCTGCCTTGGCTCTGACAAACCAGCAGTACTTAGCCTACTGTTCAGATCCTAATCTCCTCTGCATTCTTCTCTGGCTGGACCATTTTGATGCAGCCATCCACCTGGGAATAGCCAGGGGGGAGTTGGGAGAGAGGCAATATTGATTGTAATAAGCATGGCAAATGACCTCTGGAGTATTTTTAGACGGGAGCCATATGACTAGAAGGAAGTGGGCCATTTCTATGAATGAGGAATGAGGCAGTCGCTCAAATGCTTAAAGACTTTGCAAGGCCCTCCCTCGAAGGGCTGTTAATTATTCAACCCCAAGTATTCCTAGCGATTCCACCTCCCACCTCCATTCCCTGTGTCCTCTGCACGAGAATGCTATTACTGATTGAATTGTTTTCTGATGGAACAATCCCCAATCTTTAACTTAAAAGGTGCTAGCCATAAATCAAGGCAAAAGTATCCCTGCCCAAACATGGTGATTAATGTAATTTAATATCGTTATTTAAATGCATATGTCTCCCCGGTGCTGCAGAGACATATGTGTTGAAATGACATGCCAAAGTGAAGTACTTTGCTCGATAAGATTGGCTTAAGATTGGCGCCATGAGACTTGTCAAGAAAGTACGAGACTTTGACCCAATGTCCTTGTCCATCTATTCTGGACCCATACGATGGAAATTGCAACTGTGTAATTTCCTGTCTGATGAATTGGCTAAATGATTCAGAAAAAAATTGGAACACACTTTTGTTCGATCATAACATGGCATAATTAGCATCCTGTCAGTCTCTAGTTTTTGTGTGTGGAATGCATCCCAAATTCCTGACTCGACCTGTGTATCCAAAAGTCTAGAGATAGAAAGAAATATGTCAATATTGTAATATTATTCAAAGTAATCATGAACTGAATTAACAAAGAGACCCAGGTACCAAAATCTACACAGACAAAAAAAAACTAAGACTAAATAAGAAATGGGAGGGTTTCTTTCTTCAACACTGCAGTTACATGAACGCAGATTTCATTTTCCCTGACAGATGATGTGGCTGATGTTCACACATTCGTGAGCTCCGCATCTTGTATGCCAACGCCAGACCAAAATAGGGCACAGCATGCCCCCTCCAGGACACCATTTCACCCCTAACCCCAAGCCACAGCCACCAAATCTCACCAGTAGCTTCACACATATTATTCTGATTAGTGACACCATGACAGACCCTGTCCAGGCAGTGCTTTGATTTCTGAGCGCTGACGTCATCAGCATCATGGGGTGCTAAAGTCAGGGTGTAAGCTGAAGCCTGAAGCTCACAGGCCTTAAAGCAAATCTCAGAAAGCTGCGAATGTCAGAGGAAAGTTTGGAGGTAGTTGATGCAGTGACGCGACTACTATGCAGTAGGTGGGTAGACATATTTAACATTGTTGGAATCTCTGGATTCGCTGGTCAAAATGATGTAAACTAATGTAATTTCACTTCTTTCTAGCGAGGGATGCTAACCACGACCATTATCTAATTTCTTTAAATAGTTTGTCTGACTTTGCATTTGCTCTAACTTGAGCAAAATAACTTATGGTAACATGAGTCCTACAGTATACTCTAGAGTTACATTGCACTAACCTTGAAACATTGTAACGAGTTCCACTGAAGTTTGTCAGTGGAACTCGTTACAATGTTTCAAGGTTAGTTAACTATTATAATTTGCCAATTATTAACCCGTACAAATTAAAAGAGACATTTATATCTTGTTTCCCTGTTCATTTACCATGGTGAAAAAGCCATGTTTGTGTGCAATGCTCAATTTCCAATCACTTGCAATCTGTTTTCATGCAATCACTGCCAGAAATGATTAGACATGAATAATGCATTACATTTTTTAAAATTCAGCACTCAGGGTTTTGATTTGCACAGTGATATGTTGTCCCCTCTTCTGCCTTCGCAAATCCATAATACCCCAACACCACCCCCTACTGCATTTCAGCATCCACTTTAAATAATTTAAATGCGGCAATAATAAAATGGAAATGGATCTCGATCCACTCATGTATTCACTCCACTTTAACTGCCGTTCCTGTAAGCCTCTGAATGATATCTGGGAGACCACCTCCTCCTCGCAGCGTCTTGTGTAACAGCCCGGGAGGATGTGACGATGGCAGGCCGCGCGGAGAGTGGTGGAACAAACCGATTCCTCCTGGCAAATCCCAGGGACAGCTCTGCCACAAGGAGCTGTCTTTTTCCTCTTACAATTAGTCATCCACATATGCTGAGGAGTGAAGAGGGCGGTGGGAGACAGGTTGGAGGGTGGCGGGGTGCTCTGATGGGATTTCCCCCCCATAACACTGCAACGTTTGCTGCTTGCGTCAATAAAGCCAGCTTAAACTGCTTAATTATATTATGTAAGCTGTCAGATCAAGGAGCATATTGAATGCTTCCTTCCCAGCACAGCAGCATGGGTGCAGTAGGCTATGCGCATGCACACGTGCGTTCTTGTGTGTGTGTGTGTGTGTGTGTGTGTGTGTGTGTGTGTGTGTGTGTGTGTGTGTGTGTGTGTGTGTGTGTGTGTGTGTGTGTGGCTGTCCCAAGCCTTTTAGAAGTAGTACTTCTCTACTACCCCCAATGATATTGTGCCAAACTAGTACAAAATAGTCTAGAACATGATGTATTCTTTTGGTTTGGGGAGCTTTTAAAGTTAAGTGCTACAGTGTCTTGTCAAGTATTCAGACAGGGATGTGTGCCACATGTTCTGTGATCACCTCACAATGGCAAATAAAGTGTACTTTGTCGTACAACATAAATTGGTCATAATCCTTGTATCTCCTACAGCGATTGACAAATAAAATATTAATTGCTGGGCTTTCCTGGCACGAGTTCCTGCGGCTTAAGGGGGAGCGTGCTTCAAGCGCATTTCTTATACAACTTGATGAGTCACACTCACACCCTTATCAGCTCAGGATTACAGCCAGAATCGTTTTGAGGGCATTCAAGGGCTTTGAAAGATTAAAAAAACAGATGTGATATACTGTAGATATTTGTGTGGATGATGTTGTTGGAGTTTGTGAGGCTCAGACTGACAACATGAGACATTGTCATGTATTTACTTTCCCGAATACTTTCCATAATGTTTTCCCCCCCTCCAGTGCCAGTGTCCAACTTTTGGAATTGCCTCCTGTAATTGAAACTCTCTTAAAGGACGACTTCACCCATTTTCAGCCTATCTTCATATATACAGAAGGTCCTCACTAATGCTCCTGATAAAATTGTGTCATTTTTGTCTACTCAGTCTGTGTCTTATAGGAGGGCTATAGACACTTCAGAAACTCGCCTACCAGTGATATCATCGTTAGGAATGTTTTCTTTTTTTTTCAACATTCCAATTCCATTTTTCTTTTTTTTAATAACGTGAGAACAATGGCTTCCATTACAGCATGCTAACTTTCCAGGAATAGAAAGCCTCCCGTTTCTATTAGCCTGGATTCCCCATCGATGATGTCACTGGTAGGCGGGTTTCTGAACTGTCCACAGTCCTCCTCTGAGACACAGACTGAGTAGACAAAAATGGTGCCATATTATAATGAGCATTAGTGAGGACCTATTATATGAAGACAGGTTGAAATTGGGTGAAGTCGTCCTTTAAGTTCTGAAATCAATGACTGACAAAGGCCACAATGAACTCAGTACCTGTACACTGAAGGTGGGATGACATTGTGAATGGACCTTTTCAGCTCACTAGATTGCATTTTGTGAATCGAATCAGCGAAAGAAACTTGCAGTGTTGGAATGGAGCAACGAAAAGGAAGCTAATGTGCAGATTTTCGAACATTTACTCTGTTCCATCTGAGCCTTGTGGCTGACATAATTATTAAGCTCAATATGAATCCAATGGGTTAGGAGAGGCATTATGGATTATTGGATTGGAATATTTCCCTATTGTGGGCACTGTTGCTGTATTGACTACAATGCTTTTAAATAGATTGCCCCAACGCTGTGTTCATTGCTTGTGAAATAAGTTGAAGAATAGTGGTGCATGGCCAGGTATTGCACTTTGATCAAGATCTCTCTGTTCTTGCCTGGTGGTGGCGGTGCTCATTACAATTTATAAATTAAGCATTTAGCAGACACTCTTATCCAGAGCGACTTACAAGTGTGAAATCACAGTAAGCAGAGTAAGCTTGAACCATGATACCAACAAACAGGGTAAATACAGTAGTCACATGCAGTGCAAAGAGAACAATGTAGCACTTCAAAGAAACCAGGATACCAGGTAAAGCATCTGTCTCAACAATACTATCTAAATAATAGTCATAAAATGTGTGGTCAGGTACTGTATAACAAATCTAAAATATATTATTTAGGAAAAAAATGAATATTTTTGGAAAATATTTTTTTTTTAAAGATTGAATATATTCTTCATATTTTTTAAATATATTTTTGGAAAAAAAATATATTTTTGAAAACAATTTGAATATTTTTGAATATTTTTGAAACATTTTAAAAACACAATCTTACGAGTCACTGCCACAAACTATTTTCCAATGTGGGTCAGTGGCCAAATACATAGGCTATTGCTCTACTGAGTGGATCTTTCTAGTATTTCAGAAACGTTTCTTCCCTACAGCAAACTGATACGACTACTCTCGGCCTTAAGCCCATGACCCACTTAATTCCAACCCACTTTGCTAGTTTGGGATGGCTCAGGGTAGAAGACAGGGTTAAGCAAATATCAATGGGATTGGTATTTTTGACACCCACAGCTACAACACTAGAGGGAGCAACCATAATCTGGTACCACCCAAGAACAAACGTGGGAAGATTCTCGTTCTATCTCTGCCACCAAAAAGTGGAATGCCCTGACACCATCCACTAAAGGATGTGTAACACTGATTTATTTCATAAAGAAAAGAAAAATCATTCAGGAGACCACAAGGGGAGGTAAAAGTACTTTTCTGTGCAAAGACCCTTTTGGCCAGCCATATACTGTAGGGACACTGCAACCCATTATCATGCCCTAATCTTGAATGTTGCTTTGCAGTGGAATTTTCCTTTAATCACTTTCAGGTCACAAGTGATATCTCAGGCAAAATGAAGATATTGGAATGATTTACTGCCCCACAACACAAAATGTTATGAGATAATTACTGTAATCCATCGCCAATCATTTCAGCGATGACAGCATGTTTCCAGCAATGGGAAACAACTCCTGAACAAGCTGTTAAAAATAAAACCAGCCATGGTCGATGGGGGAGATACTTTCCCGGAAACTATTGGCTGCACAGTAATTATATCTCCCGAGGATCCAGGGGAGAAAAAGTTTTGTTTTGTTTTGTTTTTTTAAAGAGAGGGAGGAAAGCTAGTGAGGCTGGGGAACCTCAACATTCTTTCGTTCCTCTTGAAAGAGGACATGAATGCTGGTGTTTCTCCAGGAAACACAGGGAGTAGATAGAGCCCGACTTATATACAGCATCAGTTTGGCCAATATGCCGGCAATTAGTTGACTTTTTTGTGTCTGAAATTATGCAGCCGATGTGTCCTGATGTTTTGCCACATTCAACATGGTCTGGTGTCCATGTCATCATGGGTGAAACTTTTCAAAAGTTTTAACAGAAAAAAAGAAAGAAACAAATAGCAGATTTAACCACTTGTTAAAGTCGTCAAAGGACCTCTTCACCCATTTTCAACATAATCTTCATGTAACTGGTCTTCACTAACGCTCATTATAAGATGGTACCATTTCTGTCCACTCACTCTGCCAGTGACAGTGACATCATCAGTAGGCAGGTTTGGTAACTTTTTCAATTTTTTTAATATATTTTTTATGAATGCAAGAAGTTAAGAACAATGGTTTCTATTTCAGCATACTTTCCAGGAAGAGAACAGCATTAGTCTTTATTGGCTTAGAATCCCCATCAGTTTATGTGGATATTTACTTATTTGCTTGTTCAGAAAGCTGCGGCTCGTCTGGTGTTCAACCGCCCCAAGTTCTCCCACACAACTATCCTTCTCCGTTCTCTACACTGGCTCCCCGTAGCGGCTCGCATCCAGTTTAAAACCCTGGTACTAGCCTATAGGGCAGTGAAAGGAACAGCTCCTTCTTACCTCCGGGCTATGGTCGATGCCTACACCCCTGCCCGACCACTTCGGTCTGCCACCTCGGGGCGACTGATTGCCTCGTCACTC
Organism: Gymnoscopelus microlampas; assembly: GCF_963454915.1. Classification (NCBI taxonomy): domain Eukaryota; kingdom Metazoa; phylum Chordata; class Actinopteri; order Myctophiformes; family Myctophidae; genus Gymnoscopelus; species Gymnoscopelus microlampas. Next base: position 23,925,915 of record NC_139947.1, read on the forward strand.
AAGGGTCCTTCTGGCCGATCCACACAGTCACAACTTTTTTCTGTTCTGGCCCCACAGTGGTGGAATGAACTTCAATGAACGACAGCAGAGTCACTGCCCATCTTTCGCCGCAGGCTGAAAACCCACCTCTTCAGGAAACACTACCCTTCCTCTTTGCCTGGCCTACTTGTTGTTAACTAGTTGTACGAACGCTTGTTTTATTGTCTCCGCCAGGCCGAAAGGCTTGTTGTCTCTGCCAGGCCGAAAGGCTTGTTGTCTCCGCCAGGCCGAAAGGCTTGGCGAGAGAGTATGTTTTACCCTCTGTCCGTCCGTACGTCCGTCCGTCCGTCCTGTCCGTCCGTTAGCAGCTAATCTCTGGCACCGTTGGCCCGGCCGCTGTGAAACTGTGCACGCACACTCCCTGGATGCCAATTCAGAACCTCTGGCCCAAAATTTTCAGATTGGCCCGTTATAGCGCCACCAGGAGGCCGATATGTGCAAAACACATTTATTGATACTACTCCTACAGATTTTGTCCAAACATCACACAAATCGGTACACAGTATCTCTATAGTCATCTGATCAACACGGATTTATCCAATTTCCCATATTCCATCCTGATTGCCTAAGATTGGCTTCCAAAGTTTACAGGAGTGCTCCGTTTTGAACAAAATGCCTCAAATCATGAACACAGCATGCAATTTCCGTGAAATTTTGCACGCACATTCCCATTAGGGCGAGGAAGAACTACCATTTGATTTTTTTCAAATCAGCCTCATGGTGGCGCTATAACAGGCCGATTCGTGTTTTTACCTATAACTGCACCGTGTAAAACATCTGTGTAAAACTTTGTATGCACACTCCCTAGAGGTCAAGGAAAAACCTTTGCCCTGCATTTTTCACATCTGCCTTTTATAGCGCCACCAGGAGGCCGACTTATGTAAAACATGTTTTTTTATATTACTCCTTCCGATTTTATCCACATTTCACGCAAATTGGTACACATGATCTCTCTAGTCATGTGATCAAGACGGATGTGTTAGATTTTTCATATTCCATCCTGATTGGCTAAGATTTACATCTAAAGTTTGCAGTAGTGGCTTGTTTTGAAGAAAATGCCGCAAATCATGAACGCAGCATCCGATTGCGGACAAACTTTGCACGCACATTCACAATATGTTGAGGAGCAAATGCCACCCTTTTAACATTGGCCTGTTATAGCGCCACCAGCAGGTCTAATTTAGCAAAACAATTGTTTTGAACAAAATGCCTCAAATCATGAATGCAGTGTCCGATTGCCGTGCAAGGCCTAAGAAGAAATGGCTACCTTTTCACATTGGCCTATTATAGCGCCACCAGGAGGCCACAATAACCTACCTGACCTGGCGGAGACCTGTGCTCCGAGGAGCACTTTTTCTAGTTGTTGTATTGTTTTATTGGATCTTGTTTAGTCGATACACTTATTTGTTTTAGCTCTTGCTCATTTGATTTAGCTATTTTGTCTCATCTGTTTAAGGAAAATAGGTAGCTGATATATTGCACTTTTACCTTAGCGCTAGGTATACTCTTGGTTGCTTGTTGCATTGCAGAAAATGCACTTAAGACTTCTGGTGATTAGTAGTTTTCGTTCCCTACCTATGTTGAATGCACTTATTGTAAGTCGCTTTGTATAAAAGCGTCTGCTAAATGATGATGTAATGTAATGTAATATAATTGTAGAAAGTCGCACACTATAAGTTAAATGTTCTTTCCACATATTGACGTTTAATATGTAAAAAATGTTTCTATCAACATGTTACTTTAATCTAATCTGTATAATATATATTTTCTTTTCAAATTGCACTTTTTCAAATTATTATTATTATTTTTTTTTTTTACAAAATACTGGTCTAAAGGCATTCAGTGGTTTAGGACTCTCCAAAATTGGGATCGGCATGAGAACCAAAAATCTGGCATCAGTTGGGCCCTAACAGGCAGAACTCTGGAAACAATTGTATTGTCTGTAACACTGACTCTGTCTTTCTCTTTGTATTCAGGCACCCAATGAGATGTTTCTCGTTTACATGCGTCAGGGTTAGGGTTTTCTAACCTTGTCTAATGTAACAAAATAAAGATAATAATCTGTTAAACCAATTTAGTGCCAAACTGCTTTGAAGCTTTAGAAGAGTTTGTAGTCATGGTACAGCAGCATCAACTGCTTCACATTTTATTTGCTTTTCAGAGTCCCCTCAGAAGTCCCAGGAAACTGAAAGAAATGTTTTGCTCTTTATTTGTTAGTTTATTTTTCCTCTGGGGTAGGTATCTTTAAAACTCGTTTTGTTTGTGTAGAGAAATGTGCACACTTATTTAGTATCTATCTTATAATAAAATTGCCTTGAATGGACCGTGGACGGTGGGCGTCACAAACATACCATGCCATAAAAGAGACACACAGACAGGTACAATGGGGAACACTGACAATGGGTTCCCGACGTCGATGTTCTCGACTTGTGTGGACCCAAAGTAGGCAGGGCCCAGTAATGCCGGGGTTGTTGCACTGACACGTTGCTTTGCGATGCATTGATCAACGGGATGCATTATCTCTTGACCTCCCTCCCTCCCTCACCCCTTACTCTCCCTCTCTCTGTCTCCCTCTCTTCCTCCCTCTCCCTCTCCCTCTCTCTCTCCCCCTCTCCCTTCCTCCCTCCCCTTCCCCCCTTGCCCAAACCTCCCCCCCTCACAACGCCATTTTGCACAGATGTAGGTATCTCCATATTGGCCATATATTGGTGTGTCAGACATGTCCATATATGGGCATATTTGTCCAGACTCCACACAAACTCACAGGCACAGACAACTTGAGCTTTATAGAAATAGATTTTGGATGTATTTCATATGCAGCACATTGACTTTTCCTCTTCATGAAATGTGCTGCATCAAATAGCACTTTACTTATTGTGGGGAGGAAGGTGGCTGACATGATAAAACCATTTCCTGTGAGAACGTACAATGTGTACTCGTGAAGTTAACCTTATTACAACATGGAGAGATTGCCAGAGTAGGTGGTAGTATCATTCACCTTGATTAAACATGGCCCACGCGCGTCTGTGCTCTCTCGTGTTTACCACCGTTTGTCCTGCAAGAAGACACGGCTCAGCAACGCAAGCAATCTCTGTACAGGCATGTAAGTATCTCTGTATGACAGAGATTGCTTGCAGCAACAAGCGGCTTCTCCTAGGGCAAATATATATATTTATATACGTATATTTAATTAAACTAATCGCCTTCGCAGAGGGGCTCCATGCCACAACCTGTGACTTCATTTGCATTTAAATAGAAAACACTGACCAGGACATTTGGCCGGTGTTTGGGATGAGACTCGCTGACTCGCACTCACTGTGTGCTGACAGGTGATTTACTGCATTTGAAATGATGGTTTGTGTGTATAATGATCAGTTCCCCTCTCGTGCCTTGTCGTGATTGATTGTTTCGTTTGTGTATTTTTTTTGTATGTCTTCCTTCGTCACTCCGGCAGCATAAGAACAAAGAGGATTTCTCTTCAAATGCACAAGGAGACTATTTTATTTTATTTATTTTATTTTATTTTAATCTCCCCAGGCTGACAGAGCGGAACATTCATTTCATTAACTGAATTGACAGTCACTGCAGGAAACCAACCTCTGAAATTGTTTTGATTTATACTACAGGCCTGGGCTGTCCCTCATTCTCTGTGGCCATTATCACTGGCTTTGAAATGGTAATTAAATCGTGTTAATGAATATTTACAGTAGTGATTGATGTGACAACAACACACTCATTACATTCAGGGCATCCAAATACATTTATTCAACATGACAATTGCATTGATGAAAGCATGCATGCGTGCTAATATATGAACTGCAGTAGGTGATTTCTCACTAATAATAGAATGACATTCAGATGTGGAACATTGAGTGGGTGGTAGGAGACAAATGACCTAAGTCAGTGCTTCCCAACCTGTGGGCCGGGCCCACTGCTGGGCCATTGAGGATACTGCAAGTGGGCCCACAAATACTTGACAAAACTATAGTAACATCATCCTATCATTCTACAAAGCTCTGTCTGTCCCCGTTTGTTTGTCCCCAATATCTCTTCTGCCCGGTTCTCCTCAGTGGCTGGAGCAATTGATTTGCATTTGCACACAGCCATTGACCATTACCATGTGCACGGAACAGCGAAGCCCGTTTTTCACTTTCCCCAAATGTCAGCTGTTTATTACTGTTTTTGTGTTCGCTGGCTCCCGGGTTGCTAAATCATGTGCATGCAACAAGCGCCGGTGTTGCCACATCCGTGAAACAAGCGGACCATCCGTGGAACAAGCGGACCATGACGCACTTTGGGTGCTCATATCCCCCGACGGATATAGTCTAGTATACAATAAATGCACATAATCTCTGTCTCTCTGTACGGCTGTTATTCACGTATCCAACCGTCCAACCGACGACTTCAAACTAGACACACTTGTTAGCGCCGGCCTGAGGGAGTGCGTGACCGTTACGCCCATATATAGGCATAGGAGATTTGGTTGCCCAGAACCACCGATCCGACCGCAATGCCATATGATCGTATGCATATATGGGACCGACCGACTTCAAACTCGGCTCGCAGTCCTCGCACATTGGCGAGGACTCAAGGGAGTGCGGTGCCGGTGTCGAGTCGTTCGCATAGGTGGTTATCCATAACTGCCAATCCAACCGATATGCCCATATATGGGCATACTGTATACTGATGACATCAAGGATCTCCATATATGGGCATACAAAGGACACAGACAGACAGACAAGTACAAAAGGTACTCTGACAATGGGTAGTACAAAACCGGGTGGGACGTGTATTCACAACTTGCATTTTCTTCTCCAGTCTATACTGTGGACTACCAACATTAAGGTTGAAGTGCATTTCACCACCTACTGTATCTGTATCCCGGAGTACATAAACAAACTAAACCCCTAGACTTAAATTAAATTAAACTGGACCTGAGCCGACTCTGCAATTGGACCTCTTTTTCCCTTCTATACCAAATCTCTTCCTCAAATATAGCTGTTCTACAAGCTCACTGCGTTGCGTTCCCTCCAGAATATGGAGGATTGGGTTCAAGTGGTAAAACTTTCTGAAATAAGCCTGTAATTGTTTGGCCTTTGTCTCCAACAGCCAAGTTGACATGCTGACACTGGCCTGAATTCACATTTTATTTTATTTTGTGAATGGGCGTGGCTAGCTATTCAGGGGTTGGAGCAATAGTTATAATACAGTATATAGAGTGGTAACCGGACTGGAGAAATCCCCACCCATTCATTTCTATGGGGTGGCACGGCAAGCGCATACTCCCTTTTCCCCCTTCTTCTGTGTTTGGGGACGATGACGTTGCAGGGCCCTTCCACGTTGTTTCGCTTCATAGAGCTATGTCTCGCATGCGCAGAAGTGTCACCTCTGTGCACAGCCCCGTGCACAAGCTTGTGAGACGAGCCCATTGGTCAAAACTGTTTTCGCTCGTTCATCCATAGGGCCCCAGCTGCACTTACAGAGTCAGCCACCAGGACACTCGAGCTTCACTTTTCCTTCTCGGGTCCGGGGAAATGTAGGGGTGCTTCAGTACCCCTAAAATGGGCTAAGAACACCACTGACTGGACCTCTGGATTCTCAGAGGAATGAAATGGGCTTTCATTTGTTGCGATGCTTTCATATCAGCGTCTAACAACTGCATTTTGCCAATGGAGGTTTAAAGCAGCATTAAGTCTTGTTTATTAAAGCATTTTTCTCTGCCTAATGACTGGCGAGTCTCTGAAGAGACCAGCTCCACTTAGGACTTGTTTATCTCCCCCAGACACGCACGCACGCACGCACACACACGTGCGGAATGTACATCAGGGCATCCCATTTATTATTATCATGCCTATATATCTTTTTTCTCGCTCCTTCACTACATCCCTCGCTTAATTGGCCATTATCTTTCAAAATGCCCCCCAAAATACCCTCTTAACACATTGATTGCCAAGATATTAAACATAGTTTTCTATCCCCTTGCCAGCATAATTACCTCAATCCAATGATATTTGAAACGCTGTGGACGGGTACATTTTCATTCCATTACACAGTGTACGGCAGTGCACACTGTTCACAGGTCTGCCATGACAGGTGTGAGTAGCGGCCCAACTCTAGATGTTTGGGAGAACCTCTAGTTACTTACATACACAACGGGCCATTTCATTGCATTGCAGCGTGTCTAGAGCTGCAGAATGAGAGTTATTTATTATGGCTCACACTGCACCCTCCAGTGAGCAAACCCACTGAATAAACAGACAGCAACTACCCTGGTACCCTTCATGTTTTATTAAACATTCACGCATTGTGGTCATATATCGTCTCAAAAAGATGATTTATGCGCACGTTTAATCCTTGTGATAGCCTCTCGTAGATTAGCTGCAGGCCTATATTTTGCACGTACAGATTATGCAGGATTTTTTTCCCAGGTAAAAGGCATTGTTTGAATCGTAGCTATTGCATTGGCACTGCTTAGCATTTCGCTCCGTTTCCCATGTATATGCATAATCACTGTGTGCCGGAATTAAGAGTGACGCTGGTGGGTTTACAGCATCAATTGTCTAATCCTTTCATTTTATCGGTGCTGCATGGATGAAAAAGAAATTGATCCAACTGCACTGCATGCCTATGCTCAGTTACACTGAGTAAAAGTAGAAGTATCTGTAAAAGCTTAATCCACCTACATAATTACATAATCGTTTTCCTGCAGGATTTGAGAACATTTAATTTCCTAAATACAGTGTGTTCATACAACCAGGGAGGCACCTGTGAGATGTTATGGCAGGTATTTTATGATATTTGTACAGACAAGACGACAACATGCTGAACACAACTATAACAGCTTGGTCTGGAGGGGGAAATTGGTGAGGGCCCTTCAGAACCAACACAGCTTCCTCCCCACAATTCATTCCTCTATGGCAGGTGGCTTCGTCACCAACCAGAAGCGTCACTTTCAGCGCCCTCCGGTGCCTTCTAGCATCTCTATTTACATGGCGGCAGTGTCCCAATCCACTTCTATACAGATCCCACACCTGCGGTAGTACAATATCCTATATTCAAATTACCAAGAGGGTGGGTCGACCGCGGAAATCACAAACGTAACATCCAGATGTGCGAGGCGCACCGTTGCTCCAATCCGCACAAACTTTGTTCAGGGATCTGCCATCAGAATAGACAGTTACTTCAGAACCATGGACAGCAGCTACAGTTACATCAGAACCATGCACAGCAGCTGCAGTTAAGTCAGGACCATGGACAGCAGCTGCAGTTAAGTCAGGACCATGGACAGCAGCTGCAGTTACTTCAGGACCATGGACAGCAGCGACAGTTACTTCAGGACCATGGACAGCAGCTACAGTTACTTCAGAACCATGGACAGCATCTACAGTTACTTCAGGACCATGGACAGCAGCCACAGTTACTTCAGGACCATGGACAGCAGCTACAGTTACTTCAGAACCATGGACAGCAGCTGCAGTGACAGTTACTTCAGAACCATGGACAGCAGCCACAGACATCTCTGTGCTATGTTCAGGGCCTCTCTCTCTTTTACTTATTCTTCGTCATCCTATATTAAAATTGCCTAGATGGTGGGTCAGCAAACATAACATCCGGACTTGCGAGGCACACTGTTGCTCCGATCCGTACAAACATTGTTCAGGAGACTGCCATCAGAATAGCTGCACCAGGGACCCTGTGTGGACCATTGTGCCATAACTATGGTCACACCAGGGCCCACAGGTGCACCATTGCTCCGATCTGCACCAAACTTGGCACAAACATTGTTGCTCTGCTTTGGGAGCCCAGGCTAAACAGTAGGGGATCTAGAGCAACAGTGACGAGACGAGGCACACAGACGAGGCACGCAGGCCCGCCAGTGTGTGGACACGCCCTGCTACAGGGAAAATAGTATGAGCGGATGGGACTCTGCCATGAATGGTAACCCATCTAGGAGAAGGTCACTCCGAACAAAAAACACCAGCGCTTGTCACACCTGCCTTTGTGTCGCAGGCCACCTGAAGGTATCGGAGTAAAGGGTAGATAAGGACTCGTGCCTAAAATGGCCAGGGCTGAGAGAAGTTGTGCATTGTAAAACCTAACAATAGCGATCGAGAATCCAGTTATTGAGAATCCTAGGTGCACAAGTCCGCAGGAATCATGCTGCAGATGGTGGTGCTCCACAAATGCAATAGCATGAAGGGACCCCAAATCTGATGGCAGAATGAAGTATGACTACAGCACATGGTCTAATGCACTCCAGTCCAGGATCGGGAGGTGAAGAACAACAACCTGACAGTGGTGCTGTGCTTTATCGATTTAAATTTGATTTAATAAACAGAGGTATGATGATGAAGATACTCAAGGCTTGCTGTGTCCCTCCCAACCTACATGCAGAGCCCAGAAGGCAACAGTGAGGAGTTTGACATCCTCAACCCTTCCTCATCATTATAGTCCTGTACTATGCACTTGGGCAGGCCATCAGTGGACAGGAGCTAATAATAATAATAATAATAACTAGAAAAAGTGCTCCTCGGAGCACAAGTCTCCGCCAGGTCAGGTAGGTTACTGTGGCCTCCTGGTGGCGCTATAATAGGCCAATGTGAAAAGGTTGGCATTTCTTTTTAGGCCTTTTACGGCAATCGGACGCTGCATTCATGATTTGAGGCATTTTTTTCCAAAAATGTGTTTTGTTAAATTTGACCTGTTGGTGGTGCTATAACAGGCCAATGTGAATAGGGTGGCATTTGTTCCTCGGCCTAGTGGGAATGTACGTGTGAAATTGCACGGCAATCGCATACTGCATTCATGATTTGAGGCATTTTGTTCAAAACGGACCAATCCTGCAAACTTTGTAAGTCAATGTTAGCCAATTAAGATGGAATATGAAATATTGGACACATCTGTCTTGATGACATGACTATAGAGATACTGTGTACCGATTTGCATGATCTTTGGACAAAATCTGAAGGAGTAAGTAAAATGTTTTTCAAAAGTCGGCCTCCTGGTGGCGCTCTAAAAGGGAGATGTGGAAAATGCAGGGCAAAGGTTGTTCCTTGGCCTCTAGGGAGTGTGCGTGCCAAGTTTCACGCAGATCGGTGCAGTTATAAGTAAAAACGTGAATCGGCCTGTTATAGCGCCACCATGAGGCTGATTTGAAAGTTTTGAAGTGGCATTTGTTCCTTGACATAGTGGGAATGTGCGTGCACAATTTCACGGAAATCGCATGCTGCGTTCATGATTTGAGGCATTTTGTTCAAAACGGACCAAACCTGTAAACTTTGGAAGTCAACCTTAGGCAATGAGGATGGAATATGGGAAATGGGACAGATCCGTGTTGATCACATGACTATAGAGATACTGTGTACCGATTTGCGTGATGTTTGGATAAAATCTGTAGGAGTAATGTAAAACAATTTGTTTTGCACAAATTGGCCTCCTGGTGGCGCTCTAATAGGCCCATGTGAAAAATTTGGGGCAGAGGTTGTGAATTGGTATCCATGGAGTGTGTGTGCACAGTTTCGCAGCGACCGGGCTAACGGTGCCGGAGATTAGTCGCTCGCAGACAGATGGGGGGGCGGGGGGGGGGGAGGGGGGGGGGCGGCACGACGGGACGCGCGCGGGGGAGAAACCGCGCGACAGGATGTGCAATAACCCCAAGTTTGCAACTACTTTCGTCTGCGCCCTTCACCGGGTATGGTCTAGTAATAATAATAATAATAATAATAATAACAATGAAACAATAATGATAATAATAATAATGGCCTCATCATTACACCTTGGAGGTTTAAACGATTCTCACATAGACAATTGCATCATAGTATGCGCATGACATTTGCCTCCTATCTATCCCTGTCACTCTTCAACATCCTCCTGGCCCGTTCACCTCTAGGGGAAAGGGGGAGTATTTTTGTATTCCCAGGGGAGGGGAAATTGTTTTGAACTGGTGCTATGGGAGCCAAACTTGGGCATCAATCACGAGGGCATCCTACAGGAGCATACGTGGCCGACGTACAAAAGAAAGTTTGGGAAGTACAGGTGAGCTAGCCAGATGGATTAACGTTCCAAGTGCTATGACTCCGTAAATTCAGCGAGGACTCTAAACTAGCACTAAACTAAGCAGGCTTTCAGAGGGTATTGCATGGCTCATCAATTAGTTGAATTAAACCTAATACTAGACCAATTTTAGGTGGTAACCTCGCAATGTGCCGCTAATATTTCACATTATGAACATGACACACATACACATGGAAAAGGTAGGGTAGGGAATTGTTCACATCTGGTCAAAATGCCACAGGATGTAAAAATGCTGAAATAGGCATAGCAGGATAATAACCTAATGTTCTACTATATAAAAATATTCGCTTCGTCACCAATTTTAGCTACCCCCCGTCATCTTGGCACCGGTCCTGGGTTCATTTGAGTGTTTTGTTTACGTTTGTGAGCTATGACAAAGCACAAGCTGTCTCTGAGCTATGTTGTCAGCCAAGCTGACACTTCTTGGCAGGGCGATGGAGGTTTGAAGCCTCCCTGCCATGTGTCCTCCACTAGGCCATAATGGGAAGCAGAGTCATTATTATGTAATTAGGCAGACTAATGACACGCTGGAGGAAGCCATGAGGCCAAGACAGTCTCCTTCATCCCCGTCTGTCTTTTACTATCGGCTGCATTCACAAGAGAGGCCTATATATCTTCAGAGTGCTGTTTCACCGTGCTAGGACTTTTTCATTGTTTAATGCCCATAACAACCTACAGTAGCAGGTCACACGCTGTGGTCAAGTCATCCTTGTTAATTCCCACTTTCGTAGAATGTGGAAAGTACATTATTTTTTTATTATATATACATATATAGTTATGCCTAATCCTTCATTCAAAGATATGCAATTGGATCATTATTTTCAATAGATAAAAGACCATCCATAATATTTGCCTTATTTATCTAATTGGGTTCTCTTTATGTACGTTTAGAACTTGTGTTTTATGTCATGTTTACGTAGAGATGTAGACAATTCAAATGGGTTCACAAACCTTCAAGGACTGCTGGATAAACTGCATTTGTTATTTCCTCCCAAGATAATTGCACATCATCTGTCTGTTTGGGGTGCCGCAGATTTCTTGTACCTCCCACACAAGGACATTATGTTTCCAAGGCTTTTCTTCCATGACACTGTGAACATTACCAGTACACCGCTGCACTGAGCACAGTGTGCTGCTCTTAATGTTGCTTTCCACATGTGGTTTTAATCCTTAGAAAAATCTCTGTTCAATACATTTTTTTCTCCCTCAAAAATGTCCCTAAAAGAGATTTACAGTACCTCTATCTTTGCTCTATCTTTTCCCTAATTTACTATTCCAGGGATCAATGAATATGTGTATGAATACGTTTGATCCTCCAGAATGTGGGTAATGCAAAGAGTATCCACAGAGAACAGCTAAACTGAAATAATGCTCCACAGTGAAAACATAAGCCAGCCACTTCCTCATTGACAGGACCCCCGTATCGTGTCAGAGACAGAGGAGTGCTTGTTTTGTATTACTTAATGTCCATGCATATTTCCTAATTGACTAAGCATATATTAAGTGAAGCTCTGAATGGCGTTCACATCCCATCCAAGTTGCGTGCCCTGCGTCAAACCTGGATTCAGTCAGGTTGAAGACAAGATGTAATTGTAAGAACACTAACACTATATTAATGCTTTTGATATGCAGAGTGCAAAAAGCTGGATTTTCACAGGTCCTGAATGTACTTCAAAAACTACAGTAACCGAACAAAATACATGTTTTTGGGGGAGCTTATCTTTGAAGGTAATGAAAAGTGACGGAACACACCCACTGATAATATTCCATCACTAGGATTCATCCTGGCTGAACACATACATTTTCATAGCAATCTGCCCATTAGGATTTGAGATATTTAGTGTGCAGGAAGTTTTGGTCTAATATTGCACTAGAGGAAAGGTTATTGGGTCACCAAAGTCAGTAGGAACTAGAAAAATTGCTCCTCAGAGCACAGGTCTCCACCAGGTCAGGTAGATTATTGTGGCCTCCTGGTGGCGCTATAATAGGCCAATGTTTAAAGGGTGCCATTTGTTCTTAGGCCTTGCACGGCAATCGGACACTGCATTCATGGTTTGAGGCATTTTGTGGAAAAAAAAATGTTTTGCTAAATTAGACCTGCTGGTGGCGCTATAACAGGCCAATGTGAAAAGGGTGGCATTTTTTCCTCAACATAGTGTGAATGTGCGTGCAAAGTTTGACCGCAATCGGACGGTGCGTTCATGATTTGCGGAATTTTGTTCAAAACAAGCCACTACTTTAGATGTCAATCTTAGCCAATGAGGATGGAATATGAAAAATCGAACACATCCGTCTTGATCACATGACTATGGAGATCATGTGTACCGATTTGCGTGAAATTTGGATAAAATCGGAAGGAGTAGTATTAAAAAAATCACACCCTGTGTGAAGGAAGCGGTGCCTTTGGGGCGGGGCTTAACTCATTTCAGTTCGTCCCTATTGGTGGTCTGAGTCGACTTACCAAATTTGTACTTGGTAGCATGCTGCAAACTGGAATGATGGCTGTTTAAAGCCCAGCCAATGGGCAGACAGAGGGGGCGGGGCTTAAGTAATGACAGTTCGTCCCTATTGCTGGTTTTAGTCCATGTACAAAATTTGTACTCCTTAGCATGCTGCGAACTTGAGTTATGGCTGTTTGAAGGCCAGCCAATGGGAAGACAGAGGGGGCGGGGCTTCAGCAATTCATGCTGGTCCCTATTGGTGGTCTAAGTCCACATACCAAATGTGGACTTGGTGGCATGCTGCAAACTGGAGTTATAGCTGTTTAAAATCCCGTGCTCATCCCGTGCTCATACGGGCGCTGGGGGTCCCTGGACCCCGCTTTGATAACTTCAGCAATTCATGCTCGTCCCTATTGGTGGTGTAAGTCCACATACCAAATTTGGACTTGGTGGCAGGCTTCAAACTGGAGTTATAGCTGTTTAAAATCCCGTGCCCTAAACGGGCGGACTGACATAGCATACGCGGGGGGTCCCTGGACCCCGCTTTGATAACTTCAGCAATTCATGCTCGTCCCTATTGGTGGTGTAAGTCCACATACCAAATTTGGACTTGGTGGCAGGCTTCAAACTGGAGTTATAGCTGTTTAAAATCCCGTGCCCTAAACGGGCGGACTGACATAGCATACGCGGGGGGTCCCTGGACCCCGCTTTGATAACTTCAGCAATTCATGCTTGTCCCTATTGGTGGTGTAAGTCCACATACCAAATTTGGACTTGGTGGCAGGCTTCAAACTGGAGTTATAGCTGTTTAAAATCCCGTGCCCTAAACGGGCGGACGGACATAACATACGCGGGGGGTCCCTGGACCCCTCTTTGCTAACTTCAGCAAGTCATGCTCGTCCCTATTGGTGGTCTAAGTCCACATACCATATTTGGACTTGGTGGCATGCTGCAATCTGGAGTTATAGCTGTGTAAAATCCCGTGCTCATCATCCCGTGCTGATACGGACGGACGGACGGACATACGGACAAAGTCAAGCTTAGAGCGGTTGGCACCGCTAAAAATGTGTTTTACATAAGTCTGCCTCCTGTTGGCGCTATAAAAGACAAATGTACAAAATGCAGGGCAAAGGTTTTTCCTTGACTTCTACGGAGTGCGCATACAAAGTTTTACACAGATCGGTGCAGTTATAGGTAAAAACATGAATCGGCCTGTTATATCGCCACCATGAGGCTGAATTGAACATTTTCAAGTGGCATTTCTTCCTCGGCATAGTGGAAATATGCGTGTAAGATTTCACCAAAATTGCATGCTGTGTTTATGATTTGAGGCATTTTGTTGAAAACAAAGCACTCCTGCAAACTTTGGAAGCCATTTTTAGCCAATCAGGATGGAATATGAAAAATCTGAAAGACCCGTTTCGTTTAATGACTATAGAGATACTGTGTACCGATTTGCGAGATTTTTGGACTAAATCTGTACGAGTACTGTAAAAAAATATGTTTTGCACAAATTGGCCTCCGTGTGGCGCTATAAAAGGCCCATGTGAAAAATTTGGGGCAGAAGTTTGGAATTGGCATCCAGGGAGTGTGTGTGCACAGTTTTGCTGCGATCAAGCCAACGGTGGCGGAGATTAGCTGGTCACACACACACACACACACACACACACACACACACACACACACACACACACACACACACACACACACACACACACACACACACACACACGGACGGACGGACGGAGGGTAAAACATACTCTCTCGCCATGCCTTTCGGCCTGGCGGAGACAATAAGCAAATTCCATGGCAATCCAGCCAGTAGTTTTTTCAAATGTCTTGTTTGGAAGTTAAAGGTATAGTGTTCAGTGATACATTGGTTGATGGATGGACAGATCAACAAACATCATCAGTCTTACACTGTAGTTCGGCCACTATGTGAATATATATGTGACTATCGTAATACAGGTGTCAAGCTTTGTCAAGCATCTGTCTTGTCCATCTTATTCCAAAAAATCACACCTGTGTGAAGGTAGCGGCGCCTTTGATATATTTTGTCATAGATATGTGTTTCTACTAGAGAAACAATATTAAATCTCTGTAAATTTATTTCAAGGCTTCCAGTGGCACTAAATAGTGCCATTGGAAGCGAATCACCAAATGCATTCCAAGGTAAGTGGCAAAAACTGATCTGTCATAGCTGATAGAGTGGGTACCTAAAAAATAAACTTTGTGTGTGCGTGTGTATAAATGTGGTACCAGAAAGATATGTATGTGTTATGAAATAATCTATACAATTTATAAGCTGTACCCAGAGTGTTTATGTTCCGGACTTTTACAGTTTATATAAACCATCTAATTTTGTATTCATGATATAATATTGATGTCATGAATAGTTCCCTTGCCTGACCAATCAGAACGTTGACGGGCCTGACCAATCAGAACGTTGACGGAAAAGCCAGGTATAGAGCAGGACCATCGCCGTTAAAAATACATACAAAAAAAGAAGGGGGAAAAGCATGAGAAAATAAAAATATATACAAAAAAAAACATGAGGAAATAAAAAATAAACCTTGACATCATAGTGATGTCATGAATAGTCCCCTTGCCTGACAAATCAGAACCTTGACAGGCCTGACCAATCAGAACCTTGACGGGCCTGACCAATCAGAACCTTGACGGGCCTGACCAATCAGAACCTTGACGGGCCTGACCAATCAGAACGTTGGCGAGCCTGACCAATCAGAACGTTGACGGACCTGACCAATCAGAACGTTGGCGAGCCTGACCAATCAGAACGTTGACGGACCTGACCAATCAGAACGTTGGCGAGCCTGATAAAAATATATACAAAAAAAAAACATGAGGAAATAAAAAATAAACCTTGACATCATAGTGATGTCATGAATAGTCCCCTTGCCTGACAAATCAGAACCTTGACGGGCCTGACCAATCAGAACGTTGACGGACCTGACCAATCAGAACGTTGGCGAGCCTGACCAATCAGAACGTTGACGGACTTGACCAATCAGAACGTTGGCGAGCCTGACCAATCAGAACGTTGACGGACCTGACCAATCAGAACGTTGGCGAGCCTGACCAATCAGAACGTTGACGGACCTGACCAATCAGAACGTTGGCGAGCCTGACCAATCAGAACGTTGACGGACCTGACCAATCAGAACGTTGGCGAGCCTGACCAATCAGAACGTTGGCGAGCCTGACCAATCAGAACGTTGACGCAAAAGCCAGGTATAGAGGGCTAATATCCGCTCTATACCTAAAGGTATAGAGCGGCTAGCGCCGCTAAAAACACAATACACTCAAAATGGACACAGGGCAGGAACTAGCCTATAATGCAGCTGAAACCTGTTTTTAAATAAAGGCATTGCCATGGTCCTCTGCTGATGAATCCTTCAATACCAACGATTGATGTGAACTCGAGGAATACTGTGTTGTGAATGGTACGCTATTGAATGTGGCCAAACTCAATAATTATTGGTCTTTTTTGGGACCCCTCCATTGTTTATATTGAGTTGATGAGTTTGGCTGTCAGGAAACAAACCAAATAGACTAAGTGGGATTTTATTTGTTTCTTTAAATCCAGGTTTCAGAGAGGTGAATCAGGTGAGGGCGGATTCAGACTGGGTCCGATTGATTGGAACCGTTCCCGAGTACGATTGGCCTCTCCCAGCTGGCCAGCATTCACATTGGCCAATATTCTTCCGTACCCGAGAACAGATCATAAACAGTAATGGTAAATATGTGCCTCATGGGGACACTGTTGACTATGGGGCTTTGGGAGATAGAGAATGTCATTCACAGAAGAAGAGTCACTTGTCAGGGTTTAGAGTGAATAATAAAGTTTGACTGTGTTCCTGACGTTGTCTTGAGTTATAATAACTAGACCATACCCGGTCGGCGCAGCACATCCGTGGGAGGATATGCGCACATGATCTGGCAACCCGGGAGGCAGTTCGTCCCATAGCTGGGCAGCCCCGTAACCATGGCGACAGTGTTTGACACAAAAACGCTAATAAGAAGCTAAGATTTGATGAAATTGAAAAACGGGCTTCACAGTTGCGTTCAGATGGTAATGGTCAATGGCTGTGTGCAAAATCAGAGCAATTGGTCCAGCCAGTGAGGAGAACCGGGTATCTTCACTCACGTACTCACCACCACTACAGAGGTTACTAGAATTATAGTATGACTAGACCATACCCGTCGGCGCAGCGCATCCGTGGGGGGATATGCGCACATGATCTGGCAACCCGGGAGGCAGTTCGTCCCATAGCTGGGCAGGCCCGTAACCATGGCGACAGTGTTTGACAGAAAAACGCTAATAAGAAGCTGAGATTTGATGAAATTGAAAAACGGGCTTCACAGTTGCGTTCAGATGGTAATGGTCAATGGCTGTGTGCAAAATCAGAGCAATTGGTCCAGCCAGTGAGGAGAACCGGGTGTCTTCACTCATGTACTCACCACCACTACAGAGGTTACTAGAATTATAGTAGGATAGGATAACTGAACAACAATACACAACCAAAGCAGTGTGTGCGTTAGTCTTCGAAACCTCAAAATATAACGTCGTCTCTGTTATTATCAATATGATACTGACGTCACTGACGCACCCTTGGTATTTTAGCAGTGACGTCACAGACTAATCCTTGGTATATTCATCCTAGTGGCAGCGTTACGCTACACATGTGTTTTTGTCTCCTGGTGGAGAGTATGTTTTCACTTTGTCCGTCCGTCCGTGTGTCCGTCCGTCTGTGAACAACTAACATTGCAATATGTAATATAAATAGGTAAGACAGAATTAATCAGGAACAGTACTTTCTTTTACCACCTCGCCTGGCAGAGACCTGTGCTCCGAGGAGCACATTTTCTAGTTTGTTTATGTTTTTTCACGGCTCACGCTACTCAGACACTAGCGGGATTATTATTTCTTGTCAACATGCAAGTAGAACTATGAGAAGGTATAACCCAGCTAAAATAATGTGTCATTATAAAAATATATAAAGCATATATATGATTAGAAGTCCACTTCCTTCTGTTGATACGGATGGCTTCACATTTCATCGTTCCGTACCCGAGTACGCATGATCCGGATCCGAGACTACCTCCGGAGGCGGTCTCGGGTACGGTACGGTGATCCGGGCTGGGGAACGATACTCAACGTTCACACCAACCCAAGTGGTCCGGGGTGCGCACTCGGGACCATAGTCTGAATCCGCCCTGAGAAAGAGAAAGTGGATGTTGAAGATCTTGACGATATGATGAAAATGGTGCCTGATGAGGTGTCTGATCTGTACCTCTTAGAGTTAGGTCCTTGTCAGTTCTGCCCACCACGTTTTGAAGCCAGTTACAGGCAAACAGTATGGATCATCAAAACCCTGTTTGACAATACTCATGAGACCATTAGTACCTAATTTGGTGAAAATAAATCATGTTTCTGCAACAAACATTGCCATTTGTTGCATTTGTGGTGTCCCCTGTGGGCGTGGCCTATAATGTTGCATTGTGAGCTTGTAGATTACCTATTTTTGCTATTTTTGAAACATTTTGAAAGTGAAAGTGGCTATGTCTGTTTGTGGGTTTTATATTTATCCAATGAAGATTATTAACAAGAGCTTGTGACTAAATGATAACTACTGTACACTGGATTCATTGGAAGAAAGGTTCTTTTTCCATTTCTGAAAAGAACAGTTTGGGGCATACAAGGTTACCACCCGACAGCAACACATTGCTTCACTGCTATAACTGAAACTCCTTTGACCGCTACCACACTGTGGGATTGTTTTGCTTAGGACAGGTTTAGGCCTCAGGGGTATTCAAGGAAGATCGATTTTCTGCTCACCAGGTTTATATTCTACTATAACTAAACTTGAATACATTCAAATATATATTCTCTTTGCTGATGTGTGTTTTTGGGGCGGTGTTACCGCCCCCTATAAGTGAGTTTTGGACACTGACCAATCCTGCACCGTGATTGGCCAATAGTCTACAACGCAGTCTACAACCCTAACCCTTCCACAGTCAATGCAAATCTATACTTTTGCAAAGTCAGCCAATCACATTACAGCTAGTGTCATCACCACTAGCTGTAATGTGATTGGCTGACTTTGCAAATTCAGGACTGTGATTGGCTAGCTAAACACATGACACATGTGCAGCCCTATGAATAGCAGTATGGACTTAAATAATTTATCCTTTTTTTTAAGTGAGTCATGTTGTGATGACCACACACCGCCCACTTCACACTGGGTGTGATTTTTTCTATTACATTTATCCACAAAAGTTTTTTGGGGGATTTTTAAGTGAGTTTTGGACACTGACCAATCCTGCACCGTGATTGGCCAATAGTCTACAACGCAGTCTACACCCCTAACCCTTCCACAGTCAATGCAAATCTATACTTTTGCAAAGTCAGCCAATCACATTACAGCTGGTGTCATCACCACTAGCTGTAATGTGATTGGCTGACTTTGCAAATTCAGGACTGTGATTGGCTAGCGAAACACATGACACATGTGCAGCCCTATGAATAGCAGTATGGACTTAAAAAAAGTTGTTTATCCTTTTTTTTAAGTGAGTCATGTTGTGATGACCACACACCGCCCACTTCACACTGGGTGTGATTTTTTGTATCACATATACAGTACATATGATCTTTCTCAGTTATTTTATTTTACAAAGTAATTACTACTAAGAATAACTACTACTCATCCTAATTAACTTTAGGTTAACCAACTACATTTCTCTCCTGGGTAGCTTTTCTGTAGTTCAACTTCTTCAGTGTGAAGTAATTAGTAGCTTGCTATGCTTTCAAAGTAGCTTCCCCAACAGGACTGGGTAATATGGCTTTTGATCAATCGACTATAATTGAACATTTGCATTGTGATCTGAATGGAGGACTAGCTGAGGGAAAATGAACGCAGTGTGCGATTTCCGTGATATTTTGCGCACATATTCCCACTAGGCCGAGGAAGAAATGCCCCCCTTTTCACATTGGCCTGTTATAGCGCCACCAGCAGGTCTAATTTAACAAACCACATTTTTGGAACAAAATTCAAATCATGAATGCAGTGTTCGATTGCTGTGAAAGGCCTAAGAAGAAATGGCACCCTTTTCACATCGGCCTATTATAGCGCCACCAGGAGGCCATAATAACCTACCTGACCTGGCGGAGACTTGTGCTCCGAGGAGCACTTTTTCTAGTTCATTCATTCATTCATTTATTCATGCATTCATTCATTCATTCATTCATTCATTCATTCATTCATTCATTTATTCGTTCATTCATGCATGCATGCATGCATGAATGCATAAAGCAGTCTTTAAAACCAGAAAAACTCACCACTCATATCTAGTTGATAAGACTCTAACATCGACACATTGACCAACCCCATGGTAAAGTGTCATCTGTTAGCCTCACGTGCATGCTGTGGGAATCTGTATTTGGATGTGGGGTTATTTAAGGGAATGCAGTGATCATCCGCCTCTTTACCAGGGAAAACAGTGAAATCCTCTCTGCTTCGGGGGCACAGTGCTGCGTTGAGAGTGACCCTATGCTCTGACCTCTCTGTTGAAATACATAAATGTAGGAGGCTGTGTGTACACAGTGTGTGTGTGTCTTTATTTCTGCGTGTGTCTCTGTATAAGAGTGTGCGGGTGTTTGTGTGAGTACAAAGGCAAAAAGGACACATAACAATTGCCTTGTGTAATAATTTTGCGCTGTGGCTAAAAATATTTTCCTACAAGACATATTAAAACAGATTTTGTGTTTATCTCATCTATAGCCAGATTTAAAGTTGCTACAAGTTTTTTATATATATATTATTTTAAATACATTTGAAAACTTTAAGATTTTAATTAATTAATTAATTTGTTCATTTCACATTCATCTGTGTGCAGCACACAGTGTGTCTGCACAAGGCTGCCACCTGACTTTGAAAGGAGGAAAGCAAATACACACACACACACACACACACACACACACACACACACACACACATACAAATTGATCACTCCTCAGTGTTTGTTTCTATAGTAACCACATGACAAAAAGAATTGGAGCGAAACACAAAAGAGAGCACCCACATAAATAATAATGAAATTATAAATAAACATAAGCCTGAGTGATGGCAACAACGTTACAGAGATGCTTTTCTGAGGTGTAATTATTTTAACAATGATATTCTGTATTCTATTTCTACCCCCATGACAGCTGGAGGCGGGAAATGAGGAGCGTTCTTAAGGTGGCAAATGCGTGTCAGTGATATTGACTGGTAGAAAATCCAGGCCAGTGGTAAAGAATACAAACAGACAAGCCAGTGTGCATCAAAGTGATCCGTCAGAGAGAGATAAGAAACATTCTTTTCTGAAATGTCTATATTTGAATCGCATCCACCATGCCTTAGTATTCTGATTTTATTAAAGTTACCTCATTCTCTGCTTTTGGGTGTGACATGCAACATTTCATCTCCCTTCTCCTGTATCAAAGCAGACGTGCAAAGTAAACACGAATATATGCATGAGTTATAGAGAAACAAAATGGTTATAATACTTTAAAGATGTGATTTGTGAGTTTATAGGGGGAAACAGCCTAATAAGGCATATGACAGACTGCCCTTTCTGAAATCAGTACAATATGAAAACATTAAAACTTTTTCCTGTTCCAGTAAGTTTTGAAAAAGTTTGCTGAATCTGAGAGGCCTTTATTCCTTCAGTGAGGTGCCTGTATGTCTTTGTTCCCAGTTTCTTTCATACATGAACACCTGCAAAAAGTAAAAAGCTACCAAAAACTTTTTTTTTGGTGTGTGATGTTCCCTTGCTTGTTATAGGGAAACAGTGCTAAGCCAAAATGACAGTCTGACAATGTTTTTCAAAATCTCCCATAGAAAAGTCTGTGGGTGACCATAGTTCCTTTCTTTTCCTTCTCTTGATGTAACTTCCTGGATTCGAACTCTGGTCTCCAGTGTGGGAAATCAAACATCATGATCCACCACTCACCCAAAGAAGAATCTTCCTCTGACCGAGGCAGATACGCTTGTGGTGTTCAGTCACGGCTACTCTGCTGTTCTGGCATTCCCCAAGCAAAGTGAACTCAGTGGTTGTAAAAAATTTACTTTAGTAAAAGTACAAAAGTATTGGCATCAAAATGTACTTACAGTACCAAAGTACTGAAAAAGTTTTAAAATAAAAGTATAAACTAGGGCTCAAGTGGTATGTGATCTAAATATGGAAGTAACGAGTAACTAAAGCTGTCAAATAATTGTAATGGAGTAAAAAGTAAAATATTTTCCTCCGAGATGGAGTAGTTGTATAAAGTATTACAAAAATGGAAATACTACCAAAGTAAAACATTGTACTTACGTAACAGTACTTGAGTAAATGTACTTATTACTTTCCACCACTGCCCAACATGCATCGCTGAAGCGTGATCATCGCCGCAGTTTTGCCTTATCCGGTGTGGAACAGAGCAAAGGAAGGATTAGTGGAAGATATGAAGGGACAATGACACTGATGTCCTTTGTGGGGAAAAGTAATATGCAGCATGAAACCTCCCAGGGTCTCATTACAATGGAACAGACACATGACTGATGATCAGAACCAGTGGTAGAAAGTAACTGAGTACTTTTACTCAAGTACCATACTTAAGTACAATTGTGTGGTACTCTTGCTTTCCTTGAGAATTTCAGTTTTTCAATTATACTGTAGCTTCCACTCCACTACAGGCAAAAGTAGTTTTCAAATCTACAATAATTTGAAAACTTTAGTCACTAGTTACTCTGTAGATTTTGATTATGATTACCATACAAACATCAAGCACTTCATAAATACGTCAAATATACTTCGGCTAATTGAAAATAGCCGATCTAAAAGTTCACAATGCATGTGAGCTTGTAGATCTGCTAGATTTGTATACATTTTTAAAACTTGTGAAATGCAACATTCTGCAGTACTTTTACTTTTAATTGCAGTATTGCTATGTAGTGGTAGAGTACTTCTTACACCATTGTACAGAACCAATTCTGACACTGTGGCTCTGGGATGTGACGTAGTGCAGGGTTTCTCAAACCTTTCCATGCGAACGACCCCCAAATAGCCATAGCCTCTGGCTGTGACCCCCCCGATTCACAAGCTCATACAGTAGCTGATCTACAAGCACTTGTAAATCTGCTCTTTTCACACAACCACATTTTGGTTGGTGAGTACAGATTCATAATGTTTTGATGTTCCTCTCCTTTCCAATTGGCCCTTCTGGTGCCCCCTGAAAACTATGGCCCTCACCTTGGTGAGGTGGCCTGTTCTGAAAAGCTCTCAAGCTCACAGCGTGTTGTCAGCTTGTAGATCTGCATTGATCTGCATATATCGGCACACAACCAAATTTAGCATCAGGGGGCCCAAGATGTGAGGAGAGAATCATAATGCAGTGCTTTCATATAACTGAGTTTAAAGCACCTAAATCCCTTGTTTTTTTGTTGTTGTTTTTTTGTTAGTAATTGAAGATAATGAGGCAGGCTCACATATGCTTGTCTATCTCTAATTGGCTGGTAATAGGCGTGAAATTAGTTCCTGATACACATAGATTATATCTCAGGGATTTGAAGTATATGTGCACATGAATTTGGGCATGACGAATTAAGTAATTGTTTCTTGCATTATGGGGCATTCCATCCACTATGGAACTCCCTACCAGCTCCACCTCCACTCTGAGGTCCTTCAGTACATTCTGGAGTGTTTAGTCACAGTATTTATTCCTGTTGGTGACTTGATGATTACAACAACAAACAAGCAAATGGGGATGTTTGTGTTGGGACATTTTCTTATGTATTATTTATTTATAGTCACCCTATTTGAGCATTGCTGGTTTAGTAGAATAACTGTTATTTGACAAAAAAAAAGAAAATAGACAAAGTACTAATATCCATCTGTTCATAAACAATGAAAAAATAATTCCATTTGGCAGATCATTTGTTACACTCAGATAATGCTTCAGCATAGATCTGCAATGAATCAAGCCTAATTATTAAACACTAACCAATTTATTACTAATTAAACATAATGCCATTAAATCATATTAATTTACTCTAGCGTCCAGATTATGATGAATAAATGCCGAAGCTCTGCCAAATCACTAAAAAGACTTAGTAGTGATAAATCTCTTTAATGTTGCCAATTGATTTGATTAGATTAAGAACGAAATTACAGCTGGCAAGGAATCAGATGACGACAGATTCCCATCAGCATCCAATCAGCGACTCGATGAGACTCAATTAGGATTGAAGTGAAGGAGAAAATCGGCTTAAACCATCAAAGTCTTTGGCCTTTCTCTTCTTGTAACCTCCTGAGCACGTAGTTAAACTGAGTTAACTGTGAACCTAGGGTTGGGAGAATAGTTCTTACTTCCTGGAGTGTCAATTTCACACTAAAATATTACATTTTGTAATGAACACTTTTGTTATATTTTGCGGTGCAAAGGTTGGAAAAGTGTGCTTGTGACTTGAGGGTTAGTGGTTTGAATCCACAAACTTTGTAGTTTAGTTGCAGTGTTATGCCAAATTTGGTTACCAATCAGATTCTGTGACCTACCCTCAGTACAGTGAGGGCAAGTAAAGTTAAAATAAGTAAAACATACTTAACTGAAGTACAGATACAACATGTATATATCTTTTTACTTAAGTACAGTACGCAAATAAATGTTCTACATTACTGTCCACACTGATAGCTAATGACATTATGTTGAAGTGGTTAAAGCACTAAACCCAAACCCTTAGATTGATTTAAGATGCAATGTTTTCAGTTTTGTTTGATAGCAGATTAATTAAATTAATGGCAATAATGGCTGAAATGTTGACACTTTGCATTGTTCCTGTCAATTTTCTTGCTTTGCATTGTTCCTGTCAGCTGCCTGCTTTCACCTATGATACAAAGGGGGAGGTGTGTGTGTGTGTGTGTGTGTGTGTGTGTGTGTGTGTGTGTGTGTGTGTGTGTGTGTGTCTGTGTGTGTGTGTGTGTGTGTGTGTGTGTGTGTGTGTGTGTGTGTGTGTGTGTGTGTGTGTCTGTGTGTGTGCGTGCGTGCGTGCGTGCGTGTAGAGAATGTCTTTATTTTAATAACACCTGTGATAGTCAAACTGCCAGTGAGGTTTGTGTGCTATACAGACATCAGCTGAGGTGATTAAGATTCTGGGGGAAGGCTCACAGCTGTTTGAATTTCAGCCAAGTAGTTGCCCGTGATCCACACAGACATTGAAAGGAAGCGTTAAGTTACCTCTGACATCTGAGGAGTCGCCCATGAAAAGCTTTTTTTTTTAAATCCATCCTTTCTTTAATATCTGATGTGAAAGGACATCAGGCCCAGACAGAGACATGTCCTACCGGTGAATGCTGAGGAATACTCAAACAGAGCAGCTGTTCATCAGACTCCCTTTTGAGACCATGGAAAAAGTGAATATCATCACTTCTGACAGAGTTGACGGATGCATCCTCGGTCACAGTGCCTTTGCAATGTGGATGACCTATCAATAATGCATGGTGCATGGAAAAGCCACTGTACTGTACCATGAGGTTTCTTAACGGTCCTAGCATCCTAATGATAACTGACAACCCTCTAAACGACATAAAGGTTTTATTACCAAAGGACGTGGCTTCGCTGTGAATCTTTGAGGTCATATTGATATCACTCTGTCCTCAGCATTGCCATGGGTTCATATTTTGTTCAATGTAAAGATCTGGGTGGGTGGCCTTTTTTTCACCAGGTTGAAGACCGGGTCTAGAAAGAGACTTTCACTACTCGTTACTTACTAGCGACCTCTTCGACTTCTTCATCATTGGCTGTCCTTTAGGCCAATGGGGAGACTTCCCCGAGACTTCCCCATACTCTGAACGTTGGCCGTCCTCCCATGCTATGGGATCATAATCTTGCTAATAGCCCTGCCCTCCCCTGTCTCTCTTCTCCCCCTCTCTCCCCCCTCGCTGCTTAATGTCGCTCGTTAATTCATCAGGTGTGTACGCTCAGAAGCTCATTTAAGTGGCCATTGGGCAACAGTCTAGCCTCCGCGAGCCATGTTTGGTTGCTACAGAGCATGCTAATGAGTGCTAAGTGCTAACAACAAATGTATGCTAACACACACACACACACACACACACACACACACACACACACACGCTCGAGAGAAGCAGCTGGTCGCGTTTGATCAGGGCAAAAAAAGCAACCTGGTATAATATGACTATCAGTCATCATTTCTTGTTTGTTTTTGTAAACAATTTGTTCCTGTTTTTCTTTAGTTTTAGAATAGGTAAGAAACCTTTACTTGACTAGCTGTGTTTGAGGACTGGGAAGTCCATTTTTATGTTATCACTGGTGACCCTCAGGCTGGGTCGTAACAATATTATGCATAATGTACAGTATAATTTAAATTCATACCTGTCTGAAAGATGTTTGGTTTACAACAGCAAACTGCAATAAGAATGCAGGCTTTGAGACCTCATCTAAATGGAGGCAGAGAATAAGTATTTTCTTAAACATTCACTTTGATCAAATGCAATTTAGTTCATTTAGTTGATAAATTAATACATAGTTATTTATACTTTATGCAAATTGCTGTCACAATTACTGACGACAGAATAAGTCATTAAATGTGTAAAAAATAGTGCCGTGCTTGCGTTTTAATGTGCTTTAACTACTTGGCTGACATGGTTTCAAGTCACACAACTGGTTCAAGACCAGTAAATACATCCCACATGTCAAATTCCTTGGCCAGCTTCCATACAGCATCTTCCTTCTCGTCTTCTTTTTTTTAGCGGTGCCAACCGCTCTATACGTGGCTTTTGACTTTTGTATGTCCGTCCGTCCGTCCGTCCGTCCGTCCGGCGGTTTCAGCACGGGATGAGCACGGCAAAGAAGCAAACAGCTATAACTTCAGTTTGCAGCATGCCACCAAGTCCAAATTTGGTATGTGGACTTAGACCACCAATAGGGACGAGCATGAATTGATGACGTTATCAAAAAGGGGTCCAGGGACCCCCAGCGCCCGTATGAGCACGGGATGAGCACGGGATTTTAAACAGCTATAACTCCAGTTTGCAGCATGCCACCAAATCCACATTTGGTATGTGGACTTAGACCACCAATAGGCACGAGCATGAATTGATGAAGTTATCAAAGAGGGGTCCAGGGACCCCCCGCGCCCGTATGAGCACGGGATTTTAAACAGCTATAACTCCAGTTTGCAGCATGCCACCAAGTCCACATTTGGTATGTGGACTTAGACCACCAATAGGCACGAGCATGAATTGATGAAGTTATCAAAGAGGGGTCCAGGGACCCCCCGCGCCCGTATGAGCATGGGATGAGCACGGGATTTTAAACAGCTATAACTCCAGTTTGCAGCATGCCACCAAGTCCACATTTGATATGTGGACTTAGACCACCAATAGGGACCAGCATGAATTGATGAAGTTATCAAAGAGGGGTCCAGGGACCCCCCGCGCCCGTATGAGCATGGGATGAGCACGGGATTTTAAACAGCTATAACTCCAGTTTGCAGCATGCCACCAAGTCCACATTTGGTATGTGGACTTAGACCACCAATAGGGACCAGCATGAATTGCTGAAGCCCCGCCCCCTCTGTCTTCCCATTGGCTGGCCTTCAAACAGCCATAACTCAAGTTCGCAGCATGCTATGGAGTACAAATTTTGTACATGGACTAAAGCCAGCAATAGGGACTAACTGTCATTACTTAAGCCCCGCCCCCTCTGTCTGCCCATTGGCTGGGCTTTAAACAGCCATCATTCCAGTTTGCAGCATGCTCCCAAGTACAAATTTGGTAAGTGGACTCAGACCACCAATAGGGACGCATTGAAATGAGTTAAGGCCCGCCCCAAAGGCACCGCTTCCTTCACACAGGGTGTGATTTTTTTATGCTGTTGTCATATCTGAAGTCATTCAAGATATTCCAGAGGGTTTATTTGTCACTCACTCACACAAGTATACAAGCACTGAGATGTTGATGAGGTGTGCTCCACAGACTGTGATAATAATAACAATGTATAACAACCAGATTATGATACTGGATGTATGAGAAAGAATAGTGCAGTCTTCAACTATAAAGCTTTTAGCAGCAACGTGGAGTGTACAGAATATGAACACATATGAAAAAATAATAATATGAAGGGAGAATAATTTAAATATGTGTATGTGTATATACAGTATATAGGCCTATGCACATATAAAATATGCAATACAAAGTATATAAATAAATAGTGCAAGTATAATATTTGCAAGTACAAAATGTGCATGTTGTGTTATGAGCAAAAATTGAAGTTTCCATGTCTTCATTCAGGGCTCTGATAGCCTCAGGGAAACACATTCTTGCTGAGTCTCTTTATGGTACCCTTACGACACTGCAGGCACTTGCCTGTCTGCATTGGCACAAAAAGTCCTTTGCTGGAATGATATTTGTCCTTTTTGCTCTGCTCAAGCACCGGCAATTGTATGAGTCCTGCGGGGACGATAGGGAAGTCCCTGTGGTGCACTTGGCCCGACCGCAACACCTACCGCAGGGCTCGGAGGTCCTGAGAAGAGCTATTCCCGTACCAGATGCTGATGGCCCCTGTCATGATGCTCTGAGTGGCAGCAGAGTGAAAGGATTTCGGGAACAGACTCAAGAAGAGTCTGGTGTGCTGGCACCACAGTGACAGGTCTGTCACCTCTTCCAGGTAGTCCCTCTCATCGTTGATTGACAATGAGAAACTTGACGATGGTGTATAGGAGCTGTACAGTGAGTACAGTAGAGGACTCAGCACACAACCCTGGGGGGCTCAGGTATTGAGGGTGAGGGTGGTCATGGTGTGAATGCCCACCCTGATAACCTGGGGTCTGACAGATCCAGGACTCACACACAGATGCGTTCAGTCACAGGTTAGCCAGTTTGACAGCTAGCCTGATGCGTCTATGGTGTTAAAAGCTAAGCTGAAGTCAATAAACAACAGCCTAACATAGCCCCCTTCCCTTTTGTTTTCTAAGTGGGAGAGGGTGGCATGCATAACCTGGTAGACGCCTTGACCTGTGAAGTCTATCTGTGAAGTAATCCATTCCTGCTGTCACAGCGCTGTGGTAAAGTAGCTTGTCAATGTCTATGCAAATAAAGGTTTCACCCATTTCTGTGCCCCTATTGGCCTCATTGTCAGTGTACTGGCAGTGTGATCGTTATAATGTCTATAAGAAAAAGACTATTAGAAGAATATTAAAAATTACTGAATTACTTTCATTTATTACTTTAACCACCTCTTTATTTAACATTAACATTGTATTATTTAACATTTTCATGGTCTCAAATTCAGAAGTATACAATGGAGCAAACAAGGCAAAGCAATAGCAAGAATTGCAGATCTGAAAGCTCACAGCATGTTGAGATGCAATGCATTGTGAGCTTGATTGTTTGCAACATTTAATTACACTTATCATTAATGTAATGTTTCACATCTTCAATCTTTGACCAATCTAGAATCTTATGTGTTCTATTGGTAGTTTTACACTGTAGGAGCCCATGTCTGACACTAATAGAGGAGGAATGAACCAATTCTAATATTTGAATGTTTTTCCCATTTGTATTTTAGGTGGGTTGAAGGTTCTGGATTTCTAGCATTAATTGGCCAGCCAGGGAGGTGTGGGTATTGGATTTTAACAAAGTGTCTGATGTGGAAAAAAGGTTTGATTCAGGGAGGGTCAAATTCTGTCAAAAGCTCTGAAATAAATAAAATATACCATTTATGAAGAGTTTAGAGATTGTAGTCCTTTATTGGACCAGGTGTTTTAAGTCAGAGCTATTTTGGAATAAAACATTATATTCCTGTTAATTCTGGCTAATTGAATAATACTAGTCCATACCCAAGTGGATGTTAGCACTTGAACTGTCATTGTCCATTGACAACTGTCCAGTGTCTCTTTCACAGTGTGAGTCAGGTGAGTGTAAGACCCAAATGCAGGACGAGAGGCAGAGGCAGGCAAAGTAAGGTTTAAGTGTGTAATGGCGATCAAAACAGGAGGAGCAGGAAAAAACACAGTCCAGGTACAGGCAAAGTCCCTTAAGACACCTAAGGCAGTCAGAACACACAAAACAAGGAAAACTACAATGAGGAGGTAGGAATATACACTGGGACGCATTGGGAGATCTAAATACAAGGAAAACAAGAACATCTAGGGCTAATACTGGCACTCACAAGCAACTTACATATATAACAAACTACCAAGTAACTGAAAATACAGGGGAGTATAAATATACAAGGACTAACTAGACACAGGTGAACACCTGACAATCAACACAGGGAGGACACAGGTGGAGAAAACTACTAATCACAAGTAAACAAGAATGACAAGTCATAATAAAGCCGCATGCGGCAGGCTTTTTTGGCCCCAATCTTGTCAACAACACAACATTTAACTATAAAGAAATGAAGATGACAAAAGACAGCTAATGGTTGTCAGGTGATGGACAATTAACACGTTGCAGAATGAATGAAAGATGCAATCAGAGTGATGCACAGCGAGCCACACAGTATAGGCAAAATAATAATAATAGTATTCAAATAGTAGCTTTAAGGCTACTAATCATTTATAGAGTTCTCAACGGGCCTGAAAATGAAGGCTCGGCCCTAACTGGGCCCGACTGGGCCGGCCCGGGGCTCGGCCCGAACCCGACTATTGCCATCATGTTAGGCCCAAAACCCGAAAAAAAAGAAAAGAAGATTTTCGATTTTTTGTTTTATTAAATATTTTTAATATTATTATTCTGTTATGAATATATATTTATCTATTATGAAGATGGCGCTGACGGCAGCGGACATTAACTTACACTGTGCTTACACTGTGCTGATTTAAATGAAGTTAAATCCTTATCTTGCTCACGCACCTCTGTGCAATGAGATGCATCGTCTGCATTTCTCTGCCTCTCTCGACCGAGTCTTTGTCTCCCCCCTCCCCCCCCTGACTGTTTGAGACCAACTCGAGACTGTTGTTAACCTATTAGCTTAAGTTTACACGCGTTGGGTGAACACTTTTATAATACTGAACTAAACGCGGGTGGATTACATTGTATTGTGAAAATCAGAAAGCACCGTTTCTGCCACTTGTGTAACTTAACACAACACGACGGCAATCAACCATATATATTAGTCTACTGAAATAGCCTAGACTATGCCCACATCAGCAGCCAATATGTAGGCTGCCAGGGCAGGTAAATAGAAATACTAGATAGATAGATAGATAAATAATATGTAATATCCCATACAGAATCGATCTCAGGAGATGTTTCATTCATGAAGAACTGTGACACTTGTGCTTGGGTTCTTATATTTTTGGTATGTTGTTCTCCTGAGGCATGCTGTTTGTCTGATGTCAGCCAGTCCACCATGGACCACAGAAAACATACGCCGACATAGGCTACTTTAAAAAGTTTACAGTTTGCTTTGCTCCAAACATCTCCACTGACGCTGTCTACAAGGCACAGCTGAGCTCCGGCTCGCACAGAAGGTATCTTAGCAACGTGAAAGCGCTATTGTCATTGGTCGTGTTTTGAGTAATGAGCCAATGAGCTCCTGAGCACACTCCCAGACAATGGCATTATAGCCAGCGTTGCCAAGCCTGCTTATTTCCTGCAACTTGTGGACAAATTCTGCCTTGTTTTTTTCCTTGTTTTTTCCTTGTTTTTGTAGGTCGCCTGGCTCATTTATCTCACTATACTTGGCAACACTGACTCACTGGCAGTCACTGCGTTCCCACTCTCCCAGTAACACAGCAGAGAGACAGGGCAGCTCATAAATCGCCCTGTCATTCAAATAAAAAACAAATTGATTCCCCGACCTTAAATACGGGACAAAGTGCGTCCCGTATCAGTTCAATACGGAATGCGTCTTTTAGTTTTCAATTACGGGACGATTCCGTATTTTACGGGACGGTTGGCAACCCTAAACATCATACAAGCATACAAGCTAACTATTAGCCAAATTCGGCTAGCGCTCAGACGAATCCACTGAGAGAGGCGTGTCTAGTCCCATAGCTTGGGAGTTGGCTTAAACGACAGCCAATCACGCAAAAAAAGTGTTGCAAACATGAATACATGTCGGAAATCTGTCGGGTCAGAGTCAGACTGAATAGAATACATGTCGGAAATCTGTCGGGTCAGAGTCAGACTGAATATAGAGCCGCTATGCTTTTCAGCATGTGGCTAAAAAGCCTTACTAAAACTAAGAAACAAGAAGGATACATTACTTCAATATTAAAGTAATACAACTGTACAGTAAAACACTAACTATAACTAAGAAACAATGAACACAAGAAAACACAACAGGGAGACAGAAGAAGTCACAGATTGTGACTGTCTCAGAGTTAATCATATTCTAAGGAGTTGACTGAGCACAGGCTTATGTTTATCACGATGATGACAATTTTGATGTATTCTATTTCTGATGCATAGCGTGGTGCATAGCATTTAAGATGAATGGTGTTTTGAATTTGAACTTTTCACAAACTCCTCCAGTGCTTATCTCACTGATGTACTGTAATGTCGGATGCATTGCTTACACTTAGGGGCTGTGAAGCAGCTGTCCATATTTATTGTTCTACACTTGTTGAACATACTGTAACATCACATCACAGCTGTTTGCTAGCACGTCATTTTAACTTAACGGGCCAATAAGTGATACCTATGTAAACAAATGCTATTTTCACCACAAAAAAACGAACAGACAAACAAAAAGCAGTGGTTTTTATTCTCTAATTGCACATTTTCCGAACAGGACAGAGAGAATAAAATTCATTGTGTGACAGAGTGGTCACATCGTGGCAAACCCCAATGGGAAAAGATAATCAGAACAGGAGGAAAGGCAAGGAGGAGACATACAGGTGAATTTAAACAGGAGAAGAGGGGGGCAATGCATCACTGCCAGCTCAGTCTACACAGTCAAATCCACCATGTTAATTTAACTTCATGAGTGTACAAAAATGGAACCCTTACCCATTTGGTTCCATTTACACACTCCGAGTCAAATTAACACTAATTTACAGCGAGAAGGATCTGGTCGGAAGGCTTTTCCATTCATTTGGCCAGGGACTAGAAGCAGACACATGGGGCCCCGCCAACTCCTTTATCCCAGCTCTGGGGGCCTCTTTCCTGCACAGCAGTGAAAGATGCCGTCCTGTAGACTAAGCATATGGTTTATAATATTATATAGCTCAAGTCAGCCCAAATTGTTCACGGTCTATATACAACACATACAATATATTTGCCACTGGACAGTGGTGGGAAGTAACTAAGGACATTTACTCAAGTACAAATTTAAGGTACATTTTTGATACATTATACTTCTACTCCACTACATCTCAGAGGCAAATATTCTACTTTTTACTCTTATTATTATTATTATTATTATTTGAAAGCAGATTTAGATTATTAATGCAAAGCACACATTAACTGATAAATGAATTATTGATGATGATGTATTATTATGTGTTAAAGTAAAATCAACTCCACCTTTACCAGCTGCACCACTAAGGTGAGGCATTAATGCATTACTAATGAGTACTTGCATTCATAATGAGTACTTTTACATTTGGTACTAAATGTATATATTGTTGCCAATACAATAGTGTTTTTGCTCAGGTAAAATCTAGTATTTTGCCTGCATGAAGCATGTGGATCTTTCATCCCAGCACCTTGAACCCATGGCTGAAGTGGACTGGCCGTTGTCTTTGATGTCAATGCCACTTACTTTTCCTCATCTCACATGTTACAGCCATAATAATGTGTTATTATCAATGGTGCATGCAACATAATGGCCAGGCCAACTGTGAGACGCTACATTACAACCAGTAGTTTTTTCATAGGCTTGGTGACGGAAACATTAAAATAAAGCTTAACTAACATTCCGGTTGAATGTATTCTACTCTGTTCCATGAATCAACACATCATCTAGACGTCGTTATCTCTACAGCATGCATACTACCAAAACATAATTTTTGCCCCACTTGCCACCTTCACCTCCCTTTTCCTTCATTTTAATATAATATCATAAAACATTTATTTAAGCTCTTATCATTTGCTGCGGTGCCTTCTGCAATGCTGGATTCTCCGTTGCCCTGGCAACCAAATTCACCCACCAATATTAAGCGCCTGGGGCCTGAAAGTGGTACAATATTACTTCACTTCTCTTCTCCCCTGCTCTTCTTTCATTTGCGATACTGTTCTCCAAGTTCGTGCCATACGCCACTTCTGCTCACATCAGGGAGGTATTATGTGCTGTATCATCTCATTAATAAATCATATTGTTACAAATTAAGTTCATTAGTGTTGTGAGATATGCAAAACCTCAGAAAAGAATTCCATGCGTTTGGTTGAATACATGGGAAAAAGGCCCAACTCTGTTCCCTGGTACAGTTCCCTGGTACAGTTCCCTCGCAACACGAGCATTCTTTCTTAACATTCCCAGGCAAGCATGCCTGTGTGCCTCAATTAGGGGAAATGTATTTCAGTTTGGTACAAGCCCCACATCTACCAACCCAGAGCCACCAGGGTAATAACACAAGATAATAGGAAATGCCTTCTGCTAAGCCCATCTACGATTTTATTTAATTTGTCAAATTAAAAAGACACATACTGTACAGGTATGCATAAATTATCAAGGATGACAATAAAGTCAGCCTTATGTCCAATGTGGTCCTCATGAAACATTCTCTGAATGACCAGAGATGTTTCAGACTCCACCTTAGCCCGTAACACTTGCCATAGCACTTGCCTTCCCTTGACGACTTTGCAGGCTTATGCAAAGGCTAAAATGTAATTCAGATAGCATGTTATGTAGACAGATGCCAGGTTCATTTATAGACCTGGCATCCTATAGTGTGTATAGTTTCAATGTACAGATTATAGATGTTTTGATATTATACTGTTTAGACTGATTATAGGTTATTGGTTTCTATGATCCTAGATTACAATTTCTATGCATTTGATGTATATACCTCGTGTTTACCTTGCTTACTGTAAATCACTCTGGGTTAAGAGTGTCTGCTAAATGCCTAAATTGTAAAAGGTAAATTGTAATGTTTGTGCTTTTTAGGGATGAGGCAGCCTGGAAGGCTCTCAGTACAGTAGTCAGACATGGAACATATTATTCAAGAGTTCCCAACCTTCTCTCACCATTGTTATCAGCAGCAGGCATTTTGATATGCCACACACACCTTTACTGCTCTGAAAAGTGAGCTTGCCGTACCACAACATTGGAGTGGCGAGTATTGCTGTGTAGAAAAAACAGAAAAGCCCATTAAGCCGCACGTCAAGTTTGCCTTCTGAGTTAATTACCCAACCTGATTATACTGACAGTTACATTGTCAGTACGTCACTCCACAGAGGGAAGTATTGCATTGCCTCAGAGAGAGTGATTACTTTCTGATGTCTTGCTCACAAGCAACTGTGCTATTACCTATTCATGACGTTGAATCAATACTCTCAATACTCTATCTGTACTGTGCTGGGCCCGACTGGGGCCACCTCCTTCTGTTGAACCAGAGACTCTGTATACAGTCAAGGAGAATAAAAGGAAAGAAAACAAAAAACTCATTGAAACTAGACATGCTAGAATAATACACCTTCTATTATTTATGTCCACACTGCCAGCGGAGTTCACCTGTGGCATTGGAGTACATAAGTTTAGCAGAGTGATAAGAGTATGCGCTGGTTAATAATAACATACTTACTTTTTAATTAACACCAACCGTAAGCCCGATTTACACTCAGCCAAAATCCATTATTTGTGGCATACAACAAAATACTGTATACATTTTGGATTTCACCCGAATTCATTCAAAGCAGTTGTTATGGCACAGCTAGTGTTTGACATTAATTTTAAGAGCTGGATCGCTGTTGACACTCACAAGGGTTTAGTAGCCTCTCCTCTGGGAAAGCCAGCTGCGTCTTTACTGAATACAGTGATTCATCTTAATCGGTTCTCACTTTAATTTCGCTTTTATGAGCGGCCTCTACAGGATGACTGTGTGCTCCTTTATTTGTTATTACATTTTTACACTGTGGCAGTCTTTTGTATATATGTATGTATGTATGTATGTATGTATGTATGTATGTATGTATGTATGTATGTATGTATGTATGCATGTATGCATGTATGCATGTATGCCGGCCTGCCGGCCTGCCTGCCTGTACGTACGTATGTACGTATGTATGTACTTCTGTCTGTCTGTCTGTCTGTCTGTCTGTCTGTCTATGACCCTACAAAAGTAGACCATCTGCATGTCCCCCAAAAAGTACACCAATCACAGCAAACTATAGCTTACGCTCCTACGCCTATCACAGTCCCCACAAAAGTACACCAATCACCACACAGCTCAGTGGGAGCAGCCGTCTTCGATCCCCGGCTCCTCCTGGCTGGCTGCGTGTCAAAGTGTCCTTGAGCAAAACACCGAACTCCTAAATGAGCAGGTTTCCTCCTTCCTTGCATTGTTTCCTCTGCCGTCTGTGTGTGAATGTGTGTGCCTGGGTGAAAGTGAAATACATTGTAGTAAGGCTACAGCAGTGGTTCTCAAACTTTTTCATGTCAAGGACCCCCAAAATGATATGCATTTGGCCGTGGACCCCCATCTCAAAATATTTTATTCCAGGGACCCCCAGAAGCAAAGATTTGAGTTACAAATGTTCGCTTTTAAAAATATTTATTCAAAGATTTGCACAAATTTCAATAAAGATAAAATATTAACAATTTTGATTTTATTTCTCGTGTCATGATGATGACATAACAGCTAAGACAACATGTATCACATAAAAAAAAAGTAATATTCAGTAACTTTCAGATTTTAGAAATGTTTATTTCATAATTTCTTTCAGATTTGCTATATAAAAAATGACCTCTTAGTTAAATTATTGCTGCCTCAAATTCTTCTATCCTCTCCTTAATATCCTATAAATACTTTTCTTAATGCCTATAAGATGCTTGATCGTACCTTTCTTTCATCCATCCATTTTAGGTTTTTATTTTTGGATCTGAATTGCATTCTAGGAATACAATTGTTTTGAATAATCTTGAGGATTTCTGCAAAATGTTCATCATAATCAGTCTTCATTTGTCCCGGAGGGATATTCCATTTCACTGGTCTGTTCAACAACAACAACAACAACAACAACAACAACAAAATACATAACAAATTACAACACTACATAAAGACAATAGAGTCCCCAAAGTACACAAACAACACAACAGTGAGGCAGTTTGTTTAGTGCTGCAATGACTGAGTGGACAAAACTCCTACTAAAACGAACCTTTTCCCATCTCCCATCTCCATCCAGATGGCATGATTGAAAAGTCACGGTTGAGGGGATAATGTTGCATGTCCATTATGCAAATCAGTATAATTTGAAGGATGACGACCTGACTTATTTCCTTCTTGGTCATTCTAAAATAATCCTACCTCTCCCACAGGACCTGCATTCATTTGTTCGGGCCCTGGTGGGGCCTGAACACAGCTCATTCCTAAGTGTAACTCTTAAATCTATAAAAATGTGCTGTTCTGAAGTCTGTTACTATTCTGTTATTTTCCAGTGTCCTTGTGTTTTGCACATCTTTTAGCTTTCCAAATGCATTCTCTGATGAAGACATTGAAAAGCAATAATGCTCCGATTATTATTTCCACCTTCGTGATTTAATAAAGGCTGAAAAATAGGGTTATTTCAGAGACACATCCATTTCTCTAACCATACTTACAACCTCATTAAGTATTAGTTTGTATTTCCCTCTAATGTGTAGTTTCGTTTTTATTGACGATGTCATTTCAAAGCGATAACAGGAAATATTAAAGACGGTTCCTTCCTTTCTCATTCTAGGTTCTTCTATGTATGAAAATATTCATTTGCGGAACACAGTTTGCAAAATTGTTGTCATAATGTCCCATCATATTCTGAGTAAGCTGCGGGTATGTCTTTGAAAATAAATACATAAATAAATCTAAAATCTAAAAATCACAACATGTTATCGATTATCACGACATAGTCCATTGTAGGAATGAGTGAATCCTGTCCATGGGAGTGCCCTGAAACTCTTGTGTCTGGGCCCCCTGTAGGGTAGAACCATTCACAGGCTATTATTTCTTAATCTTTTGGAATCATCTCGGCACTGCTCCATTTCTCGTGTATACTTCATAAAACAGCCTTATAATAATATTTTGTTCCTCGCTCCAACCTCAGACGATTTGATTTGATTTTTTTTTTTTTGAAAAGTCATTAAGGAAACAACAGTGCAGTTTAATCTAAATAAATTAGCCCCAGTTGGAGACTGTAATAATGGAACGCAATAAGCAATAAGCCAGCGTCTCCAAACAAAATGAAGGCGGTAAATATCCTGTCTCCTCTGTGCACCGCTCTGTTGGCACGGATAGATGCAGGGTTCTCCCTGCCTGACCAAAGCATTAAACCTGATTTAACACTACTAATATGAGTTTGCGAGGGAAATAGCATCAGAGGGGACCTGATTCCCTCTCCCTGTTGCCTTGCCATTACCTGGCAACCTAATTTTACACAAGGCTTTATTTTGTCAGATGACAAGCCTAATGAGCACAATAACATGTCAACAGCAAGGTAGATGATGTCTTGTTATGGGAGAAAAAGCTATAAATCCTCCACCATCTCTGTTCTGATACAATTCAAACCTTCAGCCCCTATGTCCACATCTCATATGCTATTAAAAATGTATGTAGTGTTTTTATTTTATTTTTTCTTATTTTTCTTTAACTTTGTTCTGTGTGGCACTGGCACATTTAGCTACTAGCGCAATTAGGCGAGGTTGACGTACCTACACCATCACCAATGTGTTTCGTCTGCTGTAACTTTGCTTTGCAGTGATTTTAGATTTAATTGCCCTCATGAATATCCTCCTTCGTGCATGGCTTTCAGACGCCACTACAAAGCAGGGATTCAGCTCGCATCCGAGCAGCATTAATGCTTAATATTTTGAAAAATGTGCCGCTGATAAACAACTTAATGGCTGTGTTGTTTGGGTCTATTTCTCTTTTACTGCAGGTGCTTCTTGTGGCATTTTCACACAGATTTGATTTGGAGGCCATCGATAAAGAACCTCAGAGGCTTGGAACGTGTAGCGACGGTATAGCTTTTCAGCCAAGATGGGGCTTGCCAGTCCGAGTGGTTGATAGCATCCGTGGCTAGACACAGACAGTAGTGTATTCATTCAAGTGCATCCACACAGAAAGTACTGGCTCCTCATGCAGTAAGACGACCGTGCATCTTGTGCCCTGCACCTTTCTCGGTGCTTGTAATAATACAGCATGAATAGCACTCAGCTGTAAGCCACCGATATTATATTTCACTGCTGGAGTTATTATAAATGCTTTTCCTCTACTGGCAGGCGTCACGCGGGGTAATGCAATTATTCAGCGATGCTCCAAGCGGGCGTATTTAGCTTGCGTTGTTAAAAGGTGAGGAATGTTTGGCCGTCACTGGTCAGTGGGGTTTGTGTACTCTCTGTCACAAGGCCAGCTGGGTGCCTCTGTTAAAACATGGCTTTGACAGAGGTAAATAGAAGAGAATAGCGATACAACGCACTGGGAGCTTGTAGATCGGCTATTTTCGGCAAATTATTATCTCTCTCTGTGCCTTGTGGGCCACTCTGCTATCCTTCACGCCCCTGCACACACACATGAACATACAGGCAAACGCAACCTTCCATGTGCACGCACCCATTTGCCCACGCACGCACACGTGAAGTCCATAAGCATGAGTGCTGCTGCTACAGGGAGAGCCCATTGTTGCTACCTTTTTGACACAGCTAATAGCATTAACATTCAACTCCTCATGTGACTCACATATAGGAGGACACGTATAGGAGGAGATAATATTAAAACGTTGGAAGAAATTGCAGCCGCATTTGAAAAAACAGAAGGCCAGTCATCTATTAATTGACAGCACTTTGATGGCAGTTCCTGATGTCTCTAAAAGGAACAAACACACTGTACACAGTGATGGACAAAGTAGGCTACTCAACCCCAGTGAGATTACACAACTA
Source organism: Gymnoscopelus microlampas (assembly GCF_963454915.1). Classification (NCBI taxonomy): domain Eukaryota; kingdom Metazoa; phylum Chordata; class Actinopteri; order Myctophiformes; family Myctophidae; genus Gymnoscopelus; species Gymnoscopelus microlampas. The sequence continues at coordinate 23,965,551 of NC_139947.1, forward strand.
CAAGTGAAAGTTGCTTGTCAAATTTGTACTTGAGTTAAAGTACTGGAGTACTTGCTTTTAAAAATACTTCTGTAAGTATACAAAAGTAGATGAAAATTCTTACTCAATACTTCAATATTCAAAATATAAATCTAGAAATTTTCAATGAAATTTCCAGAGTTTTCCAGAAATGTTTAAACAATATAAATAATAGCAAAATCTACAAGCTCACAACTCCAATATACCGACAGATACAGAGATCTCCATAAATGGGCATATCAGTCGGATCGGCGGGGAGAAGTCGTGTGAGGGCCGCCTAGCGGCCGAACCTCTAGTGAATAATAATAACATAGTTCTTACTATTCACAGTTGGATATATCTTGGAGCTGGTTTGACATCTTAAACCTGCTATCCTGAGCTTCTGCATTACAATAGGATCAGACCCCTGGAGGAACAGTAATTACACCTGAGTCCATCCATCTGATGTTTGGCCCATATGGAGCATGTTCTCCTACGACTATCCGCTTCCATGCCATCTATTATATCTCCCTGTTGGCTGTTCTTTTCCTTATGAATAATTATTTTAGGCATTGTTTAAGCTTTGTTTCAGATAGGTCAGTGTAGAGAGACAGGAAACCAAGGACAGAGAGATGCGAGACAAGATCGCAGGGACCAGGGTTTGAATCCGACCCTGTAGTCCTAATGCTCACTTGGAGCATATGGTGTGTGTGCTAACTGGCTGAGGCACCAAGCACACCTCCCTATTGGCTGTTTGAAGTGCAGCCTGAAATGCAGACCCCCAGCCAAAAAGTGCCCTGTATTGTATGCTTCCAGGTGGCTTTGTTGACAGTTAGAGAGAGGGCTGTGCTTTTATTACAGCCACGTGAGGCTGCAAGCAGTGAGAATTTCAGACAGGGTCTTGTGTTTTCCTCTAGTTTTTTTGGCAGCTATTTTGACACACCTAAAGTAAGTTTACAAACACTGGTTGAAAGTCTAACAGGTAACCAACAAATCAAAAGTTCACACAGAGGTTGCAAAATGGCTTCAGTGTGAACTTTCAGTGGGGCTGTTAAACGTCTTTGTCCAAGGAGCATGTTGTAAACAGGACTTTGTAAATTATTTTGAATTAAAATAGCAAAACAAAACATCATTGTTTACATATTTCATTGCTACTTTGTTGCTCCATTGCTACTTTGTTGCTCTGCTCTGAAGTCGGGGAAGCAATAAAATGAATAATTTGTTACATCATGAAATGATAGGTTGGAGGAAACGATCGAGAAACATGGCTAATGTTAAGGCATTTTAGGCCTAGTCCTCATGGGAATCTTTTTTTAAATCCTGTCCACACAAGCACTGTTAGAAATAAAGAAATCTCCGTCCACATGAAAACCCAAAACACGGCTGTGATCGCGAGACTATCACTCTGTCAACACCTGACAGTTTTGCTATGACACCCCATACAGCCCAGTCAGAAACTTTGTTATACCATAGTAAACTTATATACTGTAGTGTGCACACTGGAAAAAAAACAAAACACAAAAAAAGACATCAGAAAACAATGTGTGATATGTCATTTTTATTTACTTAAACCAATTATTTCACGAAGGACTCAATAATTAAAATATGTCCGCCAGATCACATTGACTTCAATGAATTACATCATTGAAGTCAGTCCAGTTTGCCTCCCAGCACAGTTGTCACAGAATGTGATGATTCTATCATCTCCTTCTTTACACAACATTGTTACCGTCAAACTGTTGGATTAAGTAACAGTGACCTGCATAGCACAATTCTGTTCCTCAGTATGATGGAATAGTAAATGTACAATGTTTTGTGTAAACATAAAGCAGCACGGTTACAAGACCTAGCAAGGGGTAGCAAGGTTAGAACCAGTATTATTTTATCAACGTTGTAGGTGGACAAAGGAGATAATGGCACACACTCTGATAGCACAAGTAACAAATTCCACTACACATATATTATCTTATACTCATAATTCATATTTCGTAATGTGTCCTTTATTTATCCGTTTGCCTCCTCACATCACACCTGTAGTGCAATAATCTTTGAAATGGCAAAGATATAGGTCAGGGGTTGGGACATTTAATAGGCCAGCTTTCATGCTTTTAAGTGTCATACATTTTCTTAAACTTTGATTCAAACTGACATTTCCTGATTTTTCCCAGTAGGGGGCGGCCCGGATGTGTGCGCCAATAAAATATAGTGTATACATAAGGACCAGTAGGTGGTAGTAATGCAACACTAAGGATGCAAACTGCTGTTAAAATCCCAAGAAGAAGAAGAAGCGTACGCCTGTGTATGCTCACTGCTGTTATTTTTAGAGACGCGCGCACCCCTGCACACGCACATGAGTCGCGGACAGAGAAGTACTATGATGCTTCACAAAGGACTTTGGACACAACTTTTAAACACTCTGCTATAAAGCATTTGCACTTTTAAAAAATGACCACAAATTAAACTGTGTCTGACCACACTGAACACGTACAGTACCATTGCAGGTCTGAGGTATTGCGCTGTTTTGAGGGGCAGCCGCATGGTGCAGAAGCATAGTCGTGGATAAGTGAGTGCTGTCCATGGTGCTGAAGCTTAGTTAAAGACGTGGTGAAATGGCTTTTTCTGTCATTTTATTTTGAAGTGTCAGTCTGAAACGTTCTCAACCTGGTCTCAACCAATCAGAAGGTCCCATCCCTTCAGACTATGGAATGTTGGAATCTCACTCACTGCAGCTCTGTGCAGCAGAAGAGGGCTAGTGTTTGTAGCCTACCACTCATGCTGCCCAAGGGGGAGAGAGATGGCCAGTGTGAAGCATGTTTGCTACTATGTTGCTTATTTATCACCTAAATTGTTTTCAGATACATATTTTAGTGTGCTGATTAGGTTTAAAATGATTAATACACCATCTGGATGTCATTTTGAATGAGATTCATAATGGAGTAGCTCTGTTATTAAAATCACGTGCATTTGGAGGAACATGAGCTAAGGGAATCAAACAGGTGAATGAAATCATGATTCATTTATATTCATAATCATGTCAATCATGTCATCACGCAGTACATTTTTGTTTGATAGGAAGTAATTAAGATTGGCTTTTTAGGGACTTTTGATATAAGAATACATAAACAAATATTTGTATCTATTGTTAGGTCCATATTATGACCACGATATGCTCTAAAAGTGTGAAAAACATATTTTTCATTTTACCATGTCTTTAAAGACGGGGTGCCGTGATTTTTTGTGATCCCCCCCCCCCCCCTAAAACATAATCATCAGGTATTATAGTTAAACTAGGAGGAAGATTTTTTTCTAAAAAATTTACAGAAATTGTTAAAATTATGTTTTTATGTGGACACGCCTCCAGTTCATTAAGTATACCTGGTTCTCACCTTAGCACCTCCTCCACCACCTTAGCACCACCCACCTGTCCTAGTCCCTCCTCCTCCTCATGCCCACACCTGTTGTGTTATGATAATGAGGGGGAGGGTATGTTTTTACTACAGTATGTCACTAAAGCGCTGTTTCTCTATTGGCACGTTTGACCCTCAAGGTTTCAGCCTCCAGGAAGAAACTCCAAATAGTCAGAGAAGACATAAAACACCATAAAACCACCAACCAATGAAGTTCTATCAACCTCATAGACACATGAAAAACAGAAAAAGTGAAAAAACATGGCACTAGCTCTTTAAGCTGCGCGTACTGTCCATGGTGTGGGCCATGAGGTTTTTACAACTGGACCCCAAATAATTGGCAAAACACTAAGATTATATTGATAATATAACATTATTATAACAGTGTTGAGTGGTCTGATGGCTGGGCCACGAATGCTTTTCAGATTTTCAAGTGGGCCCTGATCCTTACAAGGTTGAGAACCCCTGATATAAAGCTGATTCTGGTGTTGAAGCTTAATTATGCTATGTAGAAATAGTGCTGTCAATGGCGCTGAATATGAAAGCTCCTTTCTCCATCTTTCAAAGCAGAACCTTTTCTAGTGACATGGAAGCCAAAAGAGCTGTTTACTTTTTTAAAGGTCTTGCATGTGGATGCAAGCTCAAAATACATGGAAAAGCTATTAACAATATATAATTTATATATATACCAATGTACATGTGAACAGGGCCTTAAAGAGACTTTTAATGTTTGCACCACCACATTGCTTTGAAAACCTTTCCCGCTGCCCCGCACACCTCATCATGTCCAGTGGAAATTTTGAACAACACGCGCACCCAAAGCTCTCTTCACCTTCTGAATCCTGCTCTCTTGTTTGTTCTAGTTTTACAGTGAGCTCTATCCAACTTGTTTTTCTTCTCTTTGGCACTAGATGCAACTGGGGAAGCAGGAGCAGGTTATTTTTCTGCCATTTGTTACAACTGAACAAAGTAACATTACACAACTAATATGGCTACCGTGAAAAAAAAGTACATTTAAGTGTATAAACAGAGTTTATGGTGCTTGATTTCTGTCATGGAAACCTTTCTATGATTGCTAGTAGCCTATACCTTTAAACATTACTGTTCCCCAAGAGACTGACGAGCCCTATTTTGGAGGAACAGGTGAACCTCCTGCAGTCTGCCTATTAGATTATGCACAACCTTGCGTGCAAATGTAACATTTTGGCCTGAGGGTGGCCATCGGTAATGGGTCACTCAAGTCAACTGGGTGATTTTCACAACCTCCAGAGAGCATGTACAGTCTGTGCTACTATTGTCATGGCAATCTGCTCAATAGATTTAGAATGTATTTTTATTTTTCACTTACACTTGTATACATTGTTGCCTAAGGGTGGTGCTAAAGGAAAGACCATGGGGTCACCAGCATCAATAGGCGTCATCCAATCGACAGCAGAAAGCTGCATGGCTAAATCCATGGCAATCCAGCCTGTAGTTTTCAAGATGTGGTATAGATTGAAGGATTGACATCGATGTGCTTAGATATCCGCTGCTAGCTAGAATTTAAAAATATATATATGTATATTTTTTTTAAGATTTGCACAAATAGCAGATCTACAAGCTCACAATGCATCGTAATTCGACGTGTTGTGAGCTTGTAGATCGTCTATTTTCGCTAATTTGTCATTCGACAAGTTTCTAGGGCTTAAGTGATACTGTATTGAGTTTATTTATTGAGTTTCAGTGCATTTCCAGAACATTGGCAGAATTTTAAATGTCACCATTTTAGTGCTCAGACTAATGGCACCGCCATTATATCACTTTGTGACATCTCCCCCTGCATGGGGAAGTTTGTAATCAAAAGCATTTTGCCACACAGAGATACAGTACATCTCCCAGAGATACTATATTAAAGGTTGCCAATTTATTTAATGCGATACACATAAGTTCCCCTCAAACAACTCCCTTCAAGTTTGCATCAAGATCATGGTGAAGCAACAGCTCCCATTTGCCGGGTGGGGGGGGGGAGGGGGCAGTCCAAGATGGTGGTCGATGATACTGTGAGCACTTTTGAAGCCAGGGGCTTTTGGAGAGGGGGGGGGGGTTTAAGGTATTGATCGGCTTGCTTTCGGAGACAATAATCAGGGGGGCTGATGTCTAAAGCACACAGTGGATCTAGCTCTGACAAATTGATTGCTTTGAGCCACGAAGCATTGGTATTCTTGTGCACACAGACGATGGGGAGACAGACAGGACAGGGCGCTCTGTCTTTGGGGGTCGGCAGCCAGGGGAGCGAGGGATAGGACATACACTTGCCGAGTTTGAGGACGTCGAGAGACATTGGTCATGGAGACATGAAGGAACGAAGTAGGAGACAACCAAGTATGGTTTTATACACCGAAGCAGAGAACGAGCAAGGGGAAGAAGAGAGGAAAAGTGGTCTGGCAGTGCTGTCATCCTTGAATGTGAGTTTTGACAGGAATCCTCACAAGACATGCAAAACTTTTTTTTCATGTTTTGCAAGAATATATTTGGCATTTACTCTAGTCTGGCTTTCATCTCTGTATTCACCTAACTTGTGGAGTTTGGGGGGGAGGGGGGGTTGTGTCCATTGAGAGAATAGACATTCACAGCATCCAAAATGGGCCTCAACTTTCTGTTACTGCTATTTGTCTAGCCAGTTCTGTGAATTAGTATCACAAAATGGCAAATGCCGATGTCCATGCCATAGTTCTACACAGTATACTGTACTTCTGACTTTTCCCAACTATGCATTTTCCATATAAGGCAGTCAGGAGGCCTGGCAGCAATAATGACTCACTGGTCAACATTATATAAAAAGATGGCGGCTCTCTGCCACAGATCCATCAGAAGCCTGTTGATCAATGTGGGAGAGGTCTAACATTGCAAACCTTTAATACACTTATGCCCAGCACCAGCTGTTAACCTGCTGTCAGTTTCTACGGAGTACATGATGACTAGAGGAACTAGTGTACCATGTCTATGTGCCAATGGGTACTGAACTGTAAAGTATCTTAATTTCCCCAGAAACTTAATTTCTCCCCCCCTTGCCAGTGTGGGTAGGCTACTGTCATAAATCTCAGTATCGAACTCTTTCCCCAAAGCTGAGGATTTAATACTTTGTACTTATTAGCCTAGCAGTGATTTTTTTTTTGTTTCAATGTTTTCAGAAGTACATACAAAATCATTCCAATTAGGTTTTAGTTTGGAACTACTTTTTCCAAATATAGAGGAGCGGCTCCTTGACAATCAGCAATTGAGCTAAACTAGATTAAGCTTAATTGCACACAGAGGAATACAAAAGAGACTGTCTGATTCCGGGTAAGGAGGAACAATTGTATGACTACCCATAAACTTAACAATCCCATGACACTTCCTAGTCACCTCCTTTCTGAAGTGGTTTATTTCTCAGTTCTGACTGTTATGTGAACTTCTGTCCTCAGTTGCTAGGTCACAGGGTGTTTTTCCACTTCTGTGCACCTTGGCTTCCAGCAAATTCCTGACCGCGAGCCAACCTCCACTTCATTTGGAAGGACTCCCAGGAGCTTTGGAGGCGAAGGCAAAGCAAACACACTCAGAACTCTATTTATACACTTTTTATTTAGAGTGTTTGTCACTTATATTGTACCTTTGGCAGGGGAATCTAACGTGTCAGCCACCCGACTCAACCTATCAGGTGGCATGAACTTGATGAGTGGGATTTACGTGTGTGAACTTTTTACCCTCTCATACTCTGAATTGCCCAGCTCAGCACCATACCCCCACCTGTGTGCCTTGATCCATATGTTGATCTGTTCCTCCTGGGGCCTTAATCTCATACCTTTAAGTGTTTAGATTGATACTGTCTTTCAAACACTGATTCTATCTCACTAGGGCCAAGGAAGGGATAGCTAATTCCACTATTAAGTATTATAATTACAAGTAAACCATTGCAATGAACCATAATTAAAGCTGTTATCCCTACGGTACTAGAAAAGAGAATAATGTACACAATTACAAAAGCTTTTTTTTTTACATTGAAAATGTAAATATTGTGGGAATATTGAGCAAAGGTGTGCATGTTTAGGTTGATTCTCTTTTTCTCTCGTTTATGAATGTGGATAGCAACTGAGTCATATTGGTATCTACTAGATCAACCACTTTAGCCCTATTTTAGAGATATTTGTCAGGACTCATGTCTGTGTGTGAGTGTGCGTGTGCGTGTGTGTGTGTGTGTGTGTGTGTGTGTGTGTGTGTGTGTGTGTGTGTGTGTGTGTGTGTGTGTGTGTGTGTGTGTGTGAGAGAGAGAGAGAAAGAATGAACAGCTTATAAGACGAAAGACGCAAAAACAAACATCTTTAACCCTCACTCCCCTCTCGACCAAAACTTGTTCAACGTAAGATAAATATTTGGCAAATGGAACCATAAGGGTCGGGTCCATTTGATTTTTTATCTGTAATTTCAAGGAAAATAATCTACAGACTGCAACGCGTGCCATTCGATCAGACAAGCACAGATGAAAATGTTTCAGAGACTTGAGCCTTATCTAGCACCATACGACAGAGCCCGGATTAATAGGAATAAAATCCAGGTTTTGTAGGTAACACACAGCTCTATATGAAAAAAAAAAATAGCCGATCTCTCTCTCTTTCTAAATGAGGATTGCTAAGGATTGCTGATATCTAAGTTATATAATCATTAAATACTTTGGGCTTGGTAAACCAGTGTCACTTTCAAGGGTTAGATTCCAATGGTTTTGTTGGAATCTGCTCTTTTAATCATTCCTTTCAAAATTTGTCCCAAAATAGGGATGAAATATTAATAATACCTGGAATTTATATAGCTCTTTTCTAACTAGGGGGGGGGGAGTTGTGTGGGGGAAGAGGGTAAATAACAACAACAACATTATTAGGAAAAAAACTAAGATAACCAAGTACTAAAAACAGGAGTTGATACAAAGTCAACTGGGAAAGGCAATTGTATTTTCAGGGCGGTTTTGAAGGTAGGGAGGGAGGGGGCATCTCTGATGCGTTTGGGGAGTACATTCCAGAGGGAGGGGGCAGCCACAGAGAAGGCCCTGTCGCCCCAGGTTCGGCACCTGGTCTTGGGGACCTCGAGGAGGCCGGCATCACTGGACCTGAGGGACCGGGACGGGACATGTGGCTCGAGGAGGTCAGAGAGGTACGGGCGAGCCAGGTTGAGGAGTGCCTTATAGGTGGTGAGGTAGCATTTTGAAGTGAATTCTTTGTGTGACAGGCAGCCAGTGGAGGTCGTGGAGGACTTGTGTGATGTGGTCTCTGGAGCGGGTGCTGGTGAGCAGCTGAGTTTTGAACATATCAGAGTTTATTGAGGGTTTTGGAGGTGATGCCATGGAGGATGCTGTTGCAGTAGTCTAATCGGGATGAAATTAAGGAGTGGATGAGTGTTTCGGCAGTAGAGAATGTCAGGGAGGGCCGGAGACGGGCAATGTTCCTAAGGTGAAAGAATGCTGTTTTGGTAATGGGGTTTACGTGGGGGAGGAATGAAAGAGTAGGGTCAAAAATGACATCTAGGTTGCGGATGTGGCTGGAGGTTGTGACAAGGGAGCCGTCGATGTTGAGTGAGAAGTCCTGGGTGGAGCGGGTAAGGGAGTCAGGGTCGAGCAGTGAAGACCGCTTCGCTTTGCGATCCGCCATCTTGAAGCTACAGCGGTGAACGCTAAACAGTGATCAGCGAGGAGAAAAACAACAACAGAGATAATCGACTTTTAGGTTTCGTTCTAGACATGAAGCGGATACGATCGGAAAAAACAGAACCCGGATAATTCCGTTTCCGGTGGTGCTACCGGAAACGGAAGTGTATCGAAAATTGAAAAAGGTGCAATGTGAAGTTTTTTTGAAAAAAAAAAAAAACACCAGTTGCCGTAGATCTACGCGACTGGCACGTGGCGGCTTTAAATAGGTTCGCGTAGATCTACGCGACTGGCGCTCAATGTGTTAAAGTTTGCATTTTCAAAAAATTGCTATAGCGCCCCCTTTGACCAATTGGAGTAAGATTGGTTTCAGTGGTACTTGGAATGACCCTCTACATTACTGCAAAGTTTCAAACAAATGTGAGTCTGCATGTATGTGTTAGGGGCAGATGAATAATTGTCATAAAACTGCAATATTCATTGGCTCTCTTTTTTTACTTAAAATACGCTTGCTCACGTCTGTCGGCATAGGTCCAAAGCTCATGTGTAAAAGGTCTCCTGCAGATTGCTCAAAGATCCCAGGAGGAGATAGATTTTTACTGTTTTTCATATAATTCAAAATGGTGGGAGATCTTAAGGTCAGAGGTCAAAAGTCAGAGTGTGAAAGTTGTTAGGCATGAGGAGACGCATGTGTGTATTGAAGTTTCATGGCTGTAGGTCAAACAGGGCGTGAGTTGTACCTGTTCAAAGTTGGCATTTTCAATTGAGTGCTATAGCGCCACCCTTTGGCCAATGGTTGTGAGTTTCGGGCCTTGGCCGTTTGGCATAGCCCTCTACCATATTGCCGAGTTTCGTAAAAAGCGTATGCTCGGTTGGGCCAGAACTACAAAAAGTAGCGGAAGAAGAATAGCGAAAGTGTAAAGATGCAATTAAGGCTTCGAGCCTGATAGGCCTCGAACCCTTAAAAAAAAAGAATTGTAAATTTTGTTGTGGAGACTGCTCTGCTTCCAGGTTGCAACCGGCTACGCCCGCGGCCCACGTGGGACTCGCCGTACATATGCACGGATTTTCGGGTTTTCTAGGCGGCTATGCACGGAATGACGTGCACTGGGTCCGTGCAATGTACAGTATACTATTTTGTGACAGACAGACAGACGCACGCGCACACACACACACAAACACAGGGACAAAATATTATCTCTGCCCCCTGGCCTTCTGGCTTGGTGAAGATCATGACCAATAGGCAGGCACTTGAACCAAAGAGTAATATAAAGAAATGCTGTCATGCAATCCCAGATCCATGTGTCGGGCTGATCCACTCTGTCATTCCAACCCTGTCAAGCAATTTCAACTATTTGGACTGTTTTCGCACATCATACAACAAAGCATAACATAGTGCTAAAGCGGTTGACCCCACCCCCCCCCCCCCCTGTTCTGACCTTTGCTCAGCCTCTCCAAACAGCTGGCAGCTCTGTTTGAAGCAAAGGATGTGACAGCTATGTGACGTGACAGTTGCCATCTCATCCCCTGAGGTCACTTGTCAGAGAAAATGGGTGGGGTCGGGGGGAAGGAGAGGGTGAGAAAAATAACTGACAGCGTGCTGGACATTGAGAATCAAACTAGCAGCCGCCAGAGGCACACTTATTGCTTCAGTTACCCAAATTAGCCTCATCTACTATATGGAGATGACCTCGGGTGTCGCTGACAATTGCAACGCATTACTAGGTGAAGATAGAACACATGCCCTGACAGTATGTGACACAGCCACTCTGATGTCAGGGCACAGCCACTGCAATGAGCCTGCAAACATTACAAGTCATATAAACATTACAAATTACAAATCATACAAACATTACAAATCATTCATTACAGACCATTCAAACATTACAAATTATACATTACAAATAATACAAACACTACAAAACATACATTACAAATTATACAAACATTACAAATCATGTATACAGTATTACAGTTGGCTGGAATTGAGAAAATGGGGAAATTGACTTTGAAAATGTTTCTGAAAGGCATTTGACTTAAAACGGGTGACAGATGGATCTTTCATCTTGGCGTTTCTGTGTAATGAAAGTAAGTCAGTTTCTCATGTGTATCTTAAGCCAGTAAAGCCAAACACTGCTCTACCCTCCCTCTCTCCTGTATACACATGGATAAGGTCACATTGTGGGTGGAAAGAGAACACCATCTATATGCATATATGCCCTGCAGACCACAGAATAAGGTTTCCTGGCCATTCAGTCCTGATCAGCAGAATGCACAGAAAAATGGGAGATGAAAAGACCATTTACTGAAAACAAGGAACCAAAGATAGATAATTAGGCACAGGTCCAGACCGTGAGCAGGAATGTGCCAGTTGGCAAATATGTAGGCCCGCTGCCGGGATGTCTATCCACTGGCGACCATAGCTGTCTCACCCGTTTCAACTGAAACTGGCTTCGCCTTCCCAAAGGGCCCCTGACTATCTAAGAATGTAATAACTTTTAACAGCGAGCTGATGTTACTTAATGCAAATATGACACACCACAGCTATACAGCTATACTTGCAGATAGAACCAGTAAGGAACTCATCATTCCCATTAAAACACTATAGGGCATTAATTTCGTTCACTACAAACATTACTAAATGTGTCAACTAACACAAAACAATCAAGTCTCAAGCTAATGCAAATGCACATAACTAAAATAATCTCTATAAGCTATTATTTAAGGTGAAATACACCTACCCGGCAGGCCAACACTGCATGAATAACAACAAAAATAACAGAAAAGGGCTATAGTTAACACTCTGTCAATGCATTCTGGGAGGTATGGAGGCGGGGGTACCACTGGGACGCTGCAATATTCTCCTATAGCCAGCCAAGAACCACATTAGCTCTTGAAATGGGCCCAGATGCTTAAGGCCACCACTCTGTCTATAAAGGTGCCTGTGCCTGCTACAAACAACAACAAACACTGTGGAGGCAGTCGTGAACACTATCCATTGATATTTGATTTCTTTATAAATATTGGTGGCGTCTGGATGCAAAAAAGGTTCCATATTCAGTCTAAAGTAAACAAAACAGAAATGACAAGATACAGAAAAACACGAAAGAAAGCACAAAAAAACGACATAGATTCTAGAGGTACTGTGTAATACCATTTTCAAAAAAGCAATCGTCTTTTCACAATTTCACAGTTATATTGTGTGCTTCACTTTAATACCAGCAATCATTTTGTAAGCCAGGGTGTTTATTGTTCAAATGATGCTTTGTGATCACTGGCTGCCATAATATAGATAATGTCTATTTCAATTTTGGCAATGTTGAATTAACCAACTTTTTATTTTATTTTTATTAAATCACAACAACCTTTAATTCAAGTATGTAGTTGAAAACATATTTGACCAATCAGATTGCTTAGATACATCTATGTGTTGTATATTGATACCTGACAAATGCAAACTCAGTCAATACATCATGAATCATAAGCATACATTACATTCATGAGTGTTGTCCATGCTGCTTGGCAAAAGCTATGGAGCTCTCCAAGGTACCTGGCCTATATTCTGCTGCAGTGGCGCTGTCCATGGTACTTCACATGCAAAGTTAAAGGCACTGCAAAGAGCTCTCACTGCATATAGAGTCATAAACATTTTATTCTGCTCATACACAAGCACACACAAGCTGTAAAGTGGCACTTGAACTAGCCGATAACATAAACTCCCCGCCCTGAAAAAAGTCAAAAGCAATGAACATGAGTCAGTGCACAATAAAACTATCACGTTCTTTCTAAAGTCTCACTCTCCACAAACTGAGTCCAAACAGCTCTGACCCAGATTGTAGCCATTAGTAAGGCATGTTTTGAATAATATCTTGCTGTGACAAGTGCAGCACTGTTCTCTGATGGTGGAGTGCTTTGTGCCGTGTATGAAAAGAGAGCGAGAGCATCGCTTTAGGGCCGAGTGGGGACTGGGAAATGAACAAATCAATCAAAAATGTTGGGAATGGTTATAAGTCCCCGTGGACGAATAAACCGGCGACTTGGGGATAAAGAATAAGTAGGTATATAACTACACAATAATACAACAATCTGTGGCAAATGATCAAATATGCTTGATAAAAACAACAAATCTCAAAAGACTCCTCAGGCCATGACAGAAAAGACCTTGTTTAATAGCAGGGGGAAAAAACTACAAAAAACTACATAATCAAAGAAATAAAACATCTTTGTATAAGATGCCAATTCTAGCACGGTTCCTGTGCGTTCTTGCGGCTGTTAAATTAATTCATATCCCCAAGGATATGTACTGTATATAGTCATATGGATTCAGGTCTTATTTACATGTGAAAAGGTTGGAACTTGATTGCCGCGATTAATCAGCTCCCAGGACTTTATTGGTTTTGTGTTTGTGGCAACTGGATCTGTGATATCATCCCAGTTGGCAGCAAACACGCTTCTCTCCACTTTCTGTGGCTTTTTAAAACACTTTTAACCTGGTGTCCGTATTTTGGGCATGTTGTATAATCTTTTTTACGTTTTCAGAAATTAAAAAAATATATCAAAACAGTGAATATACATTATCTACAAGCTCACAACGTGTCGTGTCGTGATGTGACTCATTGTGAGCTTGTAAATTGGCTATTTTTGTGTGACATCTCATACGTCTAAGTATAAAGTAGGCCTTAATTGGTTCATGTAGAGAGGACAGAAAGCTCTTCAAGGGTCCAAATCACACATTCTCTCTACGCTGTAGAATCCTAAGTCTTAACCATATATAAATATTACCCTCATGGGCCCATTTCTCTCCCAGGTATGGAGTCTACAGGAAGCTGGAGAGGGTGACAGCTACTCCGACCAGCCACACTGTGTTGGCCATAATTGGAGGTTCTGGAGGAAGCCAGGGCTGCTGGGTGTAATTGGACGACAGCCAGGAACCTGTGAAGGTGGGGGGGGGGTGTTGTTGGTGGCTGTCGCTACCTCCCTCCTTCCTTCCATTTCCCGTTTTCACTGGTCAACTCAATTATTTCCACGGTGAGAGTCACTGGGCCACTGAGACAGCGTCTTGTATTCTTGCATTCCTTTCCTCCAAAACAACTCAGGTGGGGGACTGGTGGAGGGGCTGCTTGTCAGAAGGGCAATAGTGAACATTTCGGGAATGGCTAGTTTTTGCTGAGTCACACAGTATGTGAGTGGATGGACACATTCGAATTAGATATGCGGCATAACACAAGATTTATGAGGGCACGCTCGCATATGAGTGAGGGCACGCCAGTTCCTCAAGACATCCACATTAATTCTTGTACACACACACACACACACACACACACACACACACACACACACACACACACACACACACACACACACACACACACACACACACACACACTTTGCACATTGTCAATGCTGACACATTGAATGACAGCCAGACAAGCAAGCACGTAGACCAAATACACACCCACAGTCACTATACATACCACAAACGCACGTGTGCGCTCACACACACACACGCGCGCGCGCACACGCACGCACGCACGCACGCACGCACGCACGCACGCACGCACGCACGCACGCACGCACGCACGCACGCACGCACGCACGCACGCACGCACGCACGCACGCACGCACACGCACGCACACACACACACACACACACACACACACACACACACACACACACACACACAGTAGATTGACAGTAATTGGCAGTGCTGGTTTGGCTTTCTGTTCAAGCCTTCATGTCATGGTGAATGCCCCCCTTCCTACCCCCTCCAAATGTAATTAAAGCTCTTTTTGAATACAATGGCCAGTACTGACAGTGGGTGAATGGGGAGCACTATGTAGGTCCAACCATCACTCTCTGCACAAACAATGGGAAAGCAGCACTCCTGTGCCTGCTCCAGCTAATTTGGTTGCGGAAACCCATTATAACTTTTGTTGAGTTGAGAAAATAAAAGGCTCTCCAGTGTTGGTGATTAAAATTGACTTATATACCACACAAACCATAGAGGGACATTATATGGGGTATCGGCAAATGGCCAACCCTCAAGCCCCCTAAACTACAGATTAATAGAATAAAAATGGATGAGAGAGCAGGGTTGTGTGTGCACGCATGCTCACCTCTGCTGTCCAGGTTGGGTTGAACACATATCCCACACTATAAAATCAGGAGATTAATAGGAAAATACCAATTGGGAGTACAGTGGGAGAGGGGTTTAATAATCAGGAGACTGGAATGTTGCCAGGTATGTCTATGGGAATATTGTATCACACTCAAGTAAAAATGCACAGGCATATAGTGTAGATTGGCAAGGTTACAAAAAGGTTATAAAGACCAAGGAGCTGGTGGTGGACCACCAGCAGACCACAAAAAGGCCCCCAACTCCCATCACAAACCAAGGGGAGGGGGTTGGAGATGGTAGACACCAACAAGTTCCCGGAAGTACATGTGAATAGTAAACTGGACTGGACCAACAACACTGAGGATTTTTACAAGAAGGGACAGAGCAAACTGTTCTTCCTGAGGAGGATCAGGTCCTCCAATGTGTGCAACAAGCTGCTGCAGACCACCCGTCTGTAGTGGCCAGTGTCCACTTCTTTTCTGTGGTCTATTGGATTTCAGTGTTCTACGATGTGCTAGTGGGGATGAGGACTTATCACACACAGACTAATCATCCCCTATTGACACCACAAAGTGCCTTGGTCAGTCCTTTGTGCCAGTAGCCATCAGGCTCCACAACCAAGACTCCATACTGTACGTTCTGCACTGTTCTGTTCTGTTCTGTTCTTGGATGAAAGAAGCTTGCTTGATTGTGAAACAATTACATGCACATGGATGGCTAGAATGTACACTACACAACCATGCCTTTTACTGCATAACTGCAGTAAACGTTTCATTGTTGATAGATTGTATATTTACTCTGTAACGCTGTGGTTGAATACAGTATATTCCAAAAGACAGTATAATTTGCATTTTGCAGTGCAGACAAAATGTGCAGACAAAATAAATAAATAAAGCTCAGTACAGATACTCTCCTTTGCTCAAGTCACAGTCATGCAGGTAATAATACTATTTATCAGTGCATGGCAAGTTCTTTAAGGTTATGTAAGCCTGCATTATGCTGGCGAGTGAGGAATAAATGGATAGGATAAATAAATTGTGACGGCTATTGGATTGCAAGTATAATTGCTCCTATATATATATATATAAATATATTCTCAAAAACAACATGTTGTGTTTGAGCTGTAAGATTTGCTCTTAAAGGCACCAATTTGCCTCCTATTAGGGGATCAGAGAAGTGTGCAAACACTGGCCTGATGGGAAACTTAATCAATCCCTTAAGCATACAAAACACCGGCTGCCATACCCCCCCCCCCCCCCCCTCTTCATCTATTTACCTCACAAGGACGTGACACTCCTTCAGGCGTTTGAGGAGGGGTGTGGGGTTAATGTGTATGTGTATGTCTAAAGTAGATTCCATAATCAGGGATGTCAGCATTCGAAATTGTCCGAGGTCAGGAGCATTTTAACCCCATCGTGGAAATACACCGCTGTTAACCCGGGTTCACCTGGCCTCACGTGTCCCCATCACAACCCTCCGAATGGAAAGACATGGGAGGGCCATTAAGAGGCGACGTGCCATCTGTGTCTGCTGCAGGGATCCTTGAGGGCTTGCGAGGCCCACACGAGGGGAGGGCGTCCTTGTTGCTATTCCTCTCCTGTCACCCTCGTTATTCTCCTCTGCCCTCCTCCATGTTCAGGTTGGAAAAGTAAATCATCTCAGAATCCGGGTTTTTTTTTTTTGCTCAGTGGCTTTGTTTCAGGTTGTGTTAAGAGTGTGTCTTTGATTTGGCTCTTCATCTTTTCCTGCCGTCGTGCGACTGTGCAGTTTTCCCAAACTCCTTACTGATGTGCCTTCCCTGGGTAGGACCACCCCACTGCTGCTGCCCCTGAAACCGTTCACTCTCTCTGAGAACTAATGGCTAGGCAGTCCAATTAGAGCCCAGTTACCATAGCAGGAGGGACTTGTGACAAAAATATGGCAGGTGAGAGAGAGGCTTCTCACTGTGCTAGGGTTATGAATGTGAACAATCCCTCCTCACTGTAAAATCCTCAGTGTTAATTTCACTCTGCGAGTGTGCAAATGGACCCGTAAGGATCCATGTGGATTTGCGGCACAGTTAATAGATAGGATGTGGTCGATATTCAGCAGTACTTTTGACAGCGCTGAGCGATGAGTGTAATTAAAATTGCTCTAGTTAATGTAAATGAACATGTGATTGATGTCAAGGAACAAAATGTCTTGTTTATTTAGTATAAACTAAGGCAAGGATGTGCCGTCTGCAAGTAATTATCGCAAGGTCAACTTTGCTGCAAACAAGAAATCTAGTAACGACCTAGCCAATGTTCAATGAGAGCAAATCTGAAATCTATAAGCCCAATATGAGACAAACAAAAGAAAGAAAAAATGGGTCATTATTCTGTATATATATTTTGTGCCTATAATAGACACGCGTATGAACTGATTTGAACTGCTCTGGTTTGTAGGTTTGCTTATTGCTCAGCATCACATACAGTATACTGTATCATTGAGAAGAATTTTTAACTTAATGAGAGAATGACCATAGAGTAGGATATAATACAGTTTAAAATGTGGAATTCTGTGGGAGGGTGGGACAGACAGACAGACAGACACGACATGACACGACACGACACGACACGACACGACACGACACGACAGGCAGAGACTGAGAAAGAGACAAGACACTGAGAAAGAGACACACAGAGGGAGAGAGACAGACACATGCAGTTTGATGTAACTGTGTCAGAAATTGTGAGGGTTATTATTAGGGCATGGCTCCTGGTGGAGTTTTGTGCTCCACTGGGCACACACTGTTCTAGTTTAATAGTGTTGTTTATACTGTATGTAAAATTATTTAATATAATGCATACATTCCTTTCCAAGTCCTATTTGAACTGCCGAATTCTGAAGCTGTATTCATTACAAAAATATATTTTGCTAACAACAAGCTGACTGACGAAATGCGTGTAATTTCTTGCTCAAGCTTGGCTGATACTGTTATGCTAGCATCTGGATGTGGAGCAGGTGAGCTTCCTCTGTTCGCCTCCCTGGCCATGGGTGCTCAGCTAACAATTAATACTCAGCAATGCAAACCACCGAGGTGGAAAAAGTGGCACTCCAAAATAATGATGCAAGACGTTTAGCTCAGAAAACCATTTTCTTTATTCCTCCAGCTGCTAATGCGTTTCGGCGTACAACCTTCAGCAGAACAAACAAACCAACAAACAACAACAGTTATGCTACTGTAGCAGTTCGTGCTCAAGTACTTCCAACTCATACAAGAACGAATGTCTCCCTTAGTATATCATTTTCCCCTCAGGTTTAAGCTACAACCCTCCCAGTTTGTCAGTATGCCGGTATCTTTGGCAGATGATGAACGGCAGTGGCTCAGGAGCAGCCATTAGACCCTTGACTTATCCTGGCTTCATGTCGAAGCTCCCGATGAGCAGGTTGGTACCTTGCATGTTTGCCCCCACCATCAGAGTGTATGAATGGGCGGATATAATGCACATTGTAGCGCTTTGGATAAAAGGGCTAAGCAGACCATTACCATTTAGATGAAAATAAAGTGTGGTGATGTGGTTTAGCTTTAAGTGATGTAGTAATGGTGAGACCAAGGGATGATTGTTTATTGAAAGCTTCTATTGACAAATCATTAAAGATACACTGACTGTGTGTCAAGACTTTTAGGTCACTCGAGTAAAAAGTATTGTAAAAGTATTAATGGGTCTAAAAAATGTGACTTTGTAAAAATACATTTAATATATTTACATTATATTTACATTTCATGTATATTTCATATGTTTACATGTCATTGATATAGTTCATACATTTATACATTTTTCTATGTCTTTAAAATAATTGTAACAGTAATGCTATGGTTAAGTGAGACTGGTATACTTGTGCGGGGGTCATCCCTATGTTCCCCAGGTTCTATGTTCCCCCACTAAGGTTAGGGTTAGGGTTAGGTTTAGGTTAGGTCCTATATTCCCGGTACGGTCCCATTACGCGCATGCGCAGATGCTACTATTCGTCTTTACAATGGTATAGAGACGGTCATTCCTAATCTACCTGCGTCAGGATCACACAGCCAGTTGGTACGTTGTTGACAGTATTAGCTGCTAGCGTGGCCTGCTACTTGTATTCTGTTAACTGCTGGTTCATAATGCAACCTGATAATAATGTCTAAAGCATGTATGTGAATATTTACATCCATTACTGTGTTGGCGTTAGTTGGGTTTAATGATTATTAGCCTAGAGCTGCCTGTATGAGCCGTTAGCGTGTTGCTAAGCTAACGGACGAGTGGCGTTAGCATGCGGCTAATGCTAACGTCGTTGTCGTGACTGAACCAACAATGTAAACGTCTTATCAACAAACTTTATGAACCTTACTGTGGTTAATGTTATCAGTGCTGTCCAATTAGTACATTGAAGAGTGTTGTGTTGGTGTATTTTGTGTATTGTAACTTGGACACTGTAACTTAATGGTAGCTGGGGACGCGTTGGCTCACGGTTCAGTGCATCATTGATTGATTGATGTACTTTATTTAGTAAGACATGAGAACAGTACATAACAGTACATGGAAGTACGAATTCACAATACAAGGTCTACTAAACTGGATAGCTCATTAAGCACTTAGATTGTTTAAGATGAGATCATGGGTAATGTAGTCATTCATGCTAATTTCGGTTCTACTGTGTTAGACTGTGCTATATTACTGCTGTTTATTTGTGAATCATATATTCTATAATAATAATAATGTTTATTGTCCCCAAGGGGAAAATTGTCTTCACAAGGTCTGTTCACAACAAAACAACATAACAACATGACAACAGAAACAACATATCACAAGACAAAGACATGAGGACCCCACTGTACACAGAAAACCCTCCTATGGACGGGGCAGTTGGTTTAATGCCGCGATGGCTGAGGGGACAAAACTCCTGCTAAAAAGAACCTTTTTCCACCTTAAGGTTCTGTATCTCCGACTTTTCTATTCTATGAATATATGGTAATGCTGTTTATTTTCTATATTTCCAGGTTTATGACCTGTGTAGGTCATATGTGGTCATTTGTTAAAAATAAAACTACAAAAGACAAAACACGAGTTGTGACAAAGACGCGTGATTCCTGTCAGCCTATTCGGAGGGCTTTGATTTTGAAAGATCCGAACACTGATTTGTGAAACATTAAAAAGACAAAGATACATTTCTTTAATATATATGAGACCTAATGCATTCCCCATAGTTGTTTTCTACATGTATTTAGATCCACAGAACTATAGTACAAAAAACTATAGTGCAAAATGTACATGCATTAGGGACAGACATAAGACAGATTGCTTGGTACCCCACAGTAATATATTCAAAGACTTTTTCTTTTTCTAAAACTACTGCCTATTTAAAGGCTATTTCAATAATCCCTCCTAAGAGCTATATTAGAAACCTTTTTAAAGGGTGAGGGTTATTTTCTTTTCTATGTGCTTTTCTATGTTCTTCTTTTATCTTCTCAAAACTGCTTTTAGGTACAAGTTGTAGTAAATAAAATACTTCCATCAACAGTATTTGAAGGGGGCCATATACTCTATACTTATTAAATAATAATTGAATTAATAGCCAACTGTATGGCTATTAATTCAATTATTATTTAATAAGTATAGAGATATGCTATAAATATATTCATATCAATATCATACTATTTCTGAAATATGGAACACAAACATTGGAATAGTGGTGCTTCCAAAATGAAAGCCAAAAAAAGTAAAAGGAGGCAAGGGACCGTTTTGCTTGAAATTGTTCCAGTCATTGGCAACTTCTTTCAAAAAGCCTCTGAGAATAAGAATGATGATAGCAGTACTTTCATCAGATGTGAGGCAAGAACTAACACTAGTTCCGATTCCAGTATTGTCACTCGCCCAGAGCCGTCCTTTAAAGGCAAACCTCAACAGCTAACGGTATCCAAGAACCATCATTTGCGTCTCAGGAGCAGTTGGGCAGTTCCATAGAATCACCAACCAAGCATTTCCTCTCCTCTTCCTATCTAATTTAAGAGCATTGAAAACATTCCTGGTGCTATGAGGTCATTGACCCTGCATTATGGCAAAGCACTTACAGTGACATTAAGTCAATGCTTATTGGAAGAGGAGCAATTCCCTTCCAAAACAGCAGTGAATACCCAGCTTTAGTCCAAGATAGAGTGCTTGGTGGAAACTAGAAGTGTCAATAATGAACCTCTGAACTGAATATTTCCAAATATTCAGAAGGCTTCTTGACAGTGGCAACTGTACTGACCCTCAACAGGTTGTGTGTACTGTTTTGCATGCAAACTGTTCAGTTCTGCAAGCTCAGTGGTTTGGGGGTTTAGTGACTAAGGGCCCTATATCTTGCGCGCCGCCTTACCCCCATATGCCTAAACTTTGTAGCAATTTGTTATTTTTTTTACAATTTTGAGAGAAAAAAAAATAGTTCCAATTGTATGTAGATCGGCTATTTTTAGTATTTTAAAACGTTTTTCAAAATGCCTTTAAAGTTAAGGCAAGATAGGGCCCTAGCTAGACACGCACTGAAAGAATAGGGGAACACAAAAAATGTGCAGAACACAGATCATGCATGCTTGTCTTGCACCAGTGGACAAACAGCAGCTCTATATCATGCAGCAACTTGATGGGGAACGTAAATTATACTGGAGGGACATTTTGAAAAGAGGTGCAGCAATGATGAAGTTATTGTGTGAAAGAGGATTTGCGTTTAGGGGAGACGATGAATAGTTTTGGGTCAACTTATTATGGTAATTTATTTGGCACACTAGAATTGCTCTCAGTTTGACCCATTCTTAACTGAACATAAATTAAAAAGTTTGGCGGACACAGTGTCCTATTTGTCATCGACAGTATGTATAAATAAAGCATCGAGCTAATGGGTCAGGACACTTGCCAAACAATAGCAGATGCCAAATATTTTTCAATAGTTGTTGACGCCTCCCCAGACCTGTCACATATGGGCCAATTTACCTTCGTATCGTCTCGGTCGGGTGGAAACCTTGTTCACAATCCTCGCGGCGTTGTGAGCTTGTAGATCAGCTACTTTTTGCTACTTTTGTGTGACACTGCAGTATGACTAAGCAGGAAATTAATTTACAGCGGAAAACAACAGCAACTATATTCTAGTTTGTTAGGGCAGTAGGAATGTGGTGGACGTGAGCTTCTAGACATAGTTAGTTGGGTTAGTAGTTGGGAAAAGCCAAAGGGTCCGACCTGTCCCCAAACACTCTAAAGCATCGGAAAGCCCTTCACTCTTCAGCCCTATCACTGACTTAATTGAAAACACTGTTGCAACTTTATCAGCCATTTCGAATCATCTCAACAACTGCAATAAAATATTAATTAAACCCATAACAATAGCACACAACACATAACAGTTAAACTATAATGTACTATCACATGAATAATTATTTAAAAAAATAATATATCACAATGTTTAAATAATAATAATGTTTAAATACTTAACCGAATGTCATTATGTAGGCTACACCTGCATTTTAATTCAGACTAATAAAAATAAGGCAACAAACACACATAAGAACAGTGAAAAACACAACGGACTGAACAGATAAGGCACCAGGATTAATCAAGCCTCTCCATGGTAACTTATGTGACACTGCGTTCATGAAACTGAGTCAAGGCTAAATTCAGCCTGGATAACTGGAAAATCCCAGCTTAATCCCCTATCTACTGTAGGTTTTGTGAAACAGGCAGGTGTTAAACAGTGATATCATAGTGGGAAAATGTACTGTACACTCACTGCTGCATATCCATTAGACCTGGACATGAACTTAGCCAACAAACTCTGGATGACTCTGAGGGTGAGAAGTGCCCAACTAAATTGCACTTAATATGCAGTCAGTATACCCCACTGCTTTTATTGGACTTCAGATTTTTCTAACTTTGCCAGTGACAAACTGCCAGGGTGTGCGGACATTTTAACTTTTTTAGGCAGAATAGAAAATGAGCTGCAGAGTAGCATGTGCCAAACACATCTCAGTTCATTGTCACTTATGTCAATAGAGTCAGTCCTTGTCAGACAGCCAGAATCTGACAATCTAGTGGATGATTTTGCGAGGAGGAAGGCAAGGAAGACACCAATATAGGAAAGCAGGCATGTGCCCAGGGGCCTCATAGGGTCATGATCCAGCAATAAAATGTCAAGTTGGATTTATACCATATTAACTGCTTAATGCCTACAGTGTATACAGTACTTTGTGCATGATGAATAGTTCAAATAGGCATTCTGGAAGCACACAACGCGCTGCTATTTTCGCTGGTTTGGACATTTTGACCCACAATGGCAGACAGGACATGGGGCCTGTCCACTAGATTGGCCGTTGTGGGGCCACAGCTCCACTTAACCACCACCACAACCGGGAACAGTGTGTGCCAAACTAAGTGAGTCACAGTATAAACTCTGTTAAGGAAGGCAACAACTTTTGTGGCAAATATTATTTTGTTATAGATACAGTTATTATTATTTGAAAAGGCGGTGTAGCTTGTTTAAGGTGACTTTACATGCATTTTGGGAACAATGGAAAATGTCTGGTGTGGGTGGGGAAGCATACAGTGTTTGACTGCATATTTATTTAGGTTATTTTTCGACTATTTCAGTTTGATTATTTGCTGGAATTAATACATATTTTTTTGTTCAAATGCAATTCCTCTCCACTCCTTTTTTTCTGGAAATAAAGTGAGTCAAGACACTCTGGGCACTTGCCATGGAAATAGAGGTTTCGTTAAAATGCCTCTACAGCATATTATGCAATGGACTGATTATTTAGGTCCGATCATGCAATGTCAATATAAAAATCATTAGCCTTATGTTTTAATTCTATTCACTACCATGCTATGCACTGTGAATGTTGTCTAGCTAGCAAAATACTAAATGTCTGTGATATGGCTCATATTGGTGCAATACAATGTGTCTGTGTTTTTATGCATTTACACAATACAACAATGCACTCCTACTACGCTGCTGTACTTTAATGGATCTGTGGCTGTTAATGTGATTACTCATATCTCAAGCCATATTTCTCACGCCCCTCATTTGGGATCCTTTTAATTAACTGGCCCCCATTCCAAATGAATTGAATAGCCCTGTTGAATTGTAGCCAGGGGCGACGCAGCACTAACTATTCCCAGCATGTCATAAATGATTGTGGTTTTGTCTGACGTGCTGCTTCATCCAGCTGTCCTGGCACTGGTTGATGTACTTCTCCAGTGGCCCATAAAGCCTGTGTTCTCTAAAGGCTGGATTTTATGAGAACAATGAGACGGGAAAAGATGTCACAATGTCGATATTCTTGTCAAAACGCATATCGACAGATGGGAGGCGTGGCTGCACTATGAGTAATACAGGCTACGGCATCCACTGCGGTTGACAGCTGGAGTGAGGGCGGGCAGGTCTACAAGTGGAGAGGGATGAAGTTTCAAACACACTCCACAGAGCTATTCAACATCCTGACACATCCCAGTGTTTAATCCATGATTGATGGACTACAAACCGACACAACAAATCCACTGTACGAGAATTGCAGGAAGTCTGTTAGTTGACTAGTTCTCGATGTCGGGGGGTCCAATTGTAACTCAACGTAGTGTGAATGTGCATGCAAAGTTTCACCGCAATCGGACGCTGCGTTCATGATTTGCGGCATTTTGTTCAAAGCTGGCCACTCCTGCAAACTTTAGATATCATTCTTAGCCATCAGGATGGAATATGAAAAATCTAACAGATTCGTCTTGATCACATGACTATAGAGATCATGTTTACCGATTTGCATGCAATTTGGATAGTAATATCCAAAAATACGTTTTACATAAGTCAGCCTCCTGGTGGCGCTACAACAGGCAGATGTGAAAAATGCAGGGCAAAGGTTTTTCCTTGGCATCTAGGGAGTGCACAATACCAAGGAAATTAGAAAAGAAGGAAGGGACGGCCTAGGGGGCGGGCAGACGCCATTGCTTGCATGGCCACCTGATTCGGATGCTATCAATGCATTGAATGGGACATTATCACCTTTTATTAGACCATTGAATGGGCGAAGTAGGCGACCTACTTACCTACCCGCGATTTATCAGACCATTCATTGGGTGTTATCAAGACATACTGACCTACCAACGGAGATGACTTAAATAGTTCAGTTTCGGTTTTGGTTTCGGTTGTTTTGGTTTCGGACCATGACGGAGGCACGCAGTCTCAGGCGAACTGGAGCCCAGTTCGGTGCGACGTTCGCCTGAGCCTACTCAGCGCCGTTGGAGTTATGTACCGATAGGCACAGAATCGTAAATATTGTTGTGGGGACTGCTCCGCCTCCAAAGTAGGTCAGTAGCTCCTGATTACGCCCAATGAATGGTCTGACAAATCGCGGGTAGGTCCGTGTATCGCCTACTCGACGCCTACTCGCCCATTCAATGGTCTGATAAAACGTGATAATCTCCCATTCAATGCATTGATAGCATTCGAAGCCGGTGGCATGGCAGACGCCATTGATGCGCAGGGGAGCCAAAACTGGAACAGGAAGTTTGGTGAAATACTATGAAGTCTATGGCAGCCAGCTGGACCAGCTTGTGAACAAACACTATTTCTGAACGATTGTGTCCTTTGTCAGATAATCGGTTCAGGAATATAAAAGAAGACATATCACAGGTTTTTATCCTATCAATTCAGATTTTTTTAGCACACTGTATAATTTTATTGAGGCATCTAAACAGCGGCATTTGTCGTCCATAGACTGTATAAAAATCGTCTCTGGCAGTGTTGCCAGATTGTGTGAGAGAAATAAGCAACCAGGTCTAGGAAAACAAGCCCAAAAGAAGCACCGGGGGCCAGGGGTCTTCAACGTTTTCCCAAACTGATGGGGAGATGGAGCAGGGACCCCCTACCCTACCTCGACCCCATATATTGTATAATTATGTATACAATTGTGTTTCATAAACATACATGTTATTACCTCGTGGACCCCTAGGGGTTGCGGACCCCTGTTGAAGACTTGCACTAGGCCATTATGAGCACTTTAAACCTTTACTGTATACATTGAAAATAGCCGATCTACAAGCTCACAACGCGTTGTGAGCTTGTTGATCTGCTATTTTAAAAAAAATGTTGAAGTAAAATGTGAAATATTGAGGATTTTTGAAACACTAACAACACAAATCTGGTACGGGGCTCCCTGGCACAAAACATTTTCAGATGGGGGTTAGGGACAAATACATATTAATTTGAGGGTCCATGACATAAACATAAAGAACCACTGGTTAAAATAATTTTAAGATTGTGAAGCCCAAGTCCAAATAATCAACTACACTTTAGAAAAAAGCCCATAAAACCGCAACCCGCAACTACCAATATTTACTAGCAACTTCACAGAAAAATAAGCCCAA
Organism: Gymnoscopelus microlampas; assembly: GCF_963454915.1. Lineage (NCBI taxonomy): Eukaryota > Metazoa > Chordata > Actinopteri > Myctophiformes > Myctophidae > Gymnoscopelus > Gymnoscopelus microlampas. Next base: position 23,992,111 of record NC_139947.1, read on the forward strand.
AGTCGCTTATAATAAGTGGACATGGCAACGCTGGTTTCTGTCTCGGCAGTATCGCGTACTTTGTGCTCTTTAGATAGCTCAATAAACTTATACAGTGGACACATCGAAAAGCAACACAGCAGAAAACAATGTGTGATATGTCTTCTTATTTTCCAGAAGCAATTACTTTACAAAGGTCTCAGTAATTCAGAAATATATTTTGTTCATGAGCTGATCCACCGGGCTCTCATTAACTCCAATGCATTCCATTGAACTCACGGCTGCAGTCTGGCTCCCATGGTGCGACGAATCTGCCGGCTGGAATCGCATGATAGCGAAAATTACGTAGATGACCCTACCTTCTTTACATATATCTTGCACAATACATACAAAGTTTTACACAGATCGGTGCAGTTATAGGTAAAAACACGAATCGGCCTGTTATAGCGCCACCATGAGGTTGATTTGTGTCATTTTTTCCTTGGCCTAATGGGAATGTGCGTGCAAAATGTTACGGAAATCGCACACTGTTAATGATTTGAGGCATTTTGTTCAAAACGGAGCACTCCTGCAAACTTTGGAAGCCAATCTTAGCCAATCAGGATGGAATATGAAAAATCTGAAAGAATTCTTTTGTTTAATGACTATAGAGATACTGTGTACCGATTTGCGTGATGTTTGGACAAAATCTGTTGGAGTAATGAAAATTAGTTTAGCAAAAAACGGCCTCCTGATGGCGCTATAACAGGCCCATGTGAAAAAGTTGGGGCAGAGGTTCTGCTCTGGCATCCAGGGAGTGTGTGAGCAAGATGTTTTTTAAAAATTGTACACTCAGAGTAAGAGACCCATAAAGGCCCATTTGAACAGTGATGGGCCCCGGACCAGATGTTAGATAATGTTAGAAAATGTTAGATGAACATGCATGAGGCAGCCATCACTGCTACAAACTGTAACACTTGGGTGCAAGTGTTGTACTGTATTGCTGTTTAGCAGTTTCCACGGTCTTATTTAAAATAAGTTACTATAAATAGATGCCAATACAAGTTTCTCAAGTTCAACTATTTCAGGCAGGGGAAATAGAGAAAAGGTCTGGGGTGCAAATAAAGATGATGCTGCTATACTGTACATTTACATTTACGCCTGGCAGCTGAATCGTACTGTAGTTCAGTTTTGCAAACCAGTAAAGAAAAGGCATTGTAGCAGTTGTTAGTAGCAGTGGTACATGTGTGTTTTGTGTACTGTATAAGGCTTTTGTGTACTAAAGAATTGAAACCTTGAAAATGTGTTGTAACGAGGGTTGCTGTATAGTCAGCCAAGTTGGGTAAAGTCATTTAGCCGATAGCAAAATTGTGAATTGCATTGTTGTTTGTGGCCTGAAACGTAGGCCTATTGAGGAACTGTGGATTATTGTGCTGTTTGAAAGGCCGAAGGAATAGAAGATTATCAGTCTGTTTGAGGCGGAACAGCATGTCCCATTTCCAGCACTGATAACAACATTCCACCTGCTGGTACTGTATGTGGCTGATGTTGTTTACATTGCATCTGTCTTTTTGAGAGTCAACACACCGCTTATGAAAGCAAATATTGTAGTACAAAGTGAATACAGTATCGCTCACAACTAAACTCAGATTTCAGAGTAAGTTCTCAACGGCAATTCTGAGCCAGTGAGTCCTCGTCAGTCTGGAAGGGACTTCTTGAGATCACCAACCAGATCACTTCACTCCATGGATGACCTCAGATTGGCAAACAACCCAAATGGGTTTTACTGCAGGCTGCATTGACACCAGTGTCAAAGCCCAAAACCTCTAGCCTGAACTTAAAGGAAATAACAAACACACATAGCATAATTGAAGTGACCAAGAGCCACAGACACATTGGCCCTCATTTATCAACGCAGCGTATAAACCGCCATATATTTTTCCATATATTCGGCCGTACACGAACGTCAAAGTCACATTTATCAACGCATCCTACACAGCTGATCCGAGCGTACACTTGGTCCCAGCGTTGATAAATGTGACGGCTGAAACCGAGCGTCATTTCAATAACACGCCCTTAAATATTCTCAAAACGCCCCGATTTTACGACATGAAGACGAACCAGAATATGACCAAAGACATGAAAAGCCAATAAGAAACAGTTTGCCCCGCTCGCCTCGCACACACGCACACGCACACGCACACGCCTCTCTCTCGCTCGCTCTCTCTCGCTCTCTCTCTCTCTCTCTCACACACACACACACACACACACACACACACACACACACACACACACACACATGCGCCCGCCCAACTTCGTCTTTCCGTAGCGTAGCGGTACATGAGACTCGGGCGGAATGCAGTGATTCCGTGCCGCCACGTTAATATTGGAGCGTCGGGTTTATATCCTTAACCCAGCCAGGTTGTGTAGCCTACATAACTCTCTATGACATAACTCCATAACAGGACAAGCTACTGTAAGTTTGTAGACCTCACTGTCCATGAAAAGGTGGCCGGGAGTCCCGACCGCGGGACTCCCGGCGCAAAAGCGCTCGTATATTTTTGAAAATAGCAGATCTACAAGCTCACAACGCGTCGTGTTGCAACGCTGGCTTGTGAGCTTGTAGATCTGCTATTTTCAATACAGACAGATCTACAATCTTATCTGAATGACTGTTAAAGCAGTTTGTTTAAATTACTTTATAAAATGATATATTTTTACAGCGATTATTTATTAGTGTAGACATACACATTTAGGAGTGGATTATGTGTCCAGATGCTTGTCAGACAGTCAGACAATGGTGCTCCGCAGGTCTAGAATGGAATAAACGGGCGCAGCCAACGTCAACAACTGGTCTCGACCAGACGTGAGATCTCAGCGTACCGTAGGATAAAGCCCACGTCAGGATATATTGATAAATGCCGAAAAGTGCGGTGAAAACGCCGTACGCCCATTATTTGGGCTGCACCGCGTTGATAAATGAGGGCCACTGTTCCCTGTGAACTTACAACTCACTACCTTCAACGGCAGACAACACAAACACAACATACAAACTGTAGATTCACATCAGCATTCGATTCCAGAGCCAGAAACAGTGTCATTTCCACCCAGTCATTGTGTTCCAAAATGACAGCAATATAGTACTGAATCACATCCCAGCAAGCACAGTCAGGACCCGGACCAATCAGTGACGTCTTGATTGGGGCTAGATCAAGTTAAGCCAAGACAAGTCAGATCTGGCCCAGAATATCACCTGATTTCAACCAAAATTAATCCTGACCACAAAAACGTCACTTCCAGGACGTCATCTAAACACATTTCTCATCACCCAAACTTGCTGTCCAAATGTACATATGATGTCCCGGTGATGACGTCCTGTAAATGACGTAAAGATCATCCCCATATGGGCTGTGATCTGGCCTAGTCCTGAACGTCACCGGGGTGATGACCGGCCGTCATCATGACGTCATTGTGCTTGCTGGGATTAGTTCCTACCTTTAGCCTTCTTCTAATACACTTCATCAGTTGGCCAGGGTTAAACTTTGGAACCCTTGGTTAGAGAGATAGAGCTCTCTAGTTCAGTGGTTCCCAAACTTTTTAGCTCGGGACCCAAAAGAGAAATTTGATGTCTCCCAAGGACCCAAGCTAGTGAAAGTAACAGATCTACAAGCTCTTGTGAGCTTGTAGATTGGCTATTTTCACTACTTCTTAAACATTTGTTTTCTATTCATTTATGAAATGTCTTTGCTTAAAAAATAAATAAATTGAAAAATATTTGAAATGTTCCTAATTCATGAAGATTTTACCATTTTTTTGCAGAAAATGTTTTGAAATAATAATTAAAAACAAAATGTAGGAAACAAAAAATAAAGGGATATTTACTCGTGAGTCGTGACCCAAAAAATGTGTCCACGACCCACAAATGGGTCCTGACCCAGTGTTTGGGAAACACTGCTCTAGTTCATCCTTGGATGAGCCCTCCGTCGGCGTCTCTAGTCATCTCGATCCTCCATACATCTGGCAAGCTCACCAGTACTTTCCTCCCCTGCTGGGAGCTCCCGTTGTCAATGACACCGACCAGCCTCATTCTCCCGGCTGCCATCGTCTCACTCACCCTTGGTAGCCCACTGCCCCCATACAGGTGCTTGTTGGCAACATGTTCATCCTGCATGGTTGATAAGTACTGCATACAGCATTCTTCGGGGTCCAGCATTCACAGCTAGGAGAACAGACTCTACAGTCAATGATAAGAAGCTGAGCTTGATATGGTGGGGGTCTGGGGGAGGAAGGATTTACACACTCTGGCCATGCCATTCAGAGCCCTCCATGCAAGGGATTTTCTCACTTTTAAGGTCACACAGCCCAAAGTAAAGTTTTAATGAAGATAGTATAGGTATAGTTCAATGAAGAGGAAGGAGGAAAAGCTGTCCCTATGTGCTTTACCTGGCGTGCACGTCGCAAACACAGCTCAATTCAATACACATTCAAAGTATACTGACTCGTTTTTGCTTTACCAAGTAAAATGATAAAAGTGAAATAATTAGCCTACACACAATTCAGCTCAATTTCATGGAAATGTTCATATTATTAGCATAAAAGCTGCTAACTGAAGGTTGCTCAATTAACGCACCTGGATAATCCACTGAACTGGAAATAAAGAAAACGTAGGTTGTTAACTTTATTAACTTGTTAATCAATTAACTTCTCTTTCAACTGCCACTGATGCCTTTTAGCAGTATTCACTCCCTGACAACACTGACAACTCCACAAAACTGCCATGTGGCGTAAGCTAGTACATTATTATAAGTTGTTTATGTCACTGTTTTACTTCCAAACACACCGTGTCAATTAACTGCTGTCTCACGCAGTTGTGTAGGTAGGGCAGTTGGTTCTCAACCAGTGGTCCGGGGACCACCAGTGGTCCTTGAGGAGTTTCCAGATGGTCCCCAGCTAAATGATGGAGAGTAACCAAATGGACCCTTTTATAGATCTTTAACTCTTGAGAACGTCCATTTGGTTATATTTTATTGTTAAACATCTGCATTACTTAATTTACAAGAAGTCTTCACAATTAGAGAATGTAGAAGAATTGTTATTCTGGGTCTGAAAGGTTTAATCTCATCAAATGGTGGTCCGTGGCTCAAATGCAGAATAAATAATGCACCTTGATATGAAAAAGGTTGATAACGACTGGTGTAGGGGGAGGGGGTACAACAATCGGAGGAATGACCTGCCTTCATGTATGTAGTAGGTATACATATATGCACACACATACATACAGTATACACACGCACGCCCGCACGCACGCGCACGCACACGCACACACACACACACACACACACACACACACACACACACACACACACACACACACACACACACACACACACACACACACACACACACACACACACAGACTGCCACTATAGGATATAGCAGTAAATGAATAATGCTGTAATACAGAATTACAGAAGTGCATTTACTGTATGCTGCCAATGTGCTGTGTATGCTACTACACCCTCAATATGGACAATAATCAATATTTATCTACCTAAGAGTCTGTAGTGTAGTGCATTGTATATTGCTGTTCATATTGTTACAGTGTCCATTGCATATTGCATTCTGTATGAGTAACAGCCCGGCAATAAAAATATTCTGATTATGATTCTGAACTGCAAATGAATTATATGAATCCTATGTTGATTCCAATGCTTTCCATGTAGAGAGCTTCCCTGCCAGGGAGGACTGATGAGAGATGGGTAGAAGCCGAGTCGCAGTATCTTCAGTGTGTCACAGCAGGGTCAGTGCTTGGAACGGTGATACATGTGCAGTTAACCACAGCACCCTCTAGCATGAGCTAGACAGATGATTTGCTCAACGCGATTTGTCTCTTTTCTTTTTCGTTATAGGTTTAGACACTGTAGCACCACCACACAATATCACAATGCTCTATCATAAGACAAAAATAAATCTTTCTTTGAGGAAAATGTCTTCCACTACAAAATATTAAAGGACCTGAAATAGATAGTAGAGATCAAAATAGCACAGATACAAAAACAAAGCAGACAGGACAGGGCCATGAAAAGATCAAGTGTTATAGTATTACTGTAACTTAAGGAATGAGTTTCAAAGTGACTTCTTGGTCACAGATGGAACCCTCTAGAACAGTGATTCTCAACCGTTGGATTGATATGCATAAGGCCATGGATCCCCATTTGATCATTTTTTAAATATTCTGTGGGACCCCTATCTACACTGTAATCCCCATGTAACCCCCCCCCCCCCCCCCCCAAGGACCCCTGACGATCCCTGGACTCCATATTGAGAACCACATGATCTAGAATATAGAATATTCTGAAATTAAGTAGAGAGCTCAGGGAAATAGGACTTCCAGCTCATGCAAAGCCCTGGTGCTGTTTCAGTGAAGTAATCTCCTGCGGTGTCATTTCTTTCTGTTTCCAACTTGAAACGTCTACCTCAACATGACCTCTTCTAATGCGATTTCAAAGTGTCTTCATTGTTACACAGGCTCAAGAAGTAATGTAACTTACACTTACCGTATGGAAACACAGTTTTCTCATTTCAATGTTTCCTCCACTGCTATTTTGCGGTTTACTGGGATGCAAAGTGCATGGCTGGATCAGCTCTGATGCACAGTTAAAGCCTGTGTTCATGTATCTCTTTGTAACTCTGAGAATGTAGAAATGGAACCAGGTCCATTAGGTTACATTTGTAGACTCTCAGAAGTAAATGAACACTCAGGATTTTACGGTGTAATAGGCTGTATGCACAGCAGCCATATTGGAATTAGATTGGGAATAAAAAGGTGTTACCAATGATACAAATGAAGGCTCTGTTCCATTCTAGTCAAACACAGTCAGGGTCCTGCTATTGTGCATGATGGCTCACTGGAAAGACTCTGCTACACCAGTGGGTCTCAAATTGGTGTCCAGGGACCCTCACGGTTCCTTGAGGGGGTTCCAAATGGCCCCTTACGGGTGAATAACTCTGAGAGTGTACACTCTCTGAGTTATGGGGGTCTTTGAAATTAAAAAGTTTGAGAACCACTGTGCTACGCTAAATGGAACTGAGCCTTAATTAGTATAATTGGTAAGACCTGTGAAGGAAGTAAGGAAGCGGCCCAATTTATTTCGAATATGGCTGGCTGCTGTATAGAGCCCATTGGCGGTGGTCTCCCTTCACTGTTTCTATCTGCTCAGTCTCTGACCATGGTTTAATGGGAATTCTCAGCTGTGACCAGAGAAGAGAGCTCTGATTTCACACTGGTGCTCTCAGCCCTCATTGCGGCCTCTGTAATAATCATCTTGCTTACGGCGAATGCTCCATTGTATATCTTGGAGGTGAAATGTTAGTGCATAGAGGCACAGGAACTGGAATGTCCCTTTTCGACTACGAAGGGTAACCCAAAACCTTCCAGAAACTGAAACTTTCCGGAAACTGTTCTGTGATGTTTCTTTGTTTACGTTTTCAATTATAACCAGAACCAGCCCTGAGGGGGGAGTTAGGTCACTAAAAACAAACTCATTAAATAAGCGGAAATAGACGATCTACAAGCTCACAACGTGTCGAATCACGACACGTTGTGAGCTTGTACAGTATATCTGCTATTTTCACTTTTTGGGGGAACATTTCTGGGTTCCTGAAGAACTCATTAGTAATAGACAGTTAATACTACCTCCTGAGCAGGACCTAAAACGAGCAGTAGTGTATAGAAAACAAATCCAGAACTATGTTAAACTTATGTTTAGTTCTTGTAGTTGAAAAAAGCCATAAGGCTTCAGGAGGAATGCCAGAGTCCTGGCATTTGTGTGTTCCACAAGACATCTCCTGAACACACTTACGGTAAATGCAGTGTTGTGAAAGTGATTCTTTTAAATTAAATCCCATACAGATTTCTGAGGATTCGGTAGCATAACTAACCAGATTACTCAAGAAACAGAGCGAAATTTTAATAGGCCTTATTTATTACACTTTGATTGCCTTGTCTCTTAATTCTATAGAATGCGTGGCATCTGACTGACATTTACAGAATATAATTTGAACAGTAAAGGGCCTAATTACATTACATTACATTTCATTAAAACCTTGATTAGATTCATGGATGGGGTGGTTCTTTAAGCACACAATTAGAAAGCATTTAATTGAGCATTTAATTTAACTGATCAAGCTGACACATTTTTATGGAATATCTGTAAAATGACTCACATTTTTTATGTAGTGTGATGGGTTCTATGTTTTAATAATCAGATCCTATTATCTTACTCACTACCCACAATTTTACATGTAAAGGCCTAAACAGGGCAGGAGCTAATGCTTAATCTGTCGTACAACGCTGTCGCTCACATGAAAACAGCCGATCTACATCACATTGTGACACTTTGTGAACTTGTAGATCTTCTATTTTTTGGCAAGTGACACTGTCATACGACAAAGCATAAATCTGACTTAAGTTTGAAGGTCTGGGTTTCAGGTAGGAAGGGGATGAGAAAATGGGGGTGTGGTGGCTGTCGGGGATATGGGTATAGGAGGTTAGGGGATGTATGGGTTGGGTATGGGTCTTTGCTTCAACTCAACCGGCTTTTTAAGGCTAGTTGAAAACTCTAAAGCAGTGTTTCTCCGACATTTTTATGTGAAGGAACCCCAAATTAACATGTATTTGGCTGCAGACCGCAATCTGAAAATATTTAATATATAAGAAAAGATTTGCAAATGTTTCAAAAATAGCAAGTTCAAAATGCTTGTAGATTGGAACAAACAAAGTATAAAATAGGGTTAAACTTTTCCTTGTTTTGCTTTGGGCCCCCTGGAACTGCCTTAAGGACCAAACCACACTTTGAGAACCACTGCTCTAAGAGGAAGATATGATACAAATATTATTGTAATTCAAATCCTACTGTATATTATACAATTATAGAATTGAGAAAACAGAAGAAACAGTTAATTTTCGCAAACATATCAGCACTCAAAGGTGCCTATAAGAGTGCTCTTCAGTGTGCATAGATTCTGTTCTACGCAGGCCCATTGTTGTCTCCGCCAGGCCGAAAGGCATAGCGAGAGAGTATGTTTTACCCCTTGTCTGTCCGTCCGTGTGTACCGTGTGCGACCAGCTAATCTCTGGCACCGTTGGCTCGGTCGCTCCGAAACTGTGCAAACACACCCCCTGGATGCCAATTCAGAACCTCTGCCCCACATTTTTCACAAGCGCCACCAGGAGGCCGATTTGTGCAAAACTATTTTTTTTTTATATTACTCCTACAGATTTTATCCAAATGTCATGCAAATCAGTACACAGTATCTCTATAGTCATGTGTTCAACACGGATCTGTCCGATTTCCCATATTCCATCCTCATTGCCTAAGTCCAAAGTTTGCAGGATTGGTCCGTTTTCAACAAAAAGTATGCACGCAGCTTGCGATTTCCGTGAAATTTCACACGCACATTCCCACTAGGCCGAGGAAGAAATGCCACCCTTTTCACATTGGCCTGTTATAGCGCCACCAGCAGGTATAATTTAGCAAAACACATTTTTGGAACAAAATGCCTCAAATCAGGAATGCAGTGTCTGATTGCCGTGAAAGGCCTAAGAATAAATGGCACCCTTTTCACATTGGCCTATTATAGCGCTACCAGGAGGCCACAATAACTTACCTGACCTGGCGGAGACTTGTGCTCCAAGGAGCACTTTTTCTTGTTTTATTTGCTTTGGTCCATTAATCGTCTGTCTCTGAGCATTTCTCCTCTATAAACCTTGGACCTTTTCTCCTTCAGGCTGAAGAGGAATTATTTGAAGATACTTAACAGAATTGTAATATCAATATTAGCTAAACTTGGAGAGCTCACAAGCTGTCGCTCTTACCCTCGACCCCAAAGAGAGGCGTCTCGTGCGTCATCCGCTCTCACAGATATGAATAATACTCCTCTTCATTCCTGTTGCCTCCTATAATTGATGCTCGGTTGTACGATGGTGTTGCCCGAAAATAGCCGATGTACAAACTACGATCTACAATGGGTCAGCGGCGCGTCATGAGAGGCACTCATTGCCAGCAGGCAAACCAGGCAGTTGCCTGGGCTCCCTGCCACTAGGGGCCCCTGAAGTCCAACAAACATTACCCCAAAACAATGCATCAAAGTGTTGCAAACATGCAGTGACCAAAACACCCCTTTGGAATGATATCTCAGTAGGAAACCTCCTCCATGGTCTGTGTGTGTGTTGTCAAGCAGAACAATTGGCACGCGGTGATCCATTCTGGTCTATGAGGATTGATTCCCTTCAAACAAGGCACATCCATGAGTCATATAGTTCAGCTGTTTTCGAGGTGAGACACCATTGCAAGACGATGTATGAATCAGGCTTAAGTCGTCTCATTTGAAATGGACCTTAAGAGATGTCAGATGTCACAAGCTTCTCTATAAACACCTTTCCCACCTGGTTATCTTGATTGGTGCATGTGGGTGTTGATTTAATCATTCAGATCGGCTGTCAGCCGGGGGATTTTACTTTGTTTCTTGCGTCCTTCAACAGTTTATTTTCTGCCCCTGCACGAGTGGCAGCTACTTTGCCTTCTGCCACGTGCTTGTCAATGTGCAGAGACTTGGAGAGTCAATAGCTCTTAGCCCCCTTCAGATACACATCTAAAAGGCAATTTTTGCTATACCGTTAAAAAAATAAAAAATAAACGCCTTCCTCTAATAGATTTTCAAAAAGCTTGCTATAATTAATCCCACAGGGTCAATTAATTCAGTTTCAGCTTCACCCAGTTGATGGTTGCTCAGATGGTCATGATGAGCTCCCAGGGGGCAGCTGAGAGGGTTTAAGTGTCTTGCTCAGGGACACCAACACACATATATACTGCACAGTGGCGGACCAGTGACCTTAAGCAGATGGCCTCTATACCCACTTGTTACGGCCGCCCCTAATGCATAAACGGCAACCTTTTAGATTACAAACATGACTACTACTGAACACACGTGCAGTATTGTCATGCTCATTAAATATAGAACATTTAACACATTAGGGAGGGCACATGGTGCAAACTAAAGCACATGGTGGTAAAATAGCTGGGAACTGAGGAACACATGGTGTGAACAAAAATCACATGGACAGGGAAAACAAAACAAAGGCACAAGAAAACATGGCAGGAGAAGAGGAACACAGATGCAGATCGAGACAAACTGCCATTAGACCTAAAGAAGACTCGAGATAACAAACCTACAATATATGATTTGGCCTCAATTAATAGTATGATCGTCAGTGGGCAGCTACTGTGGGAAAAATGACAGTGGAACCTTACTGCCCAGGTCTACAACCTATAATGACTGTTACAGTCCCACATTTAACAAAGGAAACAAAACCACAATTGATGGAGGTTCATCACATTATAAAAGACATGATTAATGCGCGTGTGCATGCACACACAGTCTCTCAGAGCCCAGTGAATTGAGTTGATGGCGGTTCAGATGACATTCGTCCGTCTAGACCACCATAAACCATTAGAAAAGATTATAATTGAAACCCATTTTGTAAGCATATTTTTTTATTTCATTAATTTTGTTTGACATCTTCGGTCCAAGTCTTATTATTTTGCAGCAGGAGATATTAAATTAACTTCAGTCTATTCTATTACGCAGTCATCCATTGTTTCCAATCTCACTGACATATAGGCTACTGTGCTGTATCTTCTCACTGCTCTCTGACAGCCTATTACCTCAAAAGCCATGGCTACTATAACTTGAATGAATGAGGAAGTGAAGGAGAAATGTAAACTGTGGCAGGTGTTCTGCCATCATGGGCTCATGTGCTCGTACTGTAGGGGCAGGAGTAAGATTCTTTCTTTAAAGAACTGATTACAGAACTGACAAAGTTACAGCAAGCTGATAGGTGCCTTATCGCGGATCCAGGATGAGTGCATCATTGGACTGAATCTATTCAAACGTTAGGTAGCCATATCCCGAGGGCATGCCTTCATGCGTTTGTGCACGGTGATAATAGCCTGTAACAGTGAGAGACAATAATGTCAGCATTCCACATCGGGCACAGAATGCACGCTTACAAATGTCAGCAGCCAGACAGGAAACTGTTACACAAGCTTGTCCGGAGGTTCAAACAGCCAGGTTAGACACCACGGATGATCATTCAGCCGGCAACACTGATACCACCAGTACAGGGCCTAACAGAGACCTGTGGGGGATCTCTTTCAGCAAAGCAATCACCTCTTGCCCTCACTCACAGCTATGATACCTAGTGGAGGAGTCCCTTGACATCTAGTACAGTGGTTCTCAACCTTTTCAGGCCGTGACCCCCAAAATTATCATAATGTGAACTGTAGACCCCCCACCAGGACAAGCACTTGGAATGCAGGAGTTGGGGCATTACATTTTGTTTGACAATTTGGCCAATGTTTGACCAGTTATGTTTATAGTATTCTTTGTTTGTTTTGATGCAGTATTGGTCTTTTACTTTTTTTGTTGAGGTATTAAAAATGTCTTAAAAGTCCTTAAATTGTCACTTAATTGTCATCTGTGGACCCCCCAAAATCATGTGGGGACCCCAGTGGTTCTCAACCCACAGGTTGAGAACCACTGATCTAGTATACATTAGTCATTCTCCACGGTGATGTAACAGGAGCAGAGGACGAGAGTGGCAGCAGCCCCTCAACACCTGGGTCTATTGACCCACACAACATGTGCCAAGAGCAGGACAATCACATGGTTCTAAAATGGCTGGTAGCAGCTTCTTGTGCCCCGTGTTCTACACAACGGTGAAAAGGTGATACAACTGGTCCATGGCTCGGTAGGTACGGGCCATTTTGAAGTCTCCAATACTCTACCACGGCTTCGGGCCCGGTTGGTTATACTGGCCAAACTGCCAGCATGATGTAAAAGTTGTGTGTCCATCAGTGCAACCTCTTTACTGCATAGAAAATCCCTGCTCACACTCTCTGCTGCAACAGTACCGGGCTCTCCTGGAACATGTGGGTACATTCTGTGCCCCTTCCCTGTCATGAACCAAATTGCTACATAATAGTGGTGATGATTTACTGCACTAAGTGGCCAGAGGCATATGTGGTCCCAGAACAGAGCACGGTTATCAAGTCAGAGAAGCTGGTCACAGAGTTCGGGCCACTGAAGGTGCAACACAGTATCCAGGGGTGAAAATTCAAGGCCCAGGTTTTCCAGGACGTCTGTTGTGGCTATGAGTACTAAGAGGGGGACCACTCCCCCTTCATCCCCTGACGGGACGGTCAGGGGATGAAGGGGGAGAGTCATCAGGGGAAGAGTCATCCCGTTGCACCCAGCAGCTCTTACGTTCAGGAGAGAGCTATAAACTCCTGTGGACCTCCTCTGTTTTGGCTACCGCCTGAGCCGCAACAAATGTTAGAGGCTTGGATGGATTACTTTGTCAACTGAACATGAGACTCACTGTGGAACGTGCCCTAACCACTCAGTTATCAGGCGACACTTAGCACACACTTCTTTTATTAAGATTTTTTTGTGGGGTCTTTTTCTGCCTTATTGATAGGAAAGTAGGCTGACAGGAATGGGGAGATAGATGGGGGGGTGACACACTGCAAAGGTCGCCGGGATCGGGAGTAGAACCTGCAACACGCTGTCAAGCTGGATTACCAGCAGTGGTATGTGCCTGGACCGCTAGGCCAGTGGGCGACCCCACACTTTTTTTATTGTCATGTTATTAAGTTGTGTTGGGATGTGTTCAGTTATTTTAAGAGTTATGTTTTGGAAGTCACCTTGAGTGAGAGGAGTAATTACAGGGAGCTTCTTCTGTGCTTTAAGTTGAGTGAGTTGGAGTTTTGTGTGCCTTACCACCACAAATAAAATATTGTTCCTATGAGAGAAGTTGTCAGCGTGCTTGAATTCCATTGGTCAATAATTTAGTAAATAAAGTGGCCGGGTGGGAAAGTGCTGAGCATGATGGATGTATATAAATGAGCCCAGACAAAGATTGATGGTGCAAAAAAGTATTATGTGCAAGGGCCATTTACAGTTACATCACCAGCTTTACATTAACACAAACACAAACAGGCCACAAGCCAAGGGGACACAGATGTTCCAAAAAACGAAACAAACTCGAAAAGTGCGCTCCTCTGTGCACAGGTCTCCGCCAGGCTGGGTTGCCTACCCAGGGCCCGCAGACTTTGGAAGTCAGTCATAGCCACTTGGAATGGGATTTGAGAAATCAACATCTTGTACATCTTGTACACATGACCTCAGAGATAATGTAGATGGAGTAGTGGCAAAAAGTGTGTTTTGAAGAAAACAAAATGGCAGAAAATGGAATCTGGCACAAATGGCTGGGGCCCATATGGAGAGTTTATTTTTATATCACTTACAGTTCAAGAGTTATTGCGTTATCCTTTTGGTTATGGTGGGTCAGATGTACAGTATGTTACATGTGACATAATAATGATTATTATTATTATTTAAATAAAAAAAGCAATCAATCAGTGCCACCATGAGGCAGATGTGAAAAATGTGGGGTTCTCCCTTGGCCTACTGTGAGTGTGCGTGTAAAGTTGCACAGCAATCGGGCGCAGCGTTAAGGATTTGTGGCATGTTGTGCAAAAAAGGCCACCCCCGCAAACTTTGGAAGCAAATCTTAGCCAATCAGAATGGAGTAGGAGAAATCTTACAGATTTTTCTTGATCACATGACAACAGAGATAATGTATATACAGATTTGCGTGAGGTTTGGACAAAATCTGTAGGAGTAGTAGATCATTGTGTAGAAAAATGGTGGCGCCGATATTGAACTGGCCGATATTGAAAAAGAAAATGGGTTGGAGGTCCAGCTGTGCTTGTGGCATGTCATTCAAAACGGGCCCCTCCCGCAAACCTTGGAATCCAATCATAGTCAATCGGAATGGAAAGTGAAAATACAGATACATCTTGATCACATGACTATAGAGATAATGTGTACCGATTTGCGTGAGGTTTGGACAAAATCTGTATTGCAAAAATCTGGGTCCTGGTTGCTTTATAACAGGCCGATGTGAAAAATGGTAGCCCAGGGAGTATGACTGCAAAGTTTCACCCTGATCGGTCTAAAGTTGATGGAGATTAGCTGTTCACAGACGGACACGCAAAATCTCTGGCCTTTGGCCGTCCGGCCTGACGGAGACAAAAACAGAGCTAGAACCACAACACAGACTAACTAAATTACTTTCTATCAAAACAAAAGCCTGCCTACGTGCATGCTCTAACTACTGTTCAAAAATACACGAGGCAACCACGCCTTACCTAGGGAGCGTATACGCAGGATTCACCTACACTGTGTTGCAACTAAGTATAGAGGCCTCTGTCTTACCTGCCCCAGGCCCTGGCCTACACACAGTCAGCCACAAGTAGGAAGAATAGCAAAGACAGGGTTTTAACACATCGTGTGTCAGAGGTTTATTAAAATAGGGTACGTTCAGTGCCAGCATACCGACGTGGACGTGCATGTAAACAAAGTGTGTGTGCGAGACGGCGGAGGGTCCTGACTAACGCCTGGAACTACAATAATATTTCTAACGCGATCCTCCATTGCAGAGTGATAGCCGATCGAAAACGGCTCACTTCCACCATGTTAAAAAGAAATAGGAGATATTAAGCTTTTAGTCAAGGAGTTAACATTGGAGTAGACGAACGGAAGCATTTTTGACATGGATCCACATCCGGCCTCTCCTTCTTAGAGACTCCTTGGATGATCCCAAAGTTTTGTTAGGGCGCCCCACGTGGGGAAAATATATATTTTTTAAAATGGGTCAAAAACGGTCCGGACCGTTTTTGGCACACAATGTGTTAACAGTATGCATGCACACACAGTCAATAGGTGATCTGAATGAGAGAGAGGGCTTGCGTAGACACACAACTTTTATTGTCCAGCAGAGGTACAATGTTCGTAGAGACGATACCAGAATAATGATGATTGACGGCACAGTGATTTGAATGGTGAATGGCCCTCCTGCAGTATATGAGAGAGAGAGAGAGAGAGAGAGAGAGAGAGAGAGAGAGAGAGAGAGAGAGAGAGAGAGACCAAGACACATGGAATGTAGCCGTTAGTCTTTCTGTCTGCCTATCTGTTTCCTTGTCTGTTATGTGTCTTTCTCTGTCTGTCTGTCTGTCCCTTTGCCTGTCAGTCTCCACCATGGCTTGCCTGTCAGCATGTTTGTCTCTCCTCGGTATGTCTATATCATATCTGTCTCTGTTTCTGGTCCACAATTCTCTGCCTGAGTCATCAGTCTGTTTCCCAGTAGCCTACCTACTCTGTCACTCTGTTCCTGTTCTGTTCAGTGTTCCTGTGCGGTCCCGTTCAGTAACACTATCCTGTCCCATATGGTCCTGTCCTGTCCTGGCCCTGTCCCAGCCTGCCAAGTGCTTTGTTCCTGTTGGAACAGTTGCTCCAGTCCTGTTCCCTCCAGTCCGGATTTCCCACCCTGTCCAGTCCTGTACTGTCTTGCCCTGTCCAGTGCTCATATTGTTTGTACTCCTCTGCCCTGCATGAGGTCTCCTGCTATGCCCATTCTCCAGCTCCCTAGCCACTTGCCCCGGATATTAGCAAAGTTGTTTGATTTGTCTCCCTTCGGCTGCCGTTGCGTGTGTGTAAAGGTTTTTGATAAAGCGATGGAGAGCCAGGGGGAGGTGCCACAGGGGTGGGAGAGAACTGGCTTGTTTTTAAACACAGCGGCTTGTTATCGGTAGGGGCCACAAATCGCACGCTGCAGCTTTAATGTTCCCTACAAGACGCCTGACATGAGGAAGTGACAATGAAAATGTTTCTTTCCAGCAGAGTTAGGGGCTGTCCTTTCATCTGCCCTTGAGACAGATCCAGATATATATCATCACATCCACAAGCCTGTTTTCTTTTTCTTTCTTTACTTTGAAGTGTACAACAATGATGTCTCCTGGCTGTCAAATAGATGGTAATCCACCGACACTTCCATACAACATATATATGAATTATACTATAGATTGTTTCAGATGAGGGGTGGGTTTGAACTGCCATAAAACATTGGTAAAAGCAGGGAAAACGACTTGTTTGGGAATATGTTTGTTATAAATCATGCAATGATATGTATGAACGCACCTGAGAGCATGACACAAACATTAAAATAACATATTGTATCGTATCCTGCCTTATCTTGTCAGACACATTGCTCCCATGAGAAAAAACTCACAATATATTCTGTTGACATACACCATCATACTGTAGTGGATATGGGTGCATCAAGTGCAGAGCACAAATGTTTGAGATCTGGGACACCATACAGTAGTAAGTGCTTTATTAAAATACGAATTCTACGCTATACACAGTCTACTTGGAATGGATAGTTGAGAATAAGATGACCAGAATATGCAGTGAAGAAATTAGTAAATGAATTAATGGACACATCAACGAATAAGGGAATGGATGAGAATGGATGTACATTACATAATCCAACAGTAAATGAGAAAAGAATGACCATAAATGTACTCAAAATATTCACTACAGACATTGTTTTCAAACATGTGCATGCTCTGCACACATAAGGCCTCAAACAGGGCTCTTTCTTGTTGATCAGAGCGTGAATGCACGATCCTTTGGCTTCAGAACACATGGATTATGCTTCATGCACGTGCTGTATTCAATTCCAACATTTTTATGGTAATATTTTGTCCTTTTTAGAACTGCTGGTATGTTGTGTGCAGTGTGCAGAGAAACCTAATATGTTTTCCAACTGAGGCTGAATAGATATTCCCCATTTTTTGGGGGGAAGCAGCATTTCGTTTTTATGCACCACATATCTGGAACAAACTCCCAGAAAACTGCAGGTCTGCTGCCACTCTTATATCTTTTAAATCAAAACTAAATACCTTTCTGTTTGCTGCTGCCTTTGATTGAGTTATTTTTCCTTTTACTTTCTCTTCTGCACTGTAATTATATATATTTTTTTTACTTCTTTTGTTTTATGCATCCTAATGTGAAATTATAATTGTGTTTCATTTGTTTAATGAAGTGCCTTTTTGAAATGTGCTATACATATACAATTGCCTTGCCTTACAACTGTTCCATTGACTTGCCTATTAGTGTGGTGGGTTATTTTATATTGTTTATTTTACTTGACTGAATTCTCTAGAATTGAACAAACTTTGTTTGTTTGTTTGTCTTTCTCTTAGTTATTATTCATTATAAATATGGCCTTTTAAAAAAAGCAAATTGAGACACAAAATAAGTGTTATTGTCAGACACTCCCTAGAAGTTAGACACTGTGAATGCAGGTTATTTTCTAGACACTCCCTAGCCTAGATCCCTCCCCTTTCCCACCATACCTGCAGGACACAGACATTTCAGGTGTTTGCTACAAGCTCCTTATATGTGGAAGTAAAAAGAGTGAAATTAACAAAAAACCAACAATCCACCAAATGGAAATTGAGTAGAGATGTCAGTAATGCCAGGGAGTAAACTGCTAAGACACCTGTGATAGTGTAACCATTGGGAGTTTACTTTCCAACTGATTGGATGCAGGTGAGTTAGCTACCTATTAGCTGCTTAGCATTAACATTTACATGAAATGGCGCTTAATTGTGTGCTCTAATATTTTACTTTTTAATTAAACTATTCAGGATAAAGCATTTTTGCATGAGGTGACGTGAACATGTGTTTGTATGTGTTGAATTGAGCTGTAGGCCTAGGTGACACTGACCAACATGCAGGCCTAGCAAAAGCTCATGAAGGTTCTACAAAGTGTGTGTGTGTGTGTGTGTGTGTGTGTGTGTGTGTGTGTGTGTGTGTGTTGTGGTTACATCTGATGTGCTATGTATTGTAGTGAAAAGCCAGATATGTATATTATAATAAAACCTAACAGATCATTAAAGGTGCTTGCAGGTGCTGTGTATGTAGGCCTACTGTAGATACAGTAGATAGATAGATAGAGGAAACATGATTGTACAACGAACCTTTGTCACTTGACCATTGAAGGACAAGTCATGTACATCGCCACTGTCGGGTGGAAACCTTGTATGTCCAAAACCTTCCAGGAAATAGAAAAAATAACTTGTGTTCCAATGGATCCAATGTAGTTATCAGTCGGAAGCTCTTGTTAACACTTTTCATTGGTTTAGCATTAATAAAACCCACACACACCACTTTCACTTTTAAAAAATGTTTAGAAATAGCAGAAGATCTACTAAGCTCACAACACACCACAATGTGACGCGTTGTGAGCTTGTAGATCGGCTACTTTTGTGAGATCTAAAGGGTGTGCACACATACATCCCCCCTGCACAATGTAGAGTTTATTGATAGTCAGTATATTTTGCTTTAAAATACTAATTACTAAATTCTAATACTAATTTCAATAAACATAATGTTGAGTGTATTGCTGACAGCCGCTAAGTAGCTCTGTGGTTGAATTTTCTTTCTTTCAGATCAAGGCTTATGGTGTCCCTATAGGAGCCATGTACATGGGTACAAGAGCTAAGGTGATGACCTCAGGCCCGGACGACAACATTGCAGAGTTTGACATCCTGGCAGGGGTGTTGGAGGAGGCCACCCTCACCCCCTTCCTGTGAGTGAGGAGATGGCAGCCATCTGGTTGGTCACTGCCATTGACACCGGGAGCTCCCAGCAGGGGAGGAAGGTACTGGCAAAGCTAGCCAGATATATGGAGGGTGGAGATGACTGGACACACCACTGGAGGGGCTTGTCCGAGGACAAACCAGAGAGTGGGGGGCTCAATCTTTCTATGATGAGTTCCAAAGTTTGAACCTGGTCATCACTTACTCAACTGAGGAAGTCAAGTAGAGGACTGCTCAAGGTAGGAAGGAACCTGTCCTTTTTTATGTAGGCCTATTCCTCATGGCCATCATTCATTCAGTCTCTTTCTTTCTTTCTTTCTTTCTTTCTTTCTTTCTTTCTTTCTTTCTTTCTTTCTTTCTTTCTTTCTCTCTGGATAGGAACCTTGCTTTTTATGTCTTTGCTGAGCTGCTGCTTGGGTTGTGTGCTGTATGCTGTGTATATAAATGTAAAGCTGTTGCCCTCTTGTCATTTTGTGTTTTGCTTAAATGTAGTTCAAGCTGTTGCTCTATTGCTGTCATATTGTGTTGTATGCTGTGTACTGATGTGATTCAAGCTGTTGCGTTATTGTTGTCATATTGTGTTATACGTTGTGTACTAATTTGATTTCAGGCCGTTGCTCTGTTGCTGTCATATTGGGCCCCCGTGACTGGGTGGCAATGTATCATGTTCAGTGACTGTTTCTGGCTCTTGAATGAAGACCGATGTGAATCTATAGTCTGTGTTGTTTCTGTTGTTGGAGGTAGTGAGTTGTGATGTTTCTGAAAAGCAGAAGTGCTTAGATCATTTGTTTTGAATGCCGAATGTTATTTAATTATCAAAACAAGTTATTCTAAACATGCACACACACATGCGCGCATGCACGCACGCACGCACAGTGACTGTAGTTGGGAACAACTGTCATTATAATAAGTCATTATTGTTACTCTTAAATGCATAGATTTATACTGTCTTCTTCACAATGTTCTCGGAGGAGGAGGGGAGGGCAGTATTTCTAAAATCCTTGTTCCAGCCCTGCAGGGATGTGTAACATGGAGGAAATGAGTTGTGGGTTAAACAGTTATTTTCACCTTCAGTTGTGTGAGAATCAGATGCGAGTTACGTTACCATAGCAACAAGGTGGATGTCTTCTCTCACTGGCAGACCAGAGTCTGCTTCACCATTCAATGAGACGAAGAGGGATTGTGAGCTTTGTCATTTGATTTTCATTTATTTAATTGCTTTCAGCCATCAGGAGGGTTACAAAGACAATCGAGGATGATGAAACACAGTAAAGTCATCAACTTATTTCCACTGTAGTCCCCTTACACAAATCAACAGATACTGACAAACAAATAACACAGAATACACCATTATTTACATCAGAAACCAAAAAATTGACCATAACAATTAGCCTAAGAGAGTTGAGAGTTGCCAAGACAAATACGATGTGGTCCCAGCATATGAGTTTCAAATCCAGCACTGGTTACTTGGCCCTTGTGTGGTCCTCATCAGGACAAAGACACACGGGGCATTGTTCATTCATTAGGGGAGTAACTTATTGGATATGTACAAATTTTCCTTGTAGATGACGATGTACAGAGGATGAACATTCACCTAAAGGACCATACTTGGCATTGACTATGACTCACCGACAACCATTCTCCAAGTCCAAACCATTGATTCAACAGTGTGAAAATAAACTTAAACGTGTGTGTGTGTGTGTGTGTGTGTGTGTGTGTGTGTGTGTGTGTGTGTGTGTGTGTGTGTGTGTGTGTGTGTGTGTGTGTGTGTGTGTGTGTGTGTGTGTGTGTGTGTGTGTGTGTGTGTGTGTGTGTGTGTGTGTGTGTGTGTGTGTGGTAACATCACACTGTAACGTACAGTATACTTGTCTTTTATCCTCCACTTTGTACCAATGAGTAGAATTTCATGCACAAGTCTTTCTCCTTTGTGTTGGGTTTACAGTTCTTTGACCCTCAACATGAGGACATTGCACAGCAGCCATTCACAAGTACCAATATGAAAACCATTATTGTCCCATTTATATTCTGTATGTTCCTTTCTATTTATTGTTCTCTGGCTGCACCATATTTATATATCATACCTCAGTAACCCAGAGATGCAATTTCAATCTAAATGGTCTGTATAGCGTACTTACTACAGTAGATTGATATAGTTTTTTGCTGTTGTTTTATTTTGTTTTGCACACAAGTATAAGGTTATTCAGAATGTTCTACACTGACTATACACACTGTACACTGTGCCACACTTCACACTGTTGATTCCTATTGCTGCTAAGTTTTTACTCGTATTATAGCTAGTTTTTGTTTCTTACGATGTCTCTGCAGGAGGCTAGGTGTGTGAGTTTGTTAATAAATCCAACTAATGAACCAATGAAAAGTATTAACAAGATCTTGCAGCTAAATAATACCTTCATTGGAACGCAGTTTTTCTTTTCTTTTCTTTTCAGAAAATGTACATTTATGGACATACAACGTCCCACTGGCAGCGACGATATTCTGTTGGCACTTAACTGTATGTTAAAGGACCATACCATACTCTATTTGGCAGGTTTAGACCATTGATTGATTGATTGATTGAAATTTTTATTAGGCAAAAGAATGTAAAACAACACAGTTACATTTATAATGCTTTTGTCTAAAAGGTCCGGCCAAAAAAGTCCTTGCGGGCTTGTTTCCGTTGGGGTCCTTGAATTAATTTCATAGACATATATAGTAGCAACCAAACAGTTCAAAATCAACATAAGAATACAGAGGAAAAAATATATACCATTATGTACAAAAAAACATGCTCACTGTATACCAGACATTAGGGAAGACTGGTGTAACTGTAAAAAAAATTATAAGAAAATAAGTAAATAAGAAACACATGCTATATACTGTGTGTGTGCGTGTGGTGGTGGCGCTATGCGCTTTATATTTTGACCTACAACTCCTGAACCATGGGTAATCAAAAAACATTTCCCCTACAACCCCCAGATGGACAGACAGACAGACAGACAGACACCAACAACAACTATACGAGGGTGTGAACCTTAGTTTAGCATACACAAGCTTACCCATAATACCTTTAAATTCACAGGTGTGTGAACCAATACGAAATAATAACAGTTGTGTTAATTAAATAGCAATTTTCTATTCTAGACTTGAGGTTGCGCTGGACACAGAGCTACAGTAATAAGACTGGACAGTCCAGCCTA
Organism: Gymnoscopelus microlampas; assembly: GCF_963454915.1. NCBI lineage: Eukaryota > Metazoa > Chordata > Actinopteri > Myctophiformes > Myctophidae > Gymnoscopelus > Gymnoscopelus microlampas. The sequence goes on from NC_139947.1 coordinate 24,014,840, forward strand.
CAGCCAGATGTCTGTCCTCGCAAATTCAGATTCCCATTAGTCCATATTAATTATTTCGCTAGCAAGCTTTCACTGTGTTTTACTTCCAGATTCTTTCCCATCACATTTTCATTCTGTTCATGCTGAATATAAAATGGGTGAACGTATGCACTTACAGCAAATATACCATACACCACCCTTGAAAATCTCACAGGTTCAGGAGAACAAGTCCTTTAAAACCACCGGTAGGAGTGTTATTCTCTTGTTGTCTCTCAGGCTGAGTTATGTGAAAAGCCTTTTGTCACAGTAAGTAATGAGGTCATTCCAAATGTCACTTCACATGAGCTTCTGCCTTCAGTTCAAGGCAGATGACTTCACCATGTTACAAGCTGTGTGGCAAGCGTTATGACGTTTTAGCCTTTGACTCATAGTACTGTACAGTTGCATTTAACATTTGTCATAACAGGATATGTGTGCCTTTTCTTATACTGTAGGGGTGAGCGAGTTCATCCCATGTGCAGGGAGGGATATATAGATGAAGGGAAAGCTGTTTTTTTTTACGCAGCAGCATACTTTTGTTGTAACCGGAATTATCTCTCAGCTATGTTGCAGTAAGTAGTGTATAATACTCTACTTACAGCTGCGGGCGGTGAACTGACAGGAGATTATTTATTTAAACAAAATTAATAAAAATAGTATGCAGCTGTACAAAGAAGGGTTGTCAGGTTGGGTGGCATACATCAGGTGAGATTTGGCTTTTTGTCCCTGTAATAGTTTTTTTTTTTTACAAATGTTTCTCAAATAAGTTTGAACTAGAAAGGTAGAGGGAGGCTGGGGTGGTGGAGCAAAAGCTTTGCCAGCAGCCGCGGGTGTGCCAGAGTCACATTTAAATGTCTTGTTGTGAGAATGGGCTGTGTTTGAAGTGTAGAAATGCGTGGCTCATTAGAAACGCTCATTCAAACAGCAGGCTGACAACTGATTAGAGCTGGGGTGTACTGTATGACTTCTGTGTCCTCAGCCCTATGTTCCCCCAGCCCTATGTTCCCTCAGCCCTATGTTCCCTCAGCCCTATGCCTGTGCTGTGCCTTATGCTCTCTCCATTGTTTGAGTGTGCTGTGCATAAAAGCAACTCACACTACTGGGAAATTGCTGAGATGTTAGTTTGTCCAAAATGTAGGGGCCACTGCTCTCTACAGCCATACTGTGTCCAGTGGATATGAAGCAGAGATGGGAGGCTGCTGTCCACAGTCACACCAAGGGTACTATCACTCAACTACGTTATTAAAAAGAAGCAGAATTCCACTTCCTGTTGATAGCGAGATGCCGGAGGCAGTGCGGGATGTCACCCAACAAATATCACACAACTCCAGTCTTTCACTCCCGCAATTCTGGTTCCTGATTTGTGATCAAGTCAGCATTAAGTGTGACATAGTGCATGGCCAGTGTCCTCATGGGGAATCTGTACCGTGTATCACCCAGTGGGCTGCTGGGAAACAGAAGATGGATGAGATGGGTTACCTAGACAATATAAGGGGGCTTAAGGACCCAGTGAAAGACATGGTATTACTGCAATCCATCATCACGGTCATTAGTTTCACGGGTGAAAAATTGAGATATACCGTACATTCCTTAGTATATATGCAGTGGGGACACTCATATACTGTATGCATAGCAGTCCTAACCAGCAGTGCATCGAGTGCATCTGTATTCCACGTGTGCTGGTCAGTGTGTGAGAAGTGTCTCAGAAATGAAAACACGGCTAAATGACAATGCTAAACAGCTGTGGATCCTAATTAGCGATACGTTCGCTAATCCGGGATGCATGACTCATCAATGATGTGAACCAGCCTCTAATGCGATTCATCTCTTCACTTCATGCCAGCTCACGCGCTCTCATGGTCACACACACTACGCCACACATGTACATGCTTTCTCTCTCTCTCTGGTAAATGTGCACACATATGCGAAGCTTCCGCTACCTGTAATTTGTATGGCACTTAGATTACGCGATCTATACGTTTCATTCTCGACTCTGCTTCTGTCTCTTACTCTTTCTTTCTCTTGCTCTTTCTTTCTCTGAGACACACACGCACGCATGGATGCATGCATGCACACACACACACACACACACACACACACACACACACACACACACACACACACACACACACACACACACAAGAACTTGCTTGCCGCCTCTTTGCTTGATTTATATTCATACCGTATATAAATCAGAATGCCAACGACCAGAACTGCAACAAACCATTCAGGACACTGACATATGGTTCCTCTTTGTGAGAAGACACTTGAACACTAGCTTATCATTTGAAGCTCGACTGACCTCAGTTACAGTACACTACAGCACTGGTGGTCGTGGTGGTGGTGGGGAGAGATAGTTGTTAAAGGCATGTCCCGGGGGAGGTGAGAGGCGGGGGGGTCTCGCCAGAAGAGACAATGAGATGTGGTGGAGCAGAACATATGAACATATGTATATATATGTATGAGAGTTTGAGTCTACAAAGACGTTCCAGAGAAGCGAAGATGGCAGCTTCGCGGAGGAGGTGGGGTGGGCGTGGGAGGCGTAGAGAGAGAGAGAGAGACCATCAGCAGAGGCTTCGACTAAGAGTTAGGGTGGTTATGATACACTGGGAACTAACGCATGTCACAGGGGATTAAAGGGATGTGGGGGGGGGGGGGGGGGGGGGTTTGGAGGGAGTAATTCCTTCCGCTTCTACCCCCTCCCCTTTTTCCATCCTATCACTTGATTGATAGTCCTCTAAATGTTGCTCTACATTTAGATGTAATCGGGCCAGTCTTATCTGAAAAGATGAAAGACCTCTCTATTCTGGGGTTCATTCCATTTATATCCTGCAAATGACACAGCCACTTAATTCATCAGTGCAATATCTCTCCAACCCCCTGCCACAATGGAAGAGTGGTGTAACCCATATAAGGAATAACGGGCAGTAGGAATGACCCCTAGATGAGAATTATAACTGCTATTAATAATATAGCAAGCATGGGGGGGTGGGGGGTAACGTCTGTGGTCAGAACATGGCGCGGTGGCTCTAATTATATTTCAATGATTTAGGCGGATGTCATACCAGCTGTGTTGCTTTCATAGCCGTCAAATGTTTCATTTAGCAGGCTGTACATCAAATGCACGCAGAACCGAGTGAATCTCTAGGGCAGCCCTAGGGATTTGATGACACTTTTTTCTTAAATTATTGAATACAGCACGTGGTAAAAGGATAACACAAAAAAATCCTGGGGACTTGTTTCTGTTGTGGTAGTCATGCGACGGCCTTTGTCTGACAGAATCGAAAAAAGGGGAAGGTCAAAGAATTAAGGTAAGGTCTATGGAAAGATACTCAAATGGTTGACGGACGTACGAATCTTTTAAATTTCAGGAGAAGAGAATGCTGGGGTAGAGATGAAAAATAAATTAAAAGTGAGGGACTAGTGCCGGATCAAAACAATGTGATTTACAGGCGAGTGCACAGTATGAAGTAGGGCCCATAGAGGTTGCGGCCCCAGAGGCGGCCAGGGTTATGTAACATACTGTTATTTTTTCACTTTTTTACTCATTACTAAACAAATGCTGACAAATGCATAGAATTATGCTGTATATAAAAACATACATACAGTATGTTATGCTTATATTCTAGAGATTATGTGCAGTACACATTGCATGAAATAATGGCCAATTTACCCCAAGAATGCACACAAATACACACATTTACAGTAAGATACACTGTGGTCACTGTGGGCCCTGACCCAATAACACAGGGAGCCCTGTGCACCTCTACACCAACCAGGACATCGTATTCTGGCTCAGCCCCAGCCGGTGTCATTTGATGGATGTGTAGCGATCAAACTCTGTTCAAAACTTTAAATAGGATACCTCTTCACCCTAGCTTCTGTCATATTCTTCCCATTATTTGATACAGTATGTGACCTTGTCTCCTTATCTATGTCACATTTCAAGTCATTTTGCCACACTATTCTGAAACGGTCACAGTTAACACTAAATAATCACTTTGCATAACATTGTATAACATACTGAAGATGTTAACACTTTAGCTAGATAGCTTTTGCATCTTAATTCAAATGATATGGAGCACACATCACAATGAAATACGTAGATAATTAAATATATAATTCATTCTTGTGAAGATCTCCCAAATTATGCACACACAATTCTCAGGATTATTGCATACAGAGTCAGATGCAAAATTCTGCATATAGGGAGATTATTTCACCAGTTTGTGTGTGTGCCATACCTTCCTGGAATTGATTGTCCAGTTTATATAGCTCAATATTTGGGAGCCCTAGCCCTTAATTTCTTTTCGGGTATGAATCATTTTAAGCAGAAACAAATTCAAGGCCCTTGTCCTTCCCACAGAATTTCATGATATTAAAAACAAATCATGTTAAATAAAGTTGTTAAAGGAGTATATAACATTGATTTCAGCATTGATTTCTCCCATAAGCTTAATTTTAACAATTTCCATTTGTCTAAATGCTGCTTTATCTTCTGTAAAACTGTGTCCAAGTCTGCTGTTGCGATATGCCAAGATATTTTATACCAGTTTGGACTTTTAAAATTGAAAGAGGTAACCATATCTGATGCAGCGCTTCCAGATATAGGCATATTGCTTCTGATTTATGCCAGTTGTATCCTGATATCTTAGAGAACTTTTGTACTGTTTCCATGAGAAGGAATTGAGGACACAAGGTCCCTTAACACATCAAGTGCCAGAGGTTTTTGAGCGGTGCAACCGCTCCTATAAGAGGGTTTAGGACCCATCCGTGGTGAAAGTTTTTCTTTCCGTCGTGAAAATTTGTCTTTCGCTGTGACGCCATGCTGTGGAAAACACGCCCATAGGCTAAGCTTTGTAGGACGTGCTGTGATTGGCTAGCGAGACACATGATGAAATTAACTTCAAACTTCGCAGACGCGCTGTGATTGGCTAGCGAGACGCATGATGAAATTAATGATAATGTAAAAAATGTAAGCAGAAATTGATTGATTTTTTAAAACGGGGTACATCTAGTGCCAGCGTTCTTACCGTTTACGCTGAGCTGTTGAGCTGAGGATGCGGATGTAAACAAAGGGTGCGTGTGCGATGGTCAAGGGTCCCGACTAACGCCTGGAACAATAATATTTCTAACACGATCCGCCATTGCAGAGTGATCGCACGTCGAAAATGCCTTTTTTTCACCACGGTAAAAAGATATGGAGATATGGAGCTTTTTCTCCAGATCCTATCATTAGAGAGGACAGAAGAGATGTTTTTTGGGCCCTTGTCACATCCGTCCATTCCATTTTACAGGGACTTAGGACGATTCCTAAGTTGCGTTAGAGCGCCCCTTGTGAAAAAAAAAGAAAAAAAGATTCTCGTTTATGGCACTCGACGGGCGTATTTGCAAACACGAAGATTCTCGTGTTTGGCACTCAATGTGTTAATAGCAACAAAATATAATCTGCATATTAAAAAGTAATATGTTCCTGGCTCTCTACCTTTTTATTTCAGTTTAGTTTTTTTCTTCTCCTGAATAGTTTGCTAAATTAATACATAAATAATAGGGGTGACATTGAACACTCTTACTTGATAGACCTTGATAGTGTAAAAAAAGAGGCCTTTAACCACTTAAACTCTGTTCTTAGTTGACAGGATTCCCAAGGGCTCTATGCTAGGGCCCCTCCTGTTTTCGCTAATAGCTGATCTACAAGCTCACAACTCGATGTGAGTTTATATATCTGCTATTTACACCAAATGATAGCACCAGAATAGGGATGCTAGGGTTCAAGTGCTTAAGCCTAAATTATACTATAAGACATCCCCTGATTTTTTTTTGGCACATGGATGTAATTTGAGCTTCTCACAGGCTATGAGCCACTTGGCTCATACCTCCTGAAATTTCTAGTCAGCTCCCACTGCTAATGTCTTACAACTTTGACTGGCCTGGGGATATGGAGCTTGTCAGTGAGCCGATGTATTGAGTTTAAATGCCAAGAGCTATGAGCCATGAGCCATGAGACAAAACTTGTCTCATACAATATAAACTATAGGTCACTGCACAGGACATCAGTCCTTTTCAGAAACTCCAAAGCCCAAATTTACCAAGAACAACTTGGTCATTATGAATAATTCTTGTAAGAACTATAATTTGGCAGCTGGATCTTCATCAGCATTACTCAATGAAATAGAATGAAAATAGATAAGAAATAGATAAGACGAGCAGGATCTGCTCGTCTTATCCTTTTTGGGGATAAGAGTTATCACGGGCCCTCTGTTAATCTTGGGGCTAGTATGTCAGTGAACGTTTTTTAATACTCCATGTGCAAACCATCTAACCCCAGGGATATTTCATAATTTAATTGAACTTTCTGCCTGTTCTTTGGAAAGTTGTGGTAGTTGTATTCCACAAAAAAGGCTACGTAGAGACTAGCTATCTTTAGGTTAATGAAATATCTGGGATTAATTGATTATTTTCTTTCTCATTGCAATGACAGTTGATTGATTACTTTCTCATTTAAAATTAACTTACTGAACGCATAAGTACTGTAGTAACATTGGGTCTATTTCACTATAGCTACTATTTCACTAATAGATCTGCAATTGGATATCATATTCAAGAAGATAAAGATTTCATAAGATACATATGGTGTGTTAATTCATTATTATTACTACAGTACATCTACAAGTTAAAAAAAGAAGAAAATGAAATTTCTACAGAAAAGGCAACAATATGTAACACTTCTAAAGCGTTAGAGATTGGCTGACAGGGCTCTCCTCTGAAAAGGAAAAAAGTAAATAAGTAAAAAAAAGAAAAAAGGATCAGATACTAAGGCCCCGTGTCCATTGGGCTTTTTTTCTTGGCTAAAAGCACTTCCAGGAGCCCGAGTTGAAAATATTTTAGCTTTCAGCAGGCAGGGAAAAGCTCAGGAAAAACATCTTGGTGGACAGACTGGACACGGGCCTAATTATAGAAAACACGTGTGAAAGAATATTGAAGCTCAACTCTAAAACGAGTCGAATAAAAATAAATTGCACAGGGTTTATAATGTTAAAATGTAGTCCATTCTATTTTTTTGACAAAAATTAGTTACCTTATTATGAAGAAGGGGATAAAATTGGTAAACATTTGTCCAATCAGATAAAAATGCTAGACAATTATAGAAAGATACCAGCTATAAACAGACAAAATAAACGTATAGACACAAAGGGCATTAACAGAGTTTTTAATAGTTTCTACAAAAGTTTATATCAGTCTGAGAATAAGACAGAAATAGCTTTTTAATCAAATACCCCAGCATGAATATGAAGACAGCAACAAAACAACTGCAGTCTCTGCGGCAATTAATCTTCACTAGCGGTAAACATTTCCTCAACAGTCCCTCCTCTATCATCTGTGCAGGTCTTCTCCACAGACAGGAGTGCAAACTTGTACTGTATCTCGCTCAGTGAAGCAGTTGTTCTGTCATGGCTGGTAAAGAGGCAGAAAACATATCAAATTGAAATATTGGAACTGGATGTGGAAAAAAGGTCTACCGTTGCCGCTAATCCCCACACGCCAGCACCCTGGGGGATGTTAGGAGTTATGTAGCAAATCAGAGATGGTTGAAATCGAAGAGCAAGATCTGTAATCGTGAAACTGATAAATTACTTCTTGGGTCTCTGTAAAGCAGGTAAATTAACCATTGGGGAGTTCCATCCTCTCACTTGAACAGAAGGCTGAGAATTTTCAGGTCAAGGATGTTTTTTCTTGGTGGGATTAAAATAGAAGGAATGGAAGGCTAAAGTGATTGAGTGAGTTGTCTTCATTTCATAAGCAACACTGCATAGGCTTTACATTAAAACACATGAACTCTATAACTATAATCCAATATATATTCATGAAAAGTACTGTTTGTTCTCTCAAACTGAAACTCAAATCACATCATCCATTAAAGGATGTGAATCACTTCTTTCAAAACGGTAGATTTTAATTCCATCGAAAAGGAGGTGTTTTCTCCTTTGTACATATAGTTATTTTTATTTGTTGATGACTTGTATTCATGTGTTAATATGCTATCTTGATTAATTGAATACATAGGACCACAATGGAAACTAGAAAAAGTGCTCCTCGGAGCACAGGTCTCCGCCAGGTCAGGTATGCTATTGTGGCCTCCTGGTGGCGCTATAATAGGCCAATGTGAAAAGGGTGGCATTTCTTCTTAGGCCTTGCACGACAATCGGACACTGACTGCATTCATGATTTGAGGCATTTTGTTAAAACATTTTTTTTGCTAATTTAGACCTGCTGGTGGCGCTATAACAGGCCAATGTTAAAAGTGGCATTTGTTCCTCAACATAGTGTGAATGTGTGTGCAAAGTTTGACCGCAATCGGACGGTGCGTTCATGATTTGCGGAATTTTGTTCAAAACAAGCCAATAATGCAAATTTTAGATGTCAATCTTAGCCGATCAGGATGGAATATGAAAAATCAAACACACCCGTCTTGATCACATGACTATAGAGATCATGTGTACCGATTTGCGTGAAATTAGGATAAAATTGGAAGGAGTAGTATAAAACAATGTGTTTTACATAAGTCGGCCTTCTGGTGGCGCTATAAAAGGCAGATGTGAAAAACGCAGGGCAAAAGTTTTTCCTTGACCTCTTGGGAGTGTGCATACAAAGGTTTACACAGATCGGTGCAGTTATAGGTAAAAACACGAATCGGCCTGTTATAGAGCCACCATGAGGCTGATTTGAAAAATGTCAAATGGTATTTCTTCCTCGGCCTAATGGGAATGTGCGTGCTTAATTTCACAGAAAGTGCATGCTGCGTTCATGATTTGAGGCATTTTGTTCAAAACGGGGCACTCCTGCAAACTTTGGAAGACATTTTTAGCCAATCAGGATGGAATATGAAAAATCTGAAAGACCCATTTTGTTTAATGACTATAGAAATACTGTGTACCGATTTGCGTGACTTTTGGACAAAATCTGTAGGAGTACTGTCAAAAAATATGTTTTGCACAAATCGGCCTCCTGGTGGCGCTATAAAAGGCCCATGAGAAAAATTTGGGGCAGAGGTTCTGAATTGGCATCCAGGGAGTGTGTGTGCACAGTTTCGCTGTGATCAAGCCAACGGTGCCAGAGATTAGCTGGTCACAGACGGACGGACACACAGACACACAGACACACGGACGAACAGGGGGAAAAACTTACTCTCTCGCCATGCCTTTCGGCCTGGCGGAGACAATAAGTCCCCAGGACATTTTTGAGTTTGGGACAACCAAACTCCTACACACAGCTTTTTGGAATGATTGGAATCTGGGCGTGCACTCCTCAAAGGCTATATAGGTGGGCGTGGCTATGGTGAAAAAGGGGCCGGGTTTGGTGAAGAACGGTCTGTGTGTGGGGAAAAGGGGGCGGGTTTGCTAAAAAAGGGTCTGGAACGCATCATCATTGGTTGGCCGTCCACCGATTGGTTGTGATATTGCCCTGACAACCAACAACAACCAATCAAACCATGGCTGTCCCTTCGGGCTATAGAATCTAGCTCCACAACATGCCATGTACCTATACACTCTAGCAATCAGTGCAGCTACTGCTACCTAGTCTGTCAGTCATTGGCTGCTCAGTGCTGCTGCAAAGTAACTAAGTATATTTACTCAAGTACTATGCAAGTGCTTACAATGCACAGTTTAATTTTGAGGTCCTTTTACTTTCCTTTCCATTTTTGTTACTTCTACTCCACTACAATGACAGCATTTGACAGCTTTAGTTACTTGTTACTTTGCAGATTTTATTATTAATACAAAACCTACAGTAACCACATACAGCCGATCTACAATGTGACGCGTTATGAGCTTGTAGATCTGCTATTTTCTGAAGATTTGAGTACTTTTACTTTGGTACTCAAAGTATATTTTTATGCTAAAACTTTGTAAACTGCAAGCTCCAACCCCCCCCCCCCCCCCCTCCTCCCCCTCCCCCCCACACACACACACACACACACACACACACATACACCCCATACTCCACCGCCCACACCACATGACATACCCCGCTCTGTCGTACAAACTATACAAAAGAAAAGCCGATCTACAATGTGATGCGTGATGAGCTTGTAGATCTGCTATTTTGGAAAAAGCTTGACAGTCTTTGGAAAGTTTGAGTATAGGTAGCGGCAGTGGCTCAGGGGTAGAGTGGCCCTTTAGAGCGGCCGGATGGCAACTGTGAGGTTCACAGTTCGATCCCGGGCTCCCCCAAAATTAGTGTCAAAGTGTCCTTGAGCAAGATTCTGAACCCCTAATTGCTCCCGATGAGCAGGTGCCTTGCATGGTTTCCTCCGCCATCGGTGTGTATATGGGTGAAAGTGTGATGGCAATAATTTTGTAAATTTCAAGCTCCAATTTAACGCTAATGGTCAGCTATTCAAGCAGGTGTTTAACTGATGACAATTACACACAAAGACAGAGAAAGACAGTGAAACTGAATTTGTACTTTTTATAACAACAGTTTTTTGGCTTTAAAGTGAGCCCACATTGTTTCTTCAGGAACAATATTTCTAGTTCTTGGAAAATATTGTACTTTTTACACCAATACAAATATTCGGTTAGAGTAGTTACTAGTAGTCTTTATTGTTGTCTTGAGACTATGTTTTCGCCCCTGTCCGTCCGTCCGTCCTTGTGTGTGTTTGTCCGTCTGTCTGTGGACTTCACGCACACTCCCTGGATGCCAGAGCAGAACCTCTGCCCCAAAATGTTCATACCGGCCTGTTATACAGTAGCAGCCAATTTTTAACAAAATGCCTCTTATCATGAACGCAGCATCCGATTGCCGTGAAACTTTGCACATTTCCACTAGGCCAAGGAAGAAATGCCACCCTACATTTTTCAAATCGGCTTCATAGTGGTGCAGGCCAATTTCTGTGAGTAGTTAATATCCAATCGTTGGACCGATTGGCGTGAAACTTTGCTCACACACTCCCTGAAGGCCAAGGAAGAACCTCTGCCCGACATTTTTCACGTCAGCCTATTATAGCGCCACCAAGAGGGAGATTTTGCTAAACATTTTTTTAATGTTACTCCTACAGTTTTGTCCAAACATCACAGCAATCGGTACACATTATAACTCTATAGTCATGTGATCAAGACAGATCTGTCCAATTTTGCATATTCCATCCTGATTGGCTTCCAATCTTTGCAGATGTGGCCCGTTTTGAAGAAACTGATTGCCATGAAACTTTTGGCCTTTTAACTCTTGAACCGTTGGTCGTACAATCAACATATTTTTCTCCCTGGATTCCTTGGATCATGATGCAACTTATAGGCCCTGTTTGTGTCAGATAAAAAATAGCCATAGTTTGCCATAGTTTCAAAACACACTTTTTGCTACTACTCCTACAGATGTTTTGCCAAAACTCACAAAAATCGTTACACATTATCTCTGGGGTCATGTGATCAAGATGTATGAGTTAGATTTTTGAGATCCCATTCCTAGTGGCTATGACCAAAGTTTGCGGGCCCTGGGTAGGCAACCCGGCCTGGTGGAGACCTGTGCTCGGAGGAGCACACTTTTCTAGTTACATTTTGTGTACAGGCATGCCTCCAGCAAGTTCCCAAAGCAAGGAGGAAGGAGAGGTGCCTAGACCAACCAGGTGCGAACAACAGGCGGGCAGATACTGCCACTGAGGAGGATACTAGAAGGAGTCAGGTAGTGGGACCTGTCAGCTGTGATCATCTTCATTGACTCCCAAAAGGCTTTTGACACCATCCACTGGGGAAATTCATGAACAATCTCTGGGTCTACAGAGTTCCTGAGAAGATGGTTCATATGATAGAAACAAGCTACAGCCAGACTCGAGCCAAGGTTCAAACCCAGGACGGCGACACCAAAGACTTTAAGATCCCAGCAGTAGTCTTACAGGGTGACACTGTTCATTCTAGCGATGGACCATGCGCTGAGACTCGCAATCAATGGCAGGGAGGAGGCACTGGGGTTCTCGCTGGTCCCGAGGACCCGACTACTGCGCAGATGACATTGCCCTAGTCTCGGATACAGCAGAGAAAGGAAGTAAACTATTACTGGCAGTAGAAATGGACTGCAGGAAGATCGGCCTCAAGCTCAATGCCAAGAAAACAAAAGTATTGACACAGAGGACAAAGACATTGCCACTGCCGGCGGGACGCTGCTTGAGGAAGTCAAGAACTTCAAATATCTCGGGGCCTGGACTGCTTCAACGGAACGGAACTCTCTGCATGGGATGAGGAGAGTGTGGAAATCAGACATGGAAGAACACCTCAAGAGGCGGCTGTTCGTAGCTACAGTATAGTCAGTACTGCTCTATGGGGCTGAGACATGGACCCTCACTGCACAACAGGAAAGGGCCCTGGATGGAGTCTACACAAGAATGCTACGAATGGACCACATCAGAAATGTGGTCCTCTACGGAGACGTACAGATGTGCCACTTCAAAACTTCACACGTTACTGTTCTTTCCCTGAAAGTGCCCTGAAAATGCATTTTTCCCTCCCTGTTCTGCCCTTAAAAAGGCACTGTTTTGCCCCTGAAAAGAAGTTGTCACTACACCCCCCCCGTTTTTCCCTTCAACAGACATCCATATACATGAGAACAAAAGAATGTGTGTTGAAGAAGGTGTCAGACTCATTATGAGGCGAAAGGTGATTTGAAGAGGTCCTTGACCAGTTGCTCAAATTAATTAGCATCATAAAAGCAGTGATCATCAAAATAATTCAGCATTTTAAATGCCCTTCTTTGTCCCTCTTATTGCCCTGGGAATCCCCTGAAAATGTACTGTCTTGGCGATGGCAGGACATTTGAAGTTTTGAAATGGCACATCTGTACCACGGGTCACAGACAAAGTCCAAGATAGAAGGACGAGTCTGGCAGGGCACTGCGTCAGGCACCTGGAACTAGTGGCAAGCCAACCCAGGGCAAAGCCAGGAAAGGCAAGAAGTGGACCAGCTACGTAGATGCACTGTGACGCGACAGCTTAGCCAACAACACTGCAGAGCTCAAGACCCTGATGCTAGACAGGATGGTGTGGAGGGCAGCGATTCAGGAGTACAGAGTTGGTGTCTCTAGCACCTGATTTGTGTACAGGTACATACTAGGGCATTCACCGAATAGTCGAATATTCGAATATTCGAATATCAAAGCCACTATTCGACGTTGTAAACCAACGTCGAATAATCGCTATTATTTTAATTATTATTATTTTCTTTTTTTTTGATTATTTTTTTTAGATTTTGTTGATTTTTCTTTTTTAGCAGGGGCTTCTCAACAGCAGACAAGCAGCTGTGAGCTGAGCTCTTGTGTTTGTAGTTCTCCTAATCCATTCATGGTTGATTGTTGTCAAATCATTTCATACTGTATGTGACGTTGTGCCGTTACTCAATGTTGGTAGTGGTGCGCTGAAACAGCAGCGCGCATGCCAGAAAGTTGAGCTGCCAACTCTCACCCTTTGAGAGTGAGAGTCACGCAATTTACCCTCTTCACATATATTGTTTGATGGCAATGACTTATACAAATGAAAGAAGACCCTAAGACAGCTAAATAGAGAATTTTACATTTTAAGAATTGCGTTCATGTGTGCGTCCCTGATGAGTCTCACTCCTAGATTTTCCTGAAAGTTGGCAGCCTGCAGTGGTTGTTGTTGAACATATTGTAGATGGGATAGGCTTGGAAAATCAATTGACTTATTCCAAGTTAAATGAACTGAATTAATAAGTTCGCTACGTTTCTTTTCAACCAGAGCCGTGGTATCGCAGAGCAGAGCAGCAGCAACACATGTTATGCTAGGCTTCGTCGTAGAAGAGTGTTGTAGCGAAAATAGCAGATCTACAAGCTCACAACGCGTCCATCCGTGAGGCAATGTGCAGTTGTACATCTGCTATGCCTGGACCAGCTGATTTGGGTTTAGACCAATCAGAACGCACAGCTGGCTTTCATTAGTTAACCCTTTAATCGCTGATTGTTTTCAAGGCTTGCAATACGGCATTTTAATGATAAAGGCTCGTTTGTATTGGATGAAAAAAATATGATATATCACCGGCGAATAATCGAATATTCGACTACTTTTAGGTCGAATAATTCGAATGCTAAAAATCACTATTCGTGAATGCCCTAGTACATACTGTACAGTAAAAGTCAAATATAGTTTTTGTTCAACTCCTCAGACATTGTAGCAATATGTATATATATAATCCTATATTAAAATTGCCTAGAGGGTCAACCGATGGTGGGCAGACGGTGGGCGGAAGGTGGGCGGACGGTGGGTGGGTGGATGTCACAAACGTAACATGCGGACCTGCGAGGCGCACCATTGCTCCGATACGCACCAAACTTGGCACCAACACTAGACCATGTGTGGGTGCCACAGGCGCACCATTGCTCCGCCCCCCCCGATGTTCCTATTGGCTGGGCTTTAAACAGCCATAACTCCGGTTCCCAGTATGCTAAACACCCCAAACTTGGTATGTGCTCTTAGATGGCCAATAGGGACGGGCTGTACTTGCTTAAGCCCCACCCCCTCCGTGTTCCTATTGTCTGGGGTTTAAACAGCCATAACTCCAGTTCCCAGCATGCTACAGGCTCCAAACTTGGTGGGTGGTGTCACAGACTTCCAATTTCATAAAAATGACCACTTCCGACAGCAGTGTTATAGCAATGTTTAACACTTTAAATGGCCATACTTTGGCGACCATTGCTCTTATCAGCGCAACATAGGACTAGGTCTGAAGGCCTCATCTAGAAAATCTAGTATAATAACAAAAATCACACCCAATGTGGGGCCTTTGATGAGTTAATTTCATTGAGCTATGTGTTTGTGTGCATGTGCTTGCGTGCATCTTGAGTGCGTTTGCATGTGCGCTTTGTCTCTGTGTGTGTGTGTGTGCGTGTGTGCATGCGCCATGCGTGCGTTTGCGCTTTGCCTTCCATGCGTGCGTTTATAAGTAGATTGCGATGCGATGATGTAATGCGTTATGAGCTTGTAGATATGCTCTTTTCACAATTTTATAAAATGCCAAAATAGGTATTCCAGGTTGAAAGTGGTCAAGTGTCGAGATGTCATCTCAAATGTGAATTCCCTTTTATTGAAATAACCAGGTGAACCGTGATGCAGTGAGATAATTCTAAACGTTTGGTTTCACACTTCTTTTTCTTTTGTCTCATCTGAGACTCTTGATTGGCCAGAATATGATCAAGGGAAAAGGTCAAGTAGGTAATTAAACTTCTGAACAAGTACCATTATGCAACAGCAGAGGTAATGGACTCGATTACAGTGCTTTTACACTGCACTCTACTGCAGCTAGGGCTGTGATATCGACTCGCTCCTGCACCATTATGGACGTTATGGTTTCACAGTTTCAGATGTGGCAGTAGCAACCTGACTAAAATCCAGGCGGCAAGGAAGCTCCGCTGGAAATTAAGCCAATACAAACGTGCTTTTTAGGCCTGCAGTCGTCATTAATGGCCTAGATTAGAATATGTCGCTGTTTCCCCCCTGCTGGCTGCAGAACAATTATCTTGCCATTGAAACGCAATGGGGATTAGACGGGACTTTATATTTGTATTACCATTGTCATAATTACTTCATACTTTCAGTCGCTAGTTTAAACTCTTCTTTCAATGACCATGATATGCGTTGTTTTATTAAATTATGGCCCCATTAAGTAGGGTATGCTTCTAGGGTTTATACTGGCTCTGCTGCCCTTCCAACCGATAGCATTTGTTTCCGGTTCCTTTTCGGAACCGGAAATTCCAAGATGGTGGATTTGAATTTGAAAACGGGTCTGGAGAAACCAATGGGTCACCTGATGTCCATATTTTTTACAGTCTATGCTAAAATCCCTATTTTTGCTTTGAATAGTGTACCAAAGTCCTGACGTCACTCCCACTACCCCTGGGTCACGGCGTAATTCTTTGTATTGGAATTCCCATAGGCAAGTCTTAGATCTCGTCATATAAGAACTCTGTTCCAAAAATAAACAAATCACCCTGGCAGTTTGTCAGGTATGTGACTCTGTGGCATTTATGATATTGAGTTACATTTGATAACGTCTGTGTTTGGAGAAAAAAAAAGTGGATTAATTAGTACTTATTCATTGTCAGTTGATGCTTCATATCCATGTGTGTAAGATCACCGGGGGTGGTTTGTTCATTTCTGGAACACAGTTCTTATATGACGTGATGTAAGATTCCCCTATGGGAATCCCAATACACGCTGTCGCCTCACAGCTAGAATGTCCTGGGTTCGATTCCCGCCAGGGACGCTGTGGGCGCTGGGGGCGTGTTCTCTCCTCCACGTCATCGGCGCCCATACCCTAGGTGGGGTTGGCGAAAGGGCCTACTCTGTGTGGAGTTTGCATGTTCTCCCCGTGTCTCCTAGGGTAGTTAATACCCTCACAAAAACATGTAGTAATCCTGGTCACTATACTGCCTCCCCCTGGTCAGCCGGGGCGCCTGATGGAGGAGAAGGGAACTGGTTGGAATAACGTGTTCCTTCCACGCGCTATGTCCAACCAGGGAAACTCCCCCCTGTCGGGTGATAAGAAGCGGCCTGCTTGCTCCTCATGCATTGAAGGAGGCATGAGCTTCAGCTTGGGCTCTCCCTAGGCTGGCAGAGGGTAGGTAGTGCCCAGGATTACATAGGCAATTGGCACTGGGTGAAAAAATGTGGGTTACAAAATCGTGGGATAAAAATTATAGATAGGGAATCCCAATACAAAAAATAACGCTGTTACCCAGGGGGATAGTGCCCTCTAGCGGCAGTGATGTCAGACTTCGGTGCTCTATACAGGTGTGCCTTGAGACTTGCCCATTCTTCTGCCTTGGGCACAAAAGCTTGAAAACTACTGATCTACCATGTCGTTGTCTACGGTATTCAGATTCATTTAACAGACGGTTGTCGTGTTAATGGACAATTAACTTGTATGTGGTGCACATACAAGAAAGGTAGCATGCGGAGGCTTAAAGTGGCCTAAATGATGCCCTGAGGATACTACTTAAGGTCCCTAGATGGTATAGTGCCAGTCACTTGTTTGTAACATGTGGAAACCACACTTGTGAGGCTCTCTACAGTATGTATGGATTCATGTCTCGCCTGAATCCATCGTCCCGGAACAGTATTATTAGCAATTGTTCACATTTTCTCCATTAAACGTTATCAAACTCATCTAAATAAATGAGTCGATTGTTGGCTAAGCCTCACTGCACTGTTAATAAGTCATGGATGTTTGAATTTCATTATTAAATCAATCTTCTCTCCCAGGTGATATTTTCAGTTAGACTTTTAAATCAATCTGCTCTTTAAACTGCATTAAAATGCAAACATTACTTGGACTAAACATAACCGCACATTGACATTGTGGGCTAAAGTCTCATACTGTAATTAAATTAATGGAATCCAGTGGCTTCCTCGAAAATGAATCAACCCATGTAATGCTTTGAAAAATGGTCTGTGGGAGATCGGGGCAATTGTAACACACTCAATTCCTCCCTTAATTAGTGAACGCACACACACACACGCACACACACACACACACACACACACACACACACACACACACACACACACACACACACACACACACACACACACACACACACACACACACACACACACACAGTACATAGTATGTTTCTTAAAGCAAAATGTATTTGATATAAGTAGTCTGAGTTATGAAGGAAAATGTACATTTCTTTTACAGTTACACCGGTCTTCCCTATTTTCTGGTATACAGTGAGTCATGGGCTAAACCTGCCAGACCACTGGTATGGTTCGTTAACATACAGTACAGTTAAGTGCAAAGGAATGTCGACGCTGTCGGGTGGAAACCTTGTATGTCCAAGGTTATGTTACTTTTCAGAAAAGAAAAGGCTGTTTTCCAATCGATCCAATGAAGTTATTATTGATCTTGTTAATACCTTTTCATTGATTCAATTTTGATAAAACTCACACACACTTAACCAATTTGACTCCAAAATAGCAAAAATAGCAGATCTACAACCTCACACACTGTGAGCTTGTAGATCAGTTATTTTTGCTGCTTCTGTGTGACACTGTATGAGGAAGTAGTAGGAAAAACAATTCAACAAAGTTGAAATATGGACATATGAGGTTTCTGCCTGACAGCAACGATATGCCTGTATGACTTAAACCAAAATATTTGACATTTAGAAAATAAAAATCACCCAAATATAGTGATGCCAGGGTTAATGTTGTTACAAGACGACAGCAACACAAGGAAACACAACATACAGGAAATGTAGGTGTAGACTGCAGACAGGAATACTCTCTCTGTTTGGAGGCCAACAATGACGCTAGGGGCTTGTCAGCAATTTAGTTCACAGATGTATGTACCGGTAGGCCTACATCATCATAACCTAAGAGATAAACGTACCCATATATTATTCATAAACATTATGATTAATTGATTGCTCGCCAGATTCACCACCATAAAAAGCTGTCATTAAATTCTAATTAGTTCTACATGAAGTAACAAAAGACCTGGTTACTTTAATCATACATATTTATTAGGCTCAACTTGGAGAAACAGAGAGATAAATAAACACACTGGAGAGATAATTGCCTGAGAAAAATTGCACCCGTTGCTGATCAGAGACTCACAAACAATGCTACATAATAATTAGAATGAAAATGTTGCTCCCCTAATGAAAAACTAGTCTAGGGATTGTATTATCCAAAGATTTAAAATGCTAAATGTGAATTAACAGCTGGGTGCATGTGTCGCATGAAACATAAATTTAGTTGGCCATGTTCAGACTAGCAGCCCAAATCCAAGTCCAAGTCCAGATTGGAATCTGAAAAACATGTGGAAATGTTTTTTATGAATCTAATGTGTACAACATTCATAGGTGGTTTAAAATGTGATTCAAATCTGCTTTCTAAAGATGTGTCTCAGTCTAGAGTAGACACTCGCCCACTGAAGTCTGATTTACAGTATACTTTGTCGTATGACAGTGTTGCTACAGCTGAAAGTAGCTCACAACGTTGCAATGCCACACGTTGTGATCTTGTAGATCTGTTATTTTCATAACATGACAGAGCTATTTTTGTATGACCGAGTATAATTTAAGCATTACTATGTCGTTACCACAGCAACCAATGCAGATAGGTAGAAACCGATATCTGAATACACATTATCCGATCTGATCACTCGCAAATATCAGTGTGGACAGTCAGTGCTAAAGATCACACCTGTCCCTAGCCTAGAATGGATTTGGGGGTAACTGTGAGGTCACCCCAGAGGACATGTTTGAGGAGATTTGCCACTGACAGCTAGGCAATGGTGATTACTCACTGAATGGCCTGGCAGATGCAGACGCAGGAGTGTGTAGGGGAACGGGAATTGCTTTTCAGCAACCTGAGACGATCTGTGGCCCGTAGGCTTAATGACCCTCAGAGCTTGCGTCAGCCCTGTGGTCAAAACTTCACTGTCGGAGGCACTGGCATCTATAAGAACATACCTACGTATGTTCGCTAGAAGCACAAGTTCTCCATGCTAAAAAAATAATAATAACCCCCAAAAAACATCAAAGTGACTGAACATCGGTGTAGAAGGGCTCAGAGGGGTTAACCTCCAGCGACTTCCAGGTCTATGGAGAAGATGGATGGGGTTGTTTAAATGGTGGTTTATTCTGTCTGGATGATTTCAAGGTTCTTAGAGCCTGTTTTACTCAAGGGAAGGGCCTCCTAAAGACAGCTCTCCATCTTCCTCCTAATCCTTGATCTCTGCACTGGAGACATCACTTAGTCCTCAATTACGCAGTCCTTGGTGAGGCCTCCACTGCTAATGCACTGATTACCATACTGTAGTTATCAGAGCCAAGCATTCTGCCTTTCATGTGCCCATTTATTTTTGTCATGTGTCATGTGTCCATGAAAACTATAATCCAAGGATTTCCAATTAAAAATGTTGTTAAGTCATATGGTTCCAGGCTCACTGCCTATACACTACAGTAGTCAATGATACTTATTATTTTATAGTGGTATAGACATTCTAATGTTTCATTAATCAGAGAGAGAGAGAGAGAGAGAGAGAGAGAGAGAGAGAGAGAGAGAGAGAGAGAGAGAGAGAGAGAGAGAGAGAGAGAGAGAGAGAGAGAGAGAGAGAGAGAGAGAGAGAGAGAGAGAGAGAGAGAGAGAGAGAGAGAGAGAGAGAGAGAGAGAGAGAGAGAGAGAGAGAGAGAGAGAGAGAGAGAGAGAGAGAGAGAGACTTTCCTCACATAAGACATACAGAATTGTACTTACAGTAAAAGGACCAATTAGGAACAGGGGTCACAAAACAGATACAGAGCCATGACTGAGACTCTCCCCACCACAGACTGGATTCCTTGTTACTGTAAGAGGAGGTTATACTTATGTAATGCTTGGAACAAAGCTCTCTAGGGAGACTTCTGGGTTTCAGGGCCTCGCTGCAACATTGACCCCCCTTTTGACTTTCTCCCCACTGGGAACCCTGATCTGGAGGACCCCCCAAACGTACCTGGATTCAAAGAGGGACCCCTCCTACAGCATCTAAGGGATACATACAGGCTTTTGGGGTTCAGAAAGGTCTTATCTGATACTCATAACCGCTTGCAATGTCCTGAGGTGGGGGTTGTATGTTCCTTTTAGCTGTGACCATGGTTGGTCAGTCTGTCTGTTGGCCAAACATTTTGAAGTTCAAACCGAGAGCTATGGTTGCAGCTTATCACAAATGACTTGCTTGTCAGTTATATTCATTTTAAAAAAAAAAGTTAAATTAAATCACCGATCATTAATCATCAAGGAAACGACAACAAATAGGTCAGTGGACAAGAAGGCTGGAATTCATACCTTTTATCATAATCACTCTTTTGACAGCTGAACCACGAGTGGAAGACAACATTGAACATCACAATCACCTTTAGATTTGTTATTGATCATTGTGCAAGGAGTGCAATCATCCTTTGATGACGCTTCTATGTATGGAGCACATCGTAGAGGCCCTCTGGGACCTTAGTGTGCCTACACAGTAAAATCCTCAGTGTGCATGTATCCATTTGTGACTCAGAGAGTGTACAAATGGTAAAGTGGAATGGTACAGTACCGTTCGATTTGTACTGTACATTGTTCAGAGTTACATGAATACTGACGATTTTACAGTGTAGCGATTCTGCCTAGCACTACTCAGGGCTGCTGTTACATCCACAGGTTATTGATTACAGCCACAGACAACCTCCAATCAATACCTGAAAGCACTGCAGTCATTGCAGCGCCCATTGCAATTCCATTGATCCTCCATCGCATTTCACAAAAGGTTACAGAATAATGGAGTAGTGTGGAGTACTGTGGTTTACGGGCAATTTCCAATAGTGGGAATCGGTCTGCGTGGTTTGCTGGGTTATTATTGCCAAAGTATCTTGTCTGCATTTAAGTCCAATTTAGAGGTCAGGTTTGACACATCACCTGGCCATTCCTTTCGTAAGAGTGAGGCGCTGCTGTACCCTCCTGAAATTCTGTATACGCAGTGGTGAAAGAAGTACACCGATATTTTTTTTTACTTAAGTAAAAGTAGCACTATTACAATATAGAAATACTCTGCACAAGTCCTGTATTCTTATAACCTTTACTTGAGTAAAAATACAAAAGTATTGGCTTCAAAATATACATTCGGTATATTAAAGTATGAAGTATTTGTGTCCAAATCTACAAGCTCAGCAATTTTCTAAGTAGGGCTTAATTTGTTAGTGTATGTTTTGTAATTTAAAACTATGAACTAAATGTATCTGAATAACTCGCACTTAAGTACAGAACTTAACGTAAATGAACTTATTTTCTTTCCATCACTGTGCATATGCCATGTATGGATGCTTCTACTGCTGTGAGCTGTGCTAGCGGCCCACGCCACGCCACAAGGAACACGCCCTGGTGCTTGTCACCGGGCAACGGCAAACCATCCACTCAATAGGAAACAAGTTAGAAAAATGATAAAAACACAGATGATGCATGCACACAGTAGATGTTCTCCCTGCCAAATACATATTCAGTACATGCCGAGTGCAGGGGAAGCTTAATACAGGATGGCATGTTGGCTGAGCAATCGAGTAATGGGGGGAACGTGGACATGTTGTTATGTCGGCTTATAAAAGCCTTTCCCTGTATCTCGGAGAGGCAGAATGCAGACAACGAGGAATAAGAACGGCGCTCGTATCAACCGCTGTAGCGGCTGCTTCACTTATGACTGATGTTCAACTGATATCATGGTAGGACACACAACAGCAAGTTCCCTCTGAGAAAACTTTTTAGGGTGATTTAGTGTCCACAGGAACCGAATATTGATAAAGAAGTTTTAAACTAGGAGTTGTAGATGTTAAATTAATCACTATTGAGCAACCGCATGGCTTATTCTTCAGCTAAAATGTGTATAGATCGTTTACAGACGAGTAAACGATATGTCTGGATTACTCCTCCCCGCCTGTCAGCTCTCCTGCTGGGCACGGCTGCTGGCTTGAGCCGGCTGGAGCTCACGCTGGTCCACAACTCACTTATTAATGCTGATATTTCACTAGATCTGCCTTTAACAACATACAACTCCACGATTCATATAGCAACTACGATGTAATAGCATTAGATAATAATAGGTTTAATATACTGTTTTTGTTGAACCAAAAACAGTGAAAAAGCTTTCCTAGAGAAGGCTCTCCTACACAGAGGGTTGGAGGGACGCCTCAGTGCACGTGTAAACACACTGTTACTAAAGAAGCGCTCTTGGACATGATGCCCAAACGCTCTGCTGCTCGATAAACACTTTCTGCCGTTTGGAAAGCATTTAAGCCTGTTACTGATCTAAAACTCCAAATCCGGCATTTAGCTTCTATGGGGGGGCTAAACAAGGAAGAAAGATAATCAGGGCTGTCTGGAGCTCGCAGATTGGGTGGCGCCATTGAAACGTGCCCAGCCAAGGTGAAGGTAAAGCCAGTGCTAATCCGCCGCTGATAGGGCAAAGGATAAGCTATGCGTCTGGTTTTTGCAGAGTGGACCCAGGTGTGCCTCTCCGAGCAGCTGTTCCAGGGCCGGCTTCATGTTCAGTGGCGCTGCGCGGACAGCCCTCTCCAGCTGAGCCGAGGCCTGTCGTCTGTGCTACGTTTGATGGCCCAGTGAGTAATTAATAGGGTTCTATTAATAACAATGGGCGAGATGTTCTTTCATCACTGCCTGCAGCCTCTGCACAAGCACTCAACCTTCAACCTTTCCTTTATAACTATACGTAGACATTGGCGATCAATCCTTTTCCTGGATACTCACACAAAACATGTGTGACTGTGACTTATGCTTAACTCATGCTCCGTCGCACGCCGGTGTTGCATGTCGGTGTCTCACACCGGTGTTGTGAAAATAGCAGATATGCAGCACATTACAATGGGTCATGCTCAGTGGTGGAAAGTAACTAAGTACATTTACTTAAGTACTGTACTTAAGTACAATGTTGATACTTTTACTTCTACACCACTACATCTCAGAGGCAAATATTGAATCTACTACAAATATTTGAAAACTTTAGTTACTAGTTACTTTGCAGATATAAACTAGACGCGTCGCAATTGGCAATTGCAAAGTGTGGTTGCGCCGACGCCGGTCGGGACTCGAGTAATACGCCGGGAGGAATACCGTCGGAGACTGCGCCAATTACATTGTCACGTCACACCAGATATCGCTTGCGTTTCATTTTGAAAGGACTGACCCCCCCAAAAATCATGTTTTTGCATCAAACGGTGACATTTTGCGCATTTGTGGCGCCCCCTATGGGTCAAAGTGGAAATGCTTTTGGGGACTTGTTGAGTAAATCACCCTCGACATGTGATTCAAATTTGGGATCGATTGGACGTTTCGTTCGTGATTTTTGCCATTTTTGGTAAAACGGGTCCTCCCGCTACAATTTACGGAAGAACGGTAAGGACTATCATAATGCCGTTTGGATAGGTTTATCGCAGGGGTCCATAGATCACGTGTACCGATTTTTGTGAGATTTGGAAAAAAAATGTAGGAAAAGGAGCAAAAAGTGTGTTTTGAAGAAAATTCAAAATGGCGGAAAATCTATCCTGACGCAAATGGGCGTGGCCTATATGGGGAGATGCGTCGTGACCGAAGGAATCCAGGGAAAAATAAATTTTGATTTTACGACCTATGGTTCAAGAGTTAAAGGCCAAAAGGTAAAATGGGCTGTTATAGCGCCACCATGTGGCCGACTGGTGTGATTCTTTTCTTAATAATTTTGCAAAAAACTATTAACCTCCCCTCCAAGTCTTGTAACTGTAGCCCTTACGGTTTCCGAGAAAAAAATACTTGAATGGGAGTTTTTGCAATTCCCATTAAAGTGGATGGGGAAATTTAATGCACAAATAAATCAATATCAAAAAATCTATCCTGACGCAAATGGGCGTGGCCTATATGGGGAGATGCGTCGGGACCCAAGGAATCCAGGTGAAAAGAAATTTTGATTTTACGACCTACGGTTCAAGAGTTATAGGCCAAAACGTAAAGGGGACTGTTATAGCGCCACCATGAGGCGGAATGGTGTGATAATTTTTTTAATAATTTCGGACTAAATCATGAACCTCCCCTCCAAATCTGGTAACTTTAGCTCTTACGGTTTCTGAGAAAAAAATACTTGAATTTGAGTTTTTTCACTTTTACATTAAAGTGGATGGGGGAAATTTCATGCACTAATAAATTAATATCAATTAAACTATTCAACCAATCTCTTAGCAAAATACAAGCGCACGATTCCCGTTCAAGACGGTCATTTTGATATATGGCACAACATTAGGGGATGTGGGAGAAAACTGTGGGAGGAGATGCGGTTCAAAAAAAGTTTATCTATAAATAAATAAAGAGTATAGAGTACTATAGTCTGGTTGCCCTGTTAGGGCAACCACACTAATTATGATATTATGAAACATACATCAACCACTTTAGCCCTATTTTACATAGGCTATTTGAAAATAGCCGATCTACAAGCTCACAACGCGTTGCATCGTGACGCGTTATGAGCTTGTAGATCTGCTATTTTCAAACATTGTAGTACTTTTACTTTGGGTGCCTTCAGTACATTTTGATGCCAATACTTTTGTACTTTTAATCAAGTAAATTTAGAATTCTGGACTTTTACTTGTAACAGAGTACTGTATTGATACTTTTACTTAAGTAAAAAAATTGAGTACTTTTTTCTGGTCATGCTGTAGAAACCATTGCACGACAAAGTAAGTTAACGTATCTGGGATCTGCACATACATGTATATCTCATATACTGTACACACTAACTCTATGCATTATTTCTATTCGATCTGGCCATTCATTTATATGTGCATCACATCACATCCTAAGGGGAGAATGAAGTTGAGCTGCCAAAACGTCAAGGGAGAGTTAGCCAGTCGGACCTGCTGAGCTCAGAGGGACGACAGAGGCTTTGCAAGGAGGAATAGTGGATGTTTGCACTACAGACACAGTGCATTAATATTTAATACGACGGAGAGTGAACTTCAGGACACCTCGGCACTCCACCGGCAGAAGAATCCCGCTTTGCATTCTGGTGGAAGGCCTCCTCAGGCCGGGCAAACAAGAAGACATTTCTCCACCTAAATAATAAATGGAGGATTTGGATTCCCCCGGGGGAGGGCACTTTTCTTTTGTTGTTGCTGTAGTATCTCTTCTTCCGTTCCTTCCTCTGTGGAATCTACTGTACGCTTTCTACAAGCAAGTAAATGTCAGTGAATCTGTTCAGGTGACTTACTTCACTTGACCTTTGGTGACCCATTAAGGAGAGAGGTGCTGGGCGAATTGGCCTGCTTTGTAGCCTCTAAGTGGTCAAGTGAGAGCTGGGGTTCTCCATACATATTTCTATGATTCATATCCCAATATTTCATGTCAATTTTAAGGCTTTCAACACCAACAAAGGGGAGGGTTAAAGTCGTGGTGAAATGGCCTTTTCTGTCATTTTATTTAGAAGTTTTGGTCTGAAGAGATGGTCTTGGTAGAATAAGTAATACACCGCCTGGACGTCATCTTGTTATTTTTCATTTCACCATGTCTTTAAAATAAACATATATGATTCCCTGTGGGGGAATTTAAGTTGTCATGGCAGCACAGCAGTTATGACACATCAAACTAATCTGACAGTGACCAAGAAATCATAGTAACAATCACCTATTATAATATCTGTTTATCATGTGGAGGTGGCGGCAATCTCATAATGTATTGCTGATAGCTGCCAAGTCCGGTTCCCACATTTTATGGATTTGAGAAGTGGAGAGATATCAGAGTGTGGGCTGAGAAAGGTATTGAAGGGTGCTGCTGTAATGACTGTTATTTCTGCCCAGGCAATGACTATAGCTTCCCACTGTACCGCCACAGTAAGCTGGCCTCAGGGTAGCTGGTGCAGTCGTTGCCATGGTGCAGATATAACCTCGGCAGAAAGAACACCGTCTTCTGACTCACTGTCCGCGGCTTACTTTGCCCAAGAACCTAAGTACATCAATTCCCCTTCCCATTGTCATTCTGAAGACAATAGAATAACACATAAACAGCATACTGTCTAAAAACCTGTGTCATGAGAGCAATAAATGGCAATAAGTGTTTTGTTGTACTTGTTTGCATGTTTCATCATATTATGTAATTGTAATACAATGAGTAATCGCAATCAAGTTAACTGCCACAGAGACAAGCTGAGTTTATAGCAGTGCCATCACGTTGATATGCAGACGGCATTATGAGAACGCAATGAATCCAAACTCCTGTAAACACGTGGGTGCTGAAGGTTGTCATTGAATGATGCCATCAAGCTCATGGCCAATTTTAGACAACCCACAAGTCGTTTGCTTCCTCTGGTGTTTATTTAGCCAGGCATGTTACGATAACACCGGCCATTATTTAAAGGGGCTACTGCACTGCCAGTGATGCTCGTTTCACATTCTTATTGTGATCTAGCAAGAGTCCTGAGTGTCTGGTTTAAACACACAATAAACAGACAGACAGACATTGTGTTTTGCAGGGAAGGAGAATGTAAAAGCTAATGAAAATGCTGTCTGGCACTGAGTCAGGTGGGACTGGGGCTCTGGAGCAGGGCTTAATTGGTCTGTTGCAGCCATGGTTGACTCAGGTAAAAAAAATAAAAGCTTTTCTTTGGTGCACAATTACAGCCCAAAAGGGAATGTGGATACTCTTAAGCACAGAATCTGAATCTGAATCAACTTTATTGTGACATCACAGGTGTTAAACAGTGGGTGAAATTAGTTTTTGTGCAAGCTCCATTGTTTTTGTTATTTCCATAAAAAAATAAATGGAAGAAAAAGAAGGGGGGGCAAGGGGGAAGAGAGATCAATCAATAAAAATAATAATGATCTACATACTGGATTTGCACTTAGTACCTGAGGTAAGACATAAGGTACGGTAAGTACCTGATCAAGACATAAGGTACACACTGTGTAGAAAGAATCGTTGTAATCCTCCAAAATCAAGCATCTCCCAGCACCAAGCGATACCTTTTTCTCCATTTTTAGTTGGACCTTAAAAGTGGGGCCCAGACCCAAAAACGCAAATTTCCCTGACTGACCAACTGAGTGATAATGTTAAACCATTGATCAGAGGGTTGGACAGGCAATCAGACCAAATATTTTCAATCCAAAGTAAAAGAGAGTTAGTCACGGTTTGACCCCACTTGGCGGCCATTTCACTTGTAGTTTTCTTTCAGTGAGCCGACACTCCCAACATAAGACAAACAAACTACACACCAGACAACCAGCACTCATGCTGGCACTTCCCACCACCACCCATAAGCAGTGTTCATTTTTACAGCAAATTCTTTTTTTAGTTTAGTCATAGTCTTTTGAATACCATTTAATTTAGTTTTACTCATATTTTAGTAATTTGAAAGTCATTTGAAAAGTTTTAGTTTGTTGAGTGTTAGTCGACTAAATATCATAAGATTTTAGTCGACTAAATCTACAGTTGATTTTGTTGACAAAAACGTGTTTTGGCAGGCCTTGATGGCGTCGTAACGGCTGATTTTACACTTGCATGCTGAAAATAGCCAATCAAGCTCACAACGCATCCCGCTGCGACGTGTTGTGAGCATGTAGATCTGCTATTTTCAGAGCGCAACACCTGAGCGCAACTGAACATAAAATTACTTGTCTTTTAGTTATACTGGATCTCTTCTCCACTAGTCCCTCCCTAACGTTCTAGTTTTTATTTGTTGACGAAATTGTCACTATATTTAGTCTTAGTTTTAGTCATCATAGCTTAATTTGTATTTAGTTTTGATATAGTTTTCGGCAGTGAAAAAAGGTAGTCGACGAACATTTTTCTTCATAGTTTTAGTCGACGAAATTAACACTGCCCACAAGACAACTTGGGAAATAGACACATCTGAAGTCTCTGCTTATGCTGGCTACGTATGAAGCGCATGTGTGATTGTACCCTCACTGTTTCAGGTTTCCTACGCCCCTTCTTTAGTGCCCACATAAACCACACCTGAACACCCTTTAGGTCATTCAGACAAACTGTTTCTGCCCTTTTTCTTCACTGAGCTGTTTGTTGGGTTGCAGCTGGTGCTCTTGCTGAAGTTTGTTTACACCTGTTTAGTCATCCTGTGACTTTCCTGACTAGTTGGGTAGAATTGCCATTATACAATGGTGTGTTAGTCTTGGTAATGGTTAGGAGGCACTGGAGGGGGGCTTTTATTTTGCTTAACAGTTATCTTCTGTTTTTGTCATTGGTTTGGGAGCTTAGCATTGTTTTCTGTTGGAAACTGTAGAGCTAGTGAGCTTTGTTTTCTTAGTGTGGATTCCTTTTTGTTATTTTGGCCCTGGAGACCCTGTCTGTCTGGCACCATGCTTCCACTTTGTTTCTATTTTAGTTGGCATATTATTGTTTCTCAGTTTTCTGTAAATAAACATTATCGCCAGTTACTCTTAAAGCCTTTCCACAGGATTTTGTGTTTTCACTTCTTGAAAGGTTAGATAATAGAGCCTGCCTGCTTGCTCAGTAGGGGAGTTACAAGCACAATGTACTTACTTAGTTTACTTAATATGCATATCACTCCTTTTCATGGAGGCCGTTAAATACAGTCCGTTGACTACAGTCCGCCAGAGTCCTCCATCCTGGGCCTTCTTTTCCACCTGTTTCCATGTCAGTCCACACTGCTTCATGTCAGTCTCAAGGTCCCTGCGCCAGGTGTTCTTTGGCCTTCCCCTCTTTCTTGTTCCTTGCGGGTTCCATCTAAGGGCTGTCTCGTGATGCTGGTATTGGGCTTCCGGAGTGTGTGGCCAATCCATCCCCACCTTCTCTTAAAGGATCTACACCATGAATTTAAAAAAAAATAATATTGTTTATGTCCCTCAAACGTTTTTCAAAAGGTTTGAGCCTAAATCAAGCCTCAGATATACTCATTCCAACTAACTTCTCTCTAGCTTATAAAGCACTTTCACCTGCAATACCACATTGTCCTGTTTGGCACGGTGCGCTATTGAGCCAGTTTGTAACAAGAAAAAATAATAATAAGAAGAATATATATATATATATATATATATATATATTATTTTTTTTGGTTGGAACTGAAAAATGGGAGGGATTGTACCGTGACGTCACGTCAGGGTGCAAATCAGTTTGGCCTGTTTTGAGACCAATTTACAGAAAACCCCAGATTTGCTGTGAAAGCCTGAGTGTTCAAACTGGGGTATTTTTGGGGATAGAAGAGAGGTAGGGGAGACCAAAAACACACAAAAAAGAAGAAAAAGTTCAAATTCATGGTGTAGTCCCTTTAATCTCCTCTTCCACTGGTGGTAGACCCGCCCTCTGCCAGAGATCGTAATTGCTGGTGTCTGGCCAGCGGATGCTCAGGATCCTCCTCAGGCAGCTAGCTGTTGATGAATGTTTGTACCTTCATCATTATGGTCTTTGTTGTCCTCCACGTCTATGATCCGTACAGTAGTACTGGCTTGACGTTTGAGCTGAAGAGTCTCAGCATTGTCCACTGGCTGATTTCTTTAGAGCTCCAAGTGTTCTTGAGTTGGATGAATGTGGCTCTTGCCTTGCCATTTCTGTCTCTGATGTCTGCGTCCGTGCCGCCCTGACTGTCTAAGTGTGAAGGCTTTTACTTCCTCAAGTGCTGTTCCCTCCAGCATCACTGGATCTCTGTGTGTTATGTTGACCTTGAGGACTCTTGTTTTCCCTTTATGGAAGCACAATGTGAGTAATGTTTATAACCTACCATAATATTTTAAATCCAAATTAAAATAACTATTTCGCAATCAGAGTACCATACCCCGGCCCCTTGCCTTTTCATAATCGCAAGCAATCACAAATCAGTTTGTATTGTGGTAATTGTGCTTTGCCTCTGGACAACAAGAAAGACAGAAAGCACTACTTGCAGGCATATATTTCGCCTAATATGGTTTTATCAATTTGGATGAGCTCGTTGCCCCAGTCCTCTCCAATTAAAAGCCCTATAATGTTTCATACACAGTCCAGCCATACAGTGTACTAGGTTTTTACCTAGTCTTATTCTTTGTCTGTTTATTTTTGTGTTTATTATTATTTTCAGTCAAACAAATTATCAGGAGCTGCATTTTTATATTCCAAATTAGTGTTAGATATGGTTTTGGAACATCTGCCTAGTAACCAGATGTGTTCTGAAAGGACTCTTGCTTTTTACACATAAACCTAGCTTTGCATGGAGGATCATTGGTGAAGGTAGCATGTAGACTATATACAGTAGCTAGTGACTTCCAGCTCACACAGCAGTAAATATGTGGTAGTACCACCATTATCCCTCATCTACTGTAGTTGTTACCGTTTGAACTTGATATGTTCTCATCATTTCAAACGAACTTCAGAACATGCGTGAAGTCAACAACTGTGAATCATTTCCCCCTCTCTTCGATCTGATGGAGCAACATCGTAATTGATTGTGCCATGTCTAAACGTGAACGGATCTTAATTTAGAGAGCCTGGATGGCGGGCATTGGCGGCTTCATCATAATCACCAATCTCATCTCAAAAGCACCCCCCCCCTCCCCATTAGGAATGCCTGATGAGGTTCACAATCAATATGCAGATGAGGAGCATCAATTTGTTCTGACTCCGTTGTCATCATTTTCAAGCACCCGGCATTCCGCCAACTTGCTGGAGCATAGATGTCAACACAATAGTTCTCTCTCTGCGGTTCATTGAGTAACGCACATTTGTGGCGGTATCCAAATGCATGTTTCTGTGGACGTGACAGGGGCAATTTAGAGACGAGTGTCTTGTAATATCTGATGAATCCACACTCCACTGTCGATGTCACATGTAGTTTAACCACTTACTACCTGGTGTCCAGGTACTGTATGTCATTATTAGAACCCTCTATTCTTAGTAAAACTGACATGAGTTGGGCCGCTTTGTGCCCCTCTATACCAAATTTCCTTGCCAAAAAATAACAGATCTGCAAGCTCACAACGCATCGCAACGCAATGCTTATCCTTGATCTCTGCACTGGAGACATCACTTAGTCCTAACTTGTACAGTAGATCTGCTATTTTCATTGAACGTTACGGTTACCCCCATATAGGGACACTGGAGTGCTGTTGATGACAAGTGGTTAGCCACTTCCTACCGGGCATCCCTAGGTTTGGGCACGTCATTATATGCGAAAAACATTCTCTGCAATGTAAAATAATTTCAAAAATACCAAGCTCACAAAAACAATAAAATACCAATGCAATGTAATCTTGTAGATTGGCCATTTTCACTATTTTTCATAGGATTAATTTTACTCTGCAGACAGACACCATGTAAAAAACTAAAAAACAACACAGTTAGTCATGTTCCATGATTTCTCTCCAAAATCTCCTCTTGGTGCTTGGCTCTGTGTGGCACAACTTGAACTGATCCCTGGCAGTGAGGTCCAACAACACTGTGTGTGTGTGTGTGTGTGTGTGTGTGTGTGTGTGTGTGTGTGTGTGTGTGTGTGTGTGTGTGTGTGTGTGTGTGTGTGTGTGTGTGTGTGTGTGTGTGTGTGTGTGTGTGTGTGTGTGTGTGTGTTGAGTTATTAACGTAAAAAACGTTGGCTCAGCAATCACAAACAGAGACGGATGAGGCCTCCCTCAGACTCATGGCTTCTCATCACCCTTAAAGCGGTGGAATTTACTTCCTGTCAGCGGGCCTTCCCCCATACAGCATAAATACATAGCAACAATGCTGAGTGCCGAGCCAAACGGAACAGTGTATGCTGCTCACTGGATATACAAGCTTGCCTTAATTAACCACTTCAACCATATATACCTTGTTGACCAGAGTCCACTAGGGGTTTATACTAGGCCCTCAACTTTTTTCCCTCTACACACCAAATATCTTGGCAGAAAATAGCCCATCTATAAGCTCACTGTGTGTTGGCCCCAGATGAAGCTCTGTGCATAACTGTAGTCCTGGGTTTCCAGAAGGTGGCAGATATACTGTACCTGTTAACAGTTCCTGTTTATTTTCCCATAGCTTCTTTTGATTGGCTCAGCAGAAGATAGGAACTGGTAACACACATTGAAGGTGTCATATGTATTTCAGGTTCTGATCTGTTGCCGAGCCAATCAAATGAAGAGCCTATTTTGGACGCTAGGGCTCAAGTGGTTAAGAGGTTTGTGTTCTTTCTCTTTTTTCCCCCGTTTTTTTATTTCAGCGTTTCCTTTTTTTTGTGGTGGATGCAAAACATCATCCAGCCATGTGCCAGAAACTCTTAGCAAAACTCTCTAGCAAATTTGCATGAATGCTGAGTCATTGTGTCATGTGCAAGTGCAAAGGATGGCATAATCATATCAGCAGGGGCTATTTCTTTCTCTGTTGCTTAGGTTTTTTTCCAATGTCAAGTGGGGCTTGAAAGCCCAGAGATATCAAAAGAAGTGCGAGTGCAGTGAAAAAATGGCCCAGAGAAGGGAAAAAAAACATATAAGGTTATTAAGCGATGCCAGAAATGTTCTTGGTCACTGGGACACATGGCGAAAACTAAGAATCTTGTTCACACTGCTGAGTCACTATACATACTTTTAGGAACTTGCCCAAAATGTCTTCTGGTACAGTACGTTTAATCCAGACAAGGTTAACACTGATTGGTGCCTGTCCTGTCCTTGATACTACACCAGAAACACCAGAAAGGTTCAGACTTTTGTCTCTGACTCTTTGTTATTGATGTTCGCTCTGTAAAAAAAAACCTAAATGAGCTCACCGAATCAATGACATCCACCACTCTCAGTGGAGCTGTCAACACATCTCTGATGTATGCACTGTGCAATGTCTCCTTTGCACCCTCACGCCACTGATGTGCCCCTGTCCCAGATGGCCATATGTCAGTCAAGTGCCCTGGACCGAACATGGCATTGAAAATTCAAACCAATGGGGGCGAGTCATCAGTGAGAGTGTATTCAAAATGTTCAATTTCTCAAGATTTGTACAGTTTTAGGATTACATTTCCCCTGCAGGATCAATAAAGGCCTAAACATTTTTGTTCAGATCTACAAGCCCATAATGCATTGCATAGCCAAAGTAGAAAATAGGGCTCAAGTATTGAGCATTGCATGTTAGAAGATGTAGAATATGGTTGTTTGATTTTAAACTTGTGTTGAACGCTACAAAGACATGCAACAAAAACACCAGATGTATGTCCTTGTCATGCCAAGACATAGTTTCTCTTCCTAACATTGTAACTTTGCAGGGAAGTCAGATTGAATTAGTGTCTCGGTACAAGTGTTTAGGTATTTTAATTGATGATAGTTTTACTTTTGAATGTCTCATTGGCAACGTATGAAAGAAGCTGAAGCTCAAGCTAAGTTTTTTTTATTTATTTTAGAAACAAATACGGAAAAAAACTGTTTACCTCTGCCAAACACCTGCACAGGCTGGATACTGTGTACCACAGTGCTCTGAGGTTTGTCACTGGCTACTGTAAATACAGTGTACCAAAGTGCTCTGAGGTTTGTCCCTGGCTAGATACAGTGTACCAAAGTGCTCTGAGGTTCGTTTGTCACTGGCTAGATACAGTGTACCAAAGTGCTCTGAGGTTTGTCACTGGCTGGATACTGTGTAATATAGTGCTCCTTATCAAAGGCAGCAAAGCTCTCACTCACCATTGCACCCGACTGTATATGCTTATTGTATGTATGAGTTGGGTAGCCTTAATTGGTCTTGTACATACTCACTCATTGGCACATTATTTTCAAGTCCATCCATGGCCTGCTTCCCTTTTACCTTTGTGGGTATACCTCACACAAAACCAGTAAGTATTGCTTGCATCCAAATGACACCCTCTAAACTAAACTGTGATAAGGACTTTCAAATGTAGTGAAGGGTTTGGTGGTTTCAACAGGACATTGTAATTGCTTCCTTAGGCTAAGTGATTCTGTGGGATTCTACTATACTGTCTGCTGTACATGCATGCTTTTAATGTTTAGTTTATGTTGCTGGCAACACTGTAATTGCTGCTTTTAATCTTTGTCTTATACTGTTTGCAACACTAATTGCTGCTTTCAATGTTTGTTTTATGCTATTTGCAGCACTGTAATTGCTGCTTTTAATGTTTGTTTTATGCTATTTGAAACTGTAATTGCTGCTATCTTCGCCAGGGCTCTCGCAAAAATGTGATATCAACGGAACTCACCTGGTTAAATTAAGGTCTAATAAAACGTCGGCGGTGGTAAACAATAGTTTGTGGGATGAACGTTTGATGCATGTGTCTGAGTGTACCTGGGTGTTTGTGGTATTGATCAGTTGAGTCTTGGACGCCGTCAATATTCCCTCCTGTTCTTTATATCCTCATTGCTCCTCACTAACAGTGCTGTATTTCCTGCCGGCCTCTGCGGTTGAGTGTAAATCACCAAGAAAGATGACTTCCGGCCCCTTAACTACTTTGAACCTGGTGTCCCTATTTTGGTATTTTTCAAATTGAAAAAAAGAAAAAAAAAGAAAAGCTGACATTTCTAACATTTTCTAAAATGGCGATATTGACCTACACGGTCTTCTTTTATTTTATTTTTTTACAGGGCTTAAGTGGTTAACAGTTTCAACTAGGATAAACCTGCCACCTTGCGCGACTGTTTTATGTTGTAAGAGGTGCTCAGACCAAACAATGTATGTGTCAAGCAATGCATGGAAAGACTTGACTCCGATTAGACATTAAACGTGCCCGCAGTCAAAGCATCTTTTATCCCATGTAAGCCAGACGTTCTGTAAATATTGTCCTCTTAATCCGACAGAACCAGCTCTCAAAGTTATTACCGCTAATTATGTATGGCTTGGTGCAATAACATTAAGACATCAGCCTTGATGTCGTTCAGTTTAATTTGTCATGATTGACTGACTTGAGCATCAGTAAGAAGAGCTTCCTTACACAGCTTGAGGTCAATGTGAACTGTTTTACTTTTTGAGTGCTTGATATCGCACAGATGTTTTTGGTAGAAAAATCACTTTCACGCCATGTCTCGCGCTTGTGAAAGAAAGCGCTTCTTATTAGCTTTGACACTTTGATGTAGTGTCTTGCATTTCACCATGCACATATTGACTTCTTTCCTTATAATACTGCTCCTGTGGACACTCTCACACCCACTTGCAATTTGCCAAACATGTGAATCATAACGCTCATATCGAGCAAGAAAGAGATACACCCATGCAGAATGAAGGCGATACATGCATCAACAAACATGTCAGCTCTCATTATGTTTCAGCTCGGTTTCCCCAGCCATGAGCGTCGCCCCTTTGATAATCACTGGAGAGGATTTCTCAAGCACAGATTGATGTTTACATTTGCTCGTGGGCCGTCGCTTCCCCCACTTGAAAGACATGATGGAGCGTCACGTCGCGTCTTCTCAGTGATGCCTGATTTACAGTTGGTTGCGCACATCACAACAGAACACAATTGAGCTTGGTTATTTTCAGTGTGCCACACCGGCGCACATTAAGTATGAATCAGTTTCACGTGTGCCAAGGACGACATGAAAGATCCAATGTCCGTCGTACCTACTGTATGTGCTGATTCACCAATGGTGGGGCTAAGTGACATTATCAGCAGAAAGAGGATGTACAACTGAGCCTCACCACCAAGCCAATTTATTTCGCAAATGAGTTCCTTTACAGGAATGTGTAATTATACAGTTTTAAAGCTACAATAGGAGAAAAGGCCATAGGGGTGACAGATAGATAGTCACTTGGTCTTTTTTCATCTTTAAGGTTCTTTCAATACTTCACAACTACTTTGACCTCTTCATGACCTCAATACGGTTAAGGTTGATTAATTATAGAGAGAGCTTGTGTGTAGGGGCCAGTCCATAATTGCAGGCCTGCTTCTTTGCTCACCCAATATTAGTGTGCTTTGTCCCTCTCTTCAGTAATACGTCATGTATTTCAAGCGATATTCTATGTAATGCTGTCAACAAATAATGAATGATCAATTAAGAATTTATTGCATTTCATACACCTGGCAATTAGTTTGCCAACCTTGCAGTTTATTCATAGGAGCTACATTAAAGGTACTGTACAGCCCGTCATTGTCCTCACTCTGCGGTCAATAAACTGCTGTAATTAATCCCTTGACCATTGATATTTGACTGTTTATTTGACTGCTGTTTATTCATCATCTCTTGGGCTACATGTAGTACATATTCAGTCCATTACAGACTAAATATAACACAGTTTCCTATACAGATTCATGTATTCCCATTCTGCTGTCAATACATGTGATTGCCTATTCACAGCTACAGTGCGGCCATAAAGTATTGTATATAAACAATGTCCAAATTGTCCATAAATGATTCATGATACATTTTGTGCATGTGCATGTTTACATGCAGTCATTAAAATGTTAATAAAACGTTACCAAACTTACCTGAATGGTATTGGTAATGGTTTATATAAATCATGGACATTTGAACTCTTTGTAAATCAATAAGGACGTATTTTCAGCTAGAAATCAAGCAATCTGTGTAAAATGCTTTAAAGCACAATGAAATTGAGTGAGTATTACGGTTATTATCTACTAGACCATACCCGGTCGACGCATCCGTGGGGGGATATGCGCACATGATCTGGCAACCCGGGAGGCAGTTCGTCCCATAGCTGGGCAGCCCCGTAACCATGGTGACAGTGTTTGACACAAAAACGCTAATAAGAAGCTGAGATTTGGTGAAATTGAAAAACGGGCTTCACAGTTAAGTTCAGATGGTAATGGTCAATGGCTGTGTGCAAAATCAGAGCAATTGCTCCAGCCAGTGAGGAGAACCGGGTAGCTTCACCTACTCACCTACTCACTCACCACTACAAACGGACAGAGGTTACTAGAATGATAGTAGGATTAAGCAAATTAAGTTTCTGCATGGAAGTAGATTTTCCTAGCACAAAAATCCTTGAAAATCTATCAAATGTAGGCACTGACAAAAGGTTGCTAGTAATGTAAAATATGCAGTGACATTCATGAACAGTTAAACATACCACCAGTGTTAAAGGGCTTTACAGGCCCACATCCTAATTTGAAAGGGGCTTGTGGTCCGACTTCCGTTTTATTCGCTTTTTTTGTCTGCTACGTTCTAGCTATGCTTTGCCAGACCTCCTCTCCAATTTCCAACACATTTCGCCCCAAAAAATCTATCATGCCCTGCCCCTCTGGATAGTGTTTGCATTTGGATAGTGTACTTTCAATTGAGCAAGCTGGGGGCGGGGGGGGGGGGGGGGGGGGGGGGGGGGGGGGGGAGGGGTAGTCGGCATCAATCGCACCAAAACACAGAAGTTGACTGCCTGCTATTTATATATTATTAAATTCTCCTTCTACAGCACTGCCACCCAGGTTTGGAATAGTGAACTGAATAAAAAAGTGTATGTATCAGAAATGACTGTTTGGACAGGTGGATAACTTTAGTTAAACTTGCAGAGTAACGCATTACTTTACCTGGGTTACATCTTCTGATAGTTGTACTTGAATGTTGACATGAAATAATAATCCTGTTTAGTGTTTCATTAGTGTGATCGTGACAAAATAGGCTGTAGTTAAAGTTCTTAAAACGACTGAATAACGGCACTAAAAATAATGTTATCAAAGTTTACTGACTTCTTACAGATTTAAAAGTACAAACAGGTGAACAGTAGCCTGGTAAACCCTCCCTCCGGAAATCTCATTTTCATTTGATGTCAGGAAGGAGTCTGGCATGAACGCCCATTCTGCAATATTGGGGAGTTTCCAGCGAAATCAGGACCTAACCGCGCCTATCAGCGTCGTCGCTCATCGTTCTGTGATTGACAGCTTACGTTGGCCAATCAGGTGGCGAGTTCGAGTGAGCCCGAATGAAGCCGAGTGCAGCCTGAGTGACGCCGAAAAAAGACGAACGGTAGCCATTGTTGTTCTGCGAGTGCCTTCACTTCTTACTTTTGTTTTTAAAACGGTCTCAAACTTCTTTTTTGAGGCACGGAATTTACTATTAAGATATCGTTTGGATAGAATTTAGTTGTTTAACTTCATATATGTGGTCAATTAATCATGACAGAGCCTATTTAAAAATATAAATTCAGAGAACCGGGAGGGGCAGGCTGTGACACGCATGTATCCGCATAAGGCAACCTATTTTGGGCTGGGCCGTCTCAAAAGTCCCGCTGCGTCATATTAGTGACGGAGGTCGTAAAAATCCACTGCAATTGGCTGAAGGGGAAAAACGATCTTTGGCTGAAGGGGTTGTCAGTCAACGGTATTACTCCCGCCCAACTCCAGCCCGCAGCCAATATTGCAGAATGGGCGATCATGCCAGACTCCTTCCTGACATCAAATGAAAATGAGATTTCCGGAGGGAGGGTTTACCAGGCTAGGTGAACAGTACAAAAATGTGTCTCTGGTTCAATAGTTTACATCACATGCATTTAGTCGTCTCTATAGCATAAGATCAAAAAAACATCTTGTACCATGTCTTTTTAGGTTTTGACCTCAGACGGAGTGAGTCTGCCTTTCCACAGATTGTTGTGACACCGCTGATCATGAACACACGTTGAAACTAAGGCTACAATAAAGATACCAAGGATTTGACAGTGATGTCACTGCTATGCAACACGGAAGTAGCACGGATGTAGTGTCGAAGCTGTTAATAAACCACAGTGACATCACTGACGAATCCTTGGTATCTTCATGCAACAAGTCAACTTTTCTCCGCTGTTATAGATTCAAGAGCAGGAAACATTTTTAATTCCCAGCCGCCTTCTCGCGGACCGGTGGTACATGTCCTGCGGACCGGCACAGGTTGGGAACCCCTGGTTGGGAACCCCTGCTGTACAGCACATAACCCAAAGTCTGTTAATACTTTGACTATATACTCATGACATCAGGGATCTCCTGGATACATGGGAATAAAAGGGACGAGTACTGACAAATACAGAGATCTCCATATATGGCCATAAAGGGACAAGGACTGACAGACACACATATCTCCATATACAGTATGGCCATATCTGTCACATTGATAGTGGCTCGTAGGTGTCAAACTTTAGAGGTTTGGGCCTACATGGCCCGAATTTCTAGTTAGTGTGGTTGCCAACCAGACTATCGTTATAGATAAACTTTCTATGTTCCTTTATTTATAGATAAACAATACTTCGGGCCGCTACTCCTCCCACAGTTTATTTTTCCCAATTTAGTGCTATATGTCAAAATGACCGGTCTGACCGGGAATCGTGCACTTGCATAAGGCTAAGGGATTGGTTGCATAGTTTAATTGATATTGATTTATTAGTGCATTAAATTTCCCCATCCACTTCAATGCAAAAGTGAAAAAAAAAAAATCAAGTATTTTTTTCTCAGAAACCGTAAGAGCTACAGTTACCAGACTTTGAAGGGAGGTTCATAGTTTATTGCCAAATTATTGAAACAAATATTACACCATTCGGCCTCATGGTGGCGCTATAACAGCCCACTTTACCTTTTGGCCTATAACTCTTGAACCATAGGTCGTAAAATCAAAATTTCTTTTTCCCTACATTCCTTGGGTCATTACACAACTCCCCATATAGGCCACGCCCATTTGCGTCAGGATAGATTTTTTGATATTGATTTATTAGTGCATTAAATTTCCCCATCCACTTTAATGGGAATTGCACAAACTCCCATTCAAGTATTTTTC
This sequence comes from Gymnoscopelus microlampas, assembly GCF_963454915.1. NCBI lineage: Eukaryota > Metazoa > Chordata > Actinopteri > Myctophiformes > Myctophidae > Gymnoscopelus > Gymnoscopelus microlampas. Next base: position 24,054,998 of record NC_139947.1, read on the forward strand.
TCTCGGAAACCGTAAGGGCTACAGTTACAAGACTTGGAGGGGAGGTTAATAGTTTTTTGCAAAATTATGAAAAAAATTAATCACACCAGTCGGCCACATGGTGGCGCTATAACAGCCCACTTTACGTTTTGGCCTATAACTCTTGAACCGTAGGTCGTAAAATCAAAATTTCTTTTCCCCTGGATTCCTTGGGTCACGACGCAACTCCCCATATAGGCCACGCCCATTTCCGTCTGGATACATTTTCCGCCATTTTGAAATTTCTTCAAAACGCACTTTTTGCTCCTTTTCCTAATTGTTTTCTCCAAATCTCACAAAAATCGGTACACGTGATCTATGGACCCCTGCGATAAACATATCCAAACGGCATTATGATAGTCCTTACCGTTCTTCCGTATATTGTTTCCAAAGTTAGCGGGAGGGGCCCGTTTGACCAAAAATGCCAAAAATCACGAACGAAACGTCCGGTCAATCCCAAATTTGAATCACATGTCAAGGGATGGTATACTAAACCAATCTCCAAAAGCATTTCTACTTTGATCCATAGGGGGCGCCACGAATGCTCAAAATGTAACCGTTTGATGCAAAATCCTTATTTTGGGGGGATCGATCCTCTCAAAATGAAACGCAAGTGATCTCAGGAGTGACGTGACAATGTAATTGGCGCAGTCTCCGACGGCATTCCTCCCGGCGTATTACTCGAGTCCCGACCGGCGTCGGCGCAACCACACTTTGCAATTGCAAATTGCGACGCGTCTAGTTTAATACAATCTCACAAAACGAGGTCACATGACACCATGAAACATTCAGGCGCTTCTGCAGCTTGTGCAACATCTAATGTTTGCATAAACTGTCCCAGAGCCTCTTTGCTTAACCACAGTTCCTGTGTGAATATTTAAATCTGCAGTACATGCACATACTGCAACATCACTCTATGAAAGCATGCCCTGCATAATTTGCATAAAAAGGCCCTCGCTCGGCCACGGCAAGTCTGTGCTCTTTTTGAAAAATCAATAGCTCAGCTGGTTTTCAGCTAAAGCGCAGAGGCCTCAGAACAGCTTACCCGGTCATTCAAATCATATAGTGTATGTCTTCAAATACACGTGTGCAAGCCAAGTGGTTGACCTTTGCGATGCATCTCACGCTCCATTTGACAAAAGCACCAACGCAAGAGTCATTGTAATGAAGTTGCTCACACCCTTCCCTCTGGCTGCAGTTTCCTGCAGTAGTTCCCCACTGTGCCCCCACTGTGAGTGGCCCAATGGTTGTGAGAGAGACTTTAATAAGGCGATGGAGTCTTTGGCAGGATCAGTGCATTTGGGAAAACCTTCCAGGCACTTGTGATTGAGAGGCAGTGCCAGCACTAAAAACCACTTGTCCAGATGGGAGTGATGGCTGATGGGTAATGGAAGACATCCACTGTGGTAAAGGGTAATGTCCCTCCATCGTTTGATGGAAGATCATCAAGAAAACAGTGTATGTGTGCAGGCGGGTGGGCCGGGGGGGTGGGGTCAATGCTAAACAAGCTACACTCCACCCACCCACCACCTCCCATCAGCAAATGGGTCATCTCCATAATTTGGCTTTTTCTTGCAATGTTTTACCATCAAGGCCCTGAGGCCCAAGGATGCAAGAGATGGCTTGGTGATTTACAGAGATTTCCTAAAAGCCCATATTCATCATCTCTACAGTGCATAAGTGCACGTGTCAATTAATAATTAACATATTCACTTTCCAAAAGCTTTTTCATTCAAAACGGAATTGGCAGGGAGGATGAAAATGGATGTACTGTTGGCCCTGCATTATGGTCTAACCTAAGGACCTTCATGAATATAGAAAAAGGTCGAAGTGGAAGGCTCATCTCTAGCTAGATGACGGAGTGATTTCCTGGCACCTTATAGGATTAACCCTCTCACCCACGTTCTCTTTCAGATGAAGGATGAGCAGAGGAGAGGAGAGATGTTGCTGACAACTCATTGGTCCGTTCACTCACTGACCAGTGACCACTAGGGCTTTTCATGCTGCACCATTTTGACATGTTTGCAGCACAGAAATAACATGCCTTTGAAGACCCCAGGGATGTGCTTTTCCTCCAGTAGCATCCTATTGACTGTAACAATCAATAGTGGAGCCGACCTGGAACTTATAAGGGCAAAGGAATACATACGTATACCATTGTAGATTAGTCCTTGCAGATATGACCTTGCTGCCTGAAGTTGACTACCCCATAAACTAAAACTAGATTGGGTATCAAACCATGGCTGCTAACAACTCCAAACATAGCAACAACATCATTTAAGAGTTAAACATGTTAGTTTAACTCTTTCTGTCATTTCCACTACATGCCGAGTGACATTTTGTATTGACCTTTAGTCATTTGTCTCTCTTTAGAGTCCACTACCTGGCTATGCGTGACCCCATAGACAAACGGCTGAACGGCAACATTAGTCACTCACCGTCAACTCTCAGATCCTGCAATCAAATCTACAGTTCAGGTTAATCACGTCTGATGGAGGGGAAAGGAACTGGTTGGAATAACGCGTTCCTTCCACGCTCTACGTCCTACCGGGGGAAACTCCCCTCTCACTCCTCATGCGTTGAAGGAAGCATGAGCTGAGTGCGGGGCTCTCCCCAGGCTGGCACAGGGAGTGTAGCGCCCAGGATTACACGCTTAGGCATTGGCACTGGGTGAAAAATAGGGGTTACAAAATCGTGGGATAAAAATTTAAGAAAAAAAAAAAAAAACTGTCTCTCTGTCTCTCGCACGCATAGATGCACGCACGCACGCACGCACGCACACACATGAAAGAATGCTTAAAATGCTCACTTGCTATTAGGGTTTAACATTTTCCGGGAAATAGCTAATTTTAATTCCCGGGAATTTTCAGACCTTTTCCCGGGCTTCCCGGGAATTCCCGTTAAAGGGTTAAAAAAAAAAAAGTGCCCACTAAAATGCATTTATATGTAGATACTTAAATAGCCAATTTTACACCGAGGTGCCCAAATGTCCCTATTGTGTCCACCTATGAACTTGCACTAATAATGACTTAATTAGATTTTTTTTAAATCATATAAATATAATAGCCTATAGTGCCCTGCCCTGGCGGAGATCTGCCCTGTTGCGCAGCGGGTGAAGACAATTAACTTAACGAGGAGCTGCGCTCAAAACGCACTCAAACAATGTCAAACTCTAGCTGCTGAAATAAACCTTCCCTTTGTATCATTATTGACAAGAGAATTTGCAAAAGGAATATGTATTTATTGTCCATCAGAGCGCCGGTGAGGTCACAGCTTTTCTCTACTTTTGTAGGATATTGATTTGATATCCTAAACTTGTCATTTGTTTGCAGTTATTCATTTATATTAGGCTACTTGCTGGATTTTATAAGACTCCATTTTGGGATGTTGGCTGTATGTTGTCTATTAATCTATATTTTGTTGTTGATCAAATGTGGGGTTTTGTAGTGTGATTTTGATGTGCACATGCATGCGCTGCCAGCACTGACAATCAATGAGACAGACAGCTGTTGTGCAGTTCACTTGTTCTACTGGGTAATTCTAGTAAAATGGTAGTTTGAACGTTCTAAAATGCAAGTGTAGGTAGGGTAGGCTACATTAATGATGATAAAAAAAATCGGACCACATCGGTCTAATTCTCTCTCTCTCTCTCTCTCTCTCTCTCTCTCTCTCTCTCTCTCTTGCTCTCTCTCTCTCCAGCTCTCCGGTCTGTCTCTCTCTCTCTCTCTCTCTATCAAAAGCATTGCTTGGCTTGTGCGCATTTTAAGATGGAATATAGGCTCGATCAAACCTACCTACTGTTTATGCAGCATTTCACTTGATGATGTTGTATCTGAACTAGTCAACTGGTGTCTACCATATTGACAGCAGAGGAAACAGTGAAATCAGCGTGCGTACTGCGCAGGGCAGGCATGGGGCATCACGGCCACTTGTGTTTTATTTTGTTCATTACTGTTACATTCATTCAGTGCGTCCCATATTGGTTCACAACGGGACGATGGGACCCTGCCCTGGTCGGCAACGCGACAAGTAACTTGCCTAATTATAATAGTTATTCCTCCACGCTGTAGATAGGGCTTTCTACTAATTAGTATTCATTTCTAACAAAAACAAAAAAAACGGGAAGCCCGGGAACCGAAGTGAATTCCCGGGATGGTAAAAAAACCCGAATTCCCGGGATTCCCGCATCCCGGGAATCCCGGTGTTAAACACTACTTGCTATCTCCCTGCCCAGGAAAATAGTTGGGACTGTTTGTTTGCTTACTTTGTGAACTCTGAATGTCTACTGTATAGAAAGTCATCACATACCCTAACTGGTAACAGACGTCTCACTGAACCCTCAAGCCCTGGTGTCAGGATAGGCTTGTGACACTGACAGGCCTCGTGTTGACTCATTTTTCCTTCCCCTTGCATTTCACCGGCTTATTTCTGAAATATATCCCAAGAAAGCCGGCCTGTCTGGCTTCTCTGTCTATCCCTTTCTCTGTCATCGAGCTCTCACCACCTCGCAGTTACATACCGTCTTTGTCTGCCCAACGGGGTTCTCTGAATCATGAGCCTGATTGAAATGGGACATCACAACCTCCCCGTATACTTACTCCTCTGTCCACCCCCCTCCCCGTCCCCCTGAGGATCACTGCAAGCCCATCGCCTGCCAGAGAAGCCGACATTTCAAATGACCGTAGATCATAACAGTGATGATAGTGGTTTTCCTACGATGGCACTCTGGGAAGAAAGGGAGCCATTGAAAATGAGTCCATAAAGGCTTTATTCAAGGCCCTGGCAGAGGCACTCGGCGGCTCCCGAGTGCACCTGCGTCTGCCTAGGGGACCCGGAGAGCACAGAGATGAGGGGAGATAGCAAACTAAAAAGGGAGATGTGGAAATGTAAAAGGGGCAAAAAGAAAATAAATGGAGAAAATGGAGAGGGCCAAGGGATGTACAGTATATGGGGCCTGGCATGTGGCAAGTGACCGCAGCAGAAGGGATTGTCCATAGGGTTTTGTAATTTGCCTGAAAAAGACATAAGAGACCGTCCAACAGTTTGAGCAACATGAGTCATCGTTCCATGGAATTCCCTCATACACTGCAGGGCCAATGACCTGAAACATCCTCCTCCTCCAGAAGCACATATGCCCAGAGAATACTCCTAAATGGGCAAATTAGGTGCGTGCGTGCGTGCGTGCGTGCGTGCGTGCGTCTGTCTAAATTTTTTTGTTTGTCTGTCTCTCCGGGTCTAATCTCTCGAACTACTCGATGGATCGTCACCAAATGTCTTGCGCCCACAACTAGTAAGCCAAGGAAGTATAACTCCATGCATTTTCTTTCGCACATATTTTTTTTTTGTTGTAAATATTTAACTGTAATTGTATAATGGATGGAAGTCAATGGTGGTCGGATCAAGTCAATGGGGGTCAGATTGAGCCGAAACATTGTCCAAATTTTGAGTAATAGTCATGTACTGTACAGTACATACGATACGATAGGATACAACTTTATTGTCAGCTCTCACTGAAATTTGCTTTGTGTCCATGACGTCACCGTTCAAGATACAGACAGGACATACACAATACATTACACAAGGTACATTACAGGACACACATCACAGAAGCAGACAGAAACAAGAACAATAGAACATATCCTCTTGGTTTACCGATTTTGGTTTAAAAGCAGAACAGACTGGTGTACAAAAGAGTTCTTTAGCCTGTTTTTCTTATATTTTGGGACTCTAAACCGCCTCATGGAGGGCAACAGTTGATATTCATCATTTAAAACATGTAAGGGGTCGGAGGAGATGCTCTTCGCCAGTCTAAGCATGCTATTGATCTGGGCTTCTTTAAAGGAACGTAACACAACCTCAACTGGCCTACCAACAATTTTAGCGCAGATCTTAATTTGGCTATACAGTTTGTTCTTATATAAACTGTATAGCCAAATTAAGATCTGCACATGATGTCACAGGCTGGCCACATTAAGTCTTAGATCCACCATGTCGTTATTAGACCCTGTCTTGTTCTAAACAAACACGTGATTAAACATGACTAAAAACAATAACTCTGACCATAAGTATTGTAATTATTAAGATAATGATGCACTTACTGCCTAGAACATGAGTGAGAAGGCTGTCGATCAATTGTGGAGCAACAATCCTTGTTTCTCCTAAATCTGTTGATATATACTGTATGGCATAAATCCCAGGTTGTAAGGTGGTATCACTGTGTGCTGTTGAATGATTGAAGACTTCTCAGTGGCTCAGGGGGTACTATGAGTGGTGGTACCAATTCAAATGAACTATTAATTGCTGATGATTTAAAATGAGAACCAAGAACAACCCTGTGCTTTTGCCTCGAAGTACCAGGTCATACTGGAATGCAAATAAAAAGTGCTATTACTGGGATTTGAGTGTTTTTATGCAAGTGCTCAAATGAAGGAGGGCTTTGGCATCTATTATTTACATGTACTGCGTATTAGTGTGTACTACTGCAATCTTTGGACTTTTGTTAGTTTTTGGTATCAATTTGTAAACATTCAGATGCTAATAAGACTAGCAGGTCTTTTGTGTGTTCTAAAGTATTAGCCAACATGTCTTTTTAATTTTAATAAATTAATGTATGAACTTGTTTTCAACTTGATTTAAAATATAAAATAATATAAAAAATATCCTTAAAAGGTAGTTAAGTTAATCAGGCTCTACATTTTATCATCCACTAATTATAGAGAATTTCAGTTTTTGTGCACAGCCTGTTCCCATCTGCTTAAAAGTTCTGTTTTAGTTGTACTCATAGGGCTAAGATGAGGTGCTTCGTGTACTGTATGTGGCCCCTGATTGCTAATGATTGCCATTAGCTTTCTCCATAATGACCACCCCAAGGATTAGATGACAGTGTGACAGCATGTGTTCAGCTGTAATAACCATTCATTTTGGCTCAGTGGCTCAAATTCTAGCTCCTCTCTGTATGCACAGTCTTTATCTGTGCCATTGTAATGCAAGAGAATAGCCTGCTGGGCGCAGCTCTGCTCAAGCGATCTACGATAATGTGCCAACCACAAAAAATGTCAAGGATTTCATTAAGAGTTTGCCCCTCGATGCTTTGCCCTTATCACTCAATGGATTTATCAATCAACCTTCTATGTACTGTATTCACACCTGTGTACGTGTATCTGTCTATATGTTTGTCTGATAATATTATGCATTTCATAATGAGACTGAAGGACACATCGACACAAGACTGCAGGGTGAAGTGTCTTGCTCAAGGACACTTCAACACAAGGCCAGGTTTAGCCGGGGATTGAACTGTGAACCTTCCAGTTCACAGGGGGCTGCTCTAACTGCTGAGCCACTGCCACCCATGGGCATGGCAATGGACTTTTGGTCTTTTCTGGACTGGAGAAGAGCAGAGTGCATTAAGTTGGGGGTTACGGGTGGATTTAAATGATTGCTTTTTCATTACAGCACTGTGCTACATTCAGTAGTACTCATTTCCACAGTGTCATGCAAAAGCCTTGGAACTGTTGTTTATCCCACAACGTTCTTGTGTGGGAAGTGCAGATTCATCAACAACAAATCTGCAGCCCCTCACACGGGCCGCCAAGAGCAAATGATATAACATTTTCTTGGAAATAACACATGCATTTAATACAGTACTGGTCCAATGAGGAGTACTTTCCGGTGAAAGAGCTTGTTCGATGATGTTCGGCGACGAGCCAAACAGAACCTGGCAGGAGGTGTAATAATCTGTAGTTGACCAATCAGTAAGCCTTCTATTCAGGTGAAACATACAGTATATAAATGCCTTCAATATTATCAATCAATATTCTTTGTATCCAACGATTATGGTACAAGCTTTTAGCCACTGCCACACGTGGGTTAGAATGTATAGAAATGTAACATACATAAAGAAGGTTTTTATGATTTAGTAGATTTCTATCTGAGTGTGCTAACTGGCAACTAAAATGACAAAAATAGCACAATAAATGACTGTGCATCCTGCTACAGGCACCTTGTGTGCAATGTTGACATTTTGGCCTGAGGGTGATTGGTTAGGGTTCTTCCTCTGGTCACTAAATTCAGTCGGGTCCATGCTCTGGGGAGTAGAAAAGTGCACAGCCAATTCCATGGCAATGCAGCCAGTACTTTTAGTAATCTTATAGCCAGTTTGTTTGTTTTAGTTTTTCACACATGAAAACAACTAGCATGCTTCAACTTTATTGTCACATCAAGTGTTTACAGGTGTAAAAAACACACAAACAAAAAAGTGCTGGAATGAAGGATTCAAGTTTGAGATTTTCGGGTTATTTATGGTTATTTCTTCCACTTGTAGACTGCATTGCTGTAATAATTGACGATGGATTTCCCTAATGTTTGTTGTGACAAGTGGCAGCAGTGACAGGCATGATCTATTTCTGGGAAATTGCCCTAAAGCTTTTTCTCTCGTTATCTTCTCTTCTTTCAGCACATGAAGGCTGACATATTGTACACTGTGGAGACACATGACCAAGGCACACCACTTAGCCCCCCTCCCACACACACACACACACACACACACACACACACACACACACACACACACACACACACACACACACACACACACACACACACACACACACACACACACACACACACACACACACACACACACACACACACACACACACAATTATGTTTTATGTCACTGGAATATAGGCTATTACACATTGCTGCTGCATATATTAGCATTTTCCGTAAGTTAATGGTATGCATAGTAATTTAATGGTATGTGTTAATATAAAGGCTGACCTAAATAATCCGCTTGCATTCAGCAAGATGATTAATAGGTGGACACAAAGGTACAGTATAATCACAGTATGTGGCTGACCTCTTGTGCTCAGAGCTTTGTGTGTGGCCGCTCACGTATTCGTGTGTGTGTGTGTGTGTGTGTGTGTGTGTGTGTGTGTGTGTGTGTGTGTGTGTGTGTCAAGGGGCTCCAGTGTCCAGCCAGTGACATCCCCCGCTCCCCTACACACACCGAAAAACAACCTGCTATTCTAGGAGCAAGGTAACAATCAACGTGGCCAAGATCGTTAGCCTGAGTTTTCCCCGCGGGCCAGACACAGAAAATAACTTTCCTTTTTTCCCTGTCATCTGCAGATACTGGGGTAAATGAAGACATACAGCCCCTGGGTCCGGCTGCCTGCTCAAGGTAACCTCTGCTGTCAGCGTACATTTACTAATGCTGGACTGTGAGTTGGGGGGGGGGGGGGGGTGTGGGGTGATGGAAAGAAAGTAATATGCTACCACAGTAATAATACCCCCCCCCCCCCCTCCATGTATTAATACATACGCTCCCACCCCCATCGTTTCATTTCCATGTGTGAATATAGAATGGAGCATATAGCGTGTCAGAGTAAAGAGTATTTTCTCACTGTCATGTTACGTCCTGTGGCTGTTTTAGTGCATGCATGCACTTGAGGGAGCTCTGTGTGTGTGTTTGTGTGTGTCCATAATCTGTTTACTATGCTTACTTGGAGGAACTGGCAGCATATAAGAACTGTAAACAATATACTCTGTGTATATATATATATACTGTGCTGCCTTCTACAGTGCTCACCAACACACGCACGCGCGCACACACACACACACACACACACACACACACACACACACACACACACACACACACACACACACACACACACACACACACACACACACACACACACACACACACACTCCATTAAATTCCGCTATTGTGCAAGCACGCTTTGATTAAAGTAACTTCTATCGCTATAGTGCACCTGGCCTTATAGGATAGCCTTCATGTATTCCAGTGAGAAAGACCAACAGGGTCTGAGAAGTGAGGACTGCCCTCGGAGACTCCGTTTTTTCCCCACATAGTCATTTTTAAACAAAGTCTAAAAGTGGACCAAAAAGGACCAACAGAAAAGGGACGCATGGTTCTTTTTGCATTCACATTGTTAGTTCCTTTAAAAGAAGGCTCAGTTCTCTTTCTTGTCAACTTCAGCTCTGATGGGGCCTCAGTTCTCTTTATGTTAGTTAACTTTTAGTGTTGACACAACATCATTCTGTCAACGGCATGAGCGCAGAGGGCTAAAATACACTAAACATGGAGCGCTTTGTGTTTTCAATGCAGACGTTAAGCGAATTGCAATGCAGACTTTTATTTTTTGTTTCATCACTTCCCATTTAAATTCTTGATCCAGTATCTGTATGAGTTCTCTCTCGTGATTGAATGAAATTGGTATCTGACCATGAAAATGAGCTGGAGACAAGGGAAGACCATTTTTACTGAACAAACACTCTGCAGCAATGATTACTTTGGGGATATAGATATATTTAACACTTTTTAACAAAATAATATCACTTACGGCACCTTTTAATAATGAATAATCAGGCTGTCGAGAGAGTACGAAGCTTCAATTTCCAGGGGACCACCATTTCTTCCTCTCTTAGATGGAATATCAATGTCAGCCATGTTGTGCCATAGCCCATCAACAATTGTTCTTATTGTAACTACACAAGAAGCTTAAGGTGTCAAAGGCAGGGATGTGTGATTTTTACAGAGCTAGAAAGTGTTCTCATTCTCACAGTGTGGTATGGAAGCTGATGAGATGAAGACAGGAAGGAGCTTAATAAGGTTGTGAAAGCAGCATCAAAAATAATTGGTCAGGATTTTACGCGCGCGCGTGTGTGTGTGTGTGTGTGTGTGTGTGTGTGTGTGTGTGTGTGTACAGTATATGTATATAGGGACCCTATAGGGACCCTTCTCATCCTGCCAAGAAATACACCATCAAACAACAAAGCGGAAATAAGCTGAAGATATTTTCACCCATATCTGTTTTGAATCAAAGTTCAAGCGTTTTAGGGTGGATGTTTCCTTTGAGGAAATTCCTATGTGTTCATTCTGAGAGCATAAATAAGGACCCTTCCAGGTCCATTTGTACACTCTCAGTGTTAAATGAATACTCGTGATTTTGGAGTGAACTTGGTGAATTGGTAGATTAGCAGGGCAGAACCTGTGACCTTCCAATTTTCTCTAGCCACGAGCGACCCTGCCTGTCAACTGGCCGTCCTATGGCCAATCAATTTGTGAACATGATGAACGACTTTTCCCCTGAGCTACAGTACAGATCCTTGACTCTAAATGTGATACAGGAATAGGAATAAAGCCCTGGAGGTGCTTCACTGACGTTGGAATGAAGATTGACTCGGAGGGTGTGTTTGAGTGTGCACGTCCATTTGAACTTCAGTTTTATCAGCCAGAAAACGCTCCCCATGAAATCATCTTGAATACTTTAACTCTGTCTAAGATGTCTCTGGTGTCTCGTTCTGTCAGTGAAGCTGATCCAGGTCAGGATGCGTCCACTCTTGCTGTGCAATCAAGTGAGCCTTGTCTGTCTTTTCCTGCTATGATCAAAATTTGGTCGTTAGTCAAATCCAATATTCTAGCAATCATATTAATAATTGCGATATATTTAGCAGCACTTCGTCGAAGGGTCAAGATAAACATTCTACAGCTAATCGGTCAACATAGAGCCGACGTAAAATACGATGCGATCTTGCTGTGCTCAAATACTTAATTGAGGCCCTTAGAAAGAGGCTTGTGGATGGTTTGCCTCTGGACTTTGACCTGCTCAGTGTGACTTCAGAAATGTCAGCTGAACATATGTCATCAGCCCAGGGGCCTTGGGGTAATGTCACGCACGCACGCGCGCACGCACACGCACACGCGCACACACACACACACACACACACACACACACACACACACACACACACACACACACACACACACACACACACACACACACACACTGTGTGTGTACAGTATATGTATATATGTATACTATGTATATATATATTATATGTGTGTGCGTGTGCGTGTGTGTGTGCGTGTGCGTGTGTGTGTCCGTGTGTGTCCCATCTCACTGTAAAATATCATGAACTGCAGTCCCACAATGCAATGAAAGAGTTATTACAAGCTTACACCTTACTCCATTATATTTAGTGTCCCCAGAGAGTCGGTCGCTGCCTATACAGTATGATTAAAAAGATGTGAGCATTATACAATCGCCTACCTGCCACCAGTGCTGCTGACGTGACAGCCTCCATGGCAGAGTGAGGCGGAACGGAGAACCGCATACAAGCTTTACCTTCACACTCTCTCTCTCTCTCTCTATCCGGCTGTCTCTCTCGGTTTCCCCATTCAATTCAGTCTTTCTTCCTATCTTCTTTTCCCCCTTACATATCCTCTCGCAGCTCCTCACTATCTCTCTCTATGCACTCCTCCTCGTCTCTTTCTGATTAATAGTTCGCCTTGAGAGCTTGTAAATCTGCTATATCCGGCATGTGACACCATCGTACGACGGAGTTTAAATTAAGAGTAACTCTCTCTCCCTCAGTCTCTCTCTCCCTTTACTTCTCTCTCTCTGTGTATGACAGCAGTAGGGCTCCTTTGGGAGGTAATTAGGAAAAACTCAACAGAGACACACAGCGGCAGCTGAAAACAAGATTCTCGATGCTTTATAGTCGCCCCCCCCACCCCCAGAATTTCAACAGCAAAAGGCTGGGAGTCGGGGGAAGGAGGAAAGGAGGAAAAGTGGGGAGGTGGGTGTGTAACAGCAAGAACTTCCAGGGCCTCTTTAGGGAATGATATGAGGAAGGAAAATGACGCTTTTGTACTCGAGGTTCTGACGATTCTGGGATTTGACTGGCTTGCCCCATGCCTGTGTCATCCACATAATAATCTGCGCAATAAAAACAGGGGGAAAAGGATGTTTCGAATGTGCGGTGGCGTGAGACTTGACAGATGAATCACAGTGCAAGGGTTGGTACTGTAGGCCTCATATATACTGTACATCACATCTGATCTAACATCCCGTGTAAGGGATCTGTGTCACAACCCCCTCGATTTCTGGTGTAACATGCTGCATATCAAATAGAATCATTTAAGCTGCGGATTTCACTGATGTATTTTAGATGGAATAAGATTGGATACAATTTCCACCACTGTTCAAGAATTTGATCCAACAACATGTTACCCAACATTATACCCATAGCCTGCCAATGTACAGCCTACTGTACAGCACAAAGGTTGGGACACATGTGCTTTTGAGCCTTTTTGCATTTTCATTCAATGCAAACATTGAGACAGCCCTTTTTGTGTATTCTGCCAATTATGATGCACGTGGCTTGATTTGCTGTTGATCGTCTGCAGGTTAGCCTTTGCAGCCTCACAGGCATCGCACTCCCTGACATCTGGAGAGCAGTCATTGCAAAAGTCAAGTGAACAAAGCAAGCCAACAACAACCGACACCTGCTTCATGAGCACTTTGCTGCTCATAAACGGCTCAGCTCCAGGAGCAGTTTCTTGGACACAGCAGATGTCCTGGAGTCGAGCCCAGGTGATGCCAGGATCAGTGAATGGCTCAACCAGTGGAACAGCCTTGGCAGCCAGTCATTCCAATGAATGGAGAGAGACATCATCCCAAATTAATGTCTCGCTACCAGCCTTGGTCCACCTGGAAAACTCTGAACCGCCTTCAGGCTTGGCGAAGGATACAGTGAAGTTTGGAAAATACTGAAAAGACATGATAAAGAGGATGGCCAGACACAAGGAAGATAAAAGTGTTAATTTTACAAATGTGTTAATATGTACAAATCTTAAGATTTAAATGAACACCAGGGACTTTCACTGCAATATTTTGCTGTAGCTCTCAGAGGATGGATGGATGCCAATGCCATAGTGAGGATGGATAGTTATTCTGTTGTACCTAAAGTAGAGACAGTCATATGGTGTGCCACAGCGACAACGGAGGCCTTAGGATGGATGGAACCAGTGTGTCCTCTCTCCTTATGCTTTAGGACAGACAGAAAGTAAACACAATAGACAGCATCCAAAATAGTGGTTGCCGTTGCCTTTACATGTGGAGTGACAGGTTGCGAAAGCTGTTTATGCAGAGATTCCTAATTTGCAGGGGTCACAACGTGCCTCGCACCATACTGGCAGGCCAGCAACTTGTGTTTTTAGTAGCGCTCGGATCAGTGGGTGTCAATTAGTGGTGATGTCATAATTAAATTGGTGAGCACTCTCAATGCTGGTCTGGAAATAGTGACAACACAGCTGTCATTACTAACAGCACAATAGCCAAACCTGTTCAGTAGATGCTAATTTGACAAAACAGTGTTAAAGAAAGCAGCAACCAGAGAGGGAGATGGGGAGAAACAAAAGACTGAAGGCGAAACAATCAGCGAGATAAAGACAGAAAGGAGAGAGAGAGAGAGGGAGCGAGAGAGAAGGGGTTTGCAAAAAGAGAGCAACAGTGAAAAGCGGAACAAAGAAATGGCAAGCTCAACTCTCAAACTCTGTGCGCAGAGGGACATGGTGCAAAGTTTGTGAGTTGGCATACCCAGGAACAATAGGAATGTCTAGACTCACCAAAAAAGTTTTTCACGCTTTTAATACAAAGGGGCGGTCAGGGTGAATGAATGTCAGTGGTATAAGAACTCCTTTCAGTGACTGCCGACTTTCCTTTTCATTCCGGAGTTAGATTGTGTGTGTGTGTGTGTGTGTGTGTGTGTGTGTGTGTGTGTGTGTGTGTGTGTGTGTGTGTGTGTGTGTGTGTGTGTGTGTGTGTGTGTGTGTGTGTGTGTGTGTGTGTGTGTGTGTGTGTGTGTGTGTGTGTGTGTGAGAGAGAATGATTTATGGTTGAGTCGCTGGCCTCTGGGCATTTGCGTTGGGTGAGTGGGCAGAGGTGACGTAGGGAGGTGGTGCTGGTGTGGGGGGGGGGGGGCGGGGGGGACTGATGTATGGCCTTTCCAGGTTATTAGACGGCAGGCCTGATAGGCAGTAAAAATGAGCCTTTAGTGAGATGAAAGCTGCCTTTAGCTACCGTGCGGATTGGGAGCACAACTCTCTCCCACAGCATTGACTTACTCTCCACTGGCTTTCAGACGCCTTTAATAATCCACAGCTTTCAATTTTCCACTTAAGCTGGCGGAAAAGCGTTTGGGGAGAGGATGGGGGTGGTCAGGGGGGTAGGAGAATAAAATGAAGAATAAACTAATAAATACATAAATAAATCAAAAATGGATGCATCTGTTGTCAATTGGCCATCATTCTATTGATTACTTTTTCGATTAGTCGAATTATCGAGAAGCATATTTTTAAAAAGATATGTATTCATATTTTTGAGCGGTGTATCCGCTCCTATATCCGCTCCTATACGTGGGGTTGGGACACCTCATTAGTACACCCATCGCTGTACTGTGATTGGCTCATAATAGCACACCCCTCTACATTAGTACACCCCTAGCTGTACTGTGATTGGCTGACTCTATTGGCTGACTCTATTCAGCACTGTGATTGGCTAGCGAGACACATGATGAAATTAATAACCTGTATAAATAGGACTATGCACTTAAAAAAAATAAAATACTGTATTAACGAATTGTGAAATAGTGAAAAACGCATATCAACAGCACACAACACGTTTTGATGCGACTTGATGTGAGCATGTTGTTGTAAATCTGCTATAATTTTTTAAAGGTTTTAAAAAAAAAAAAAAAAATATATATATATATATATATATATATATATATATATATATATATAATCGATAAAATTGATATTTTGATTATCTGCTGTCAGCACAGCGGGTCACGGTGGCATTCGTGACAGTCATTTGTTCGATGATCCATAAAGCCTCCAACGGGCGTATTCAATCTGGTGATATGGCACCTCTGGGGGAATCATGGCCTAGCGCAGGTACATTTACAAGGCTTCACAGCAGTACGAGCTCTGTCGACTGAGAGGAAGCTGAAGCAAATAAACAGCTTACAAGTGTTTCTTAAGCTCATTACAGACAGACACATTGCTCTGAATCAATATTGGTCAGTGTGTCTATGAGTTTGGGGGTTGCAGGTGTAGCTTCCATCCTGTTATGAGCTCAGGCGGGGCTGTACAGAGACCTACATCATAACCTGTTTTTTTTATAGGTTTATATATATTATAATTATAGTGCGTCTGTGGGTTTAATCTAAACACAACCTAAACCTACGTAATCATAGAAAACGTCAAAGAACTAATATAGTGAACTGTTGATGACACAAAAATCGAGCTTAAGTAGCTTTGATTTTGGATTCTAGCTTCAGCAAAAACTACGATATTCCATGCTTTTAGATTTCTGTCAAATATAAGGCTGGCCTTTATAAAGACGCCAATTTTAACAAAAGGGAACAGATAGAGCAATGCCATTGAATCTCAGAAGAAACAAAATAATTGAAAATAAATGTAAGTAACAGCAGACAAAGCAGAGATATTGCCTGTATACCTTCAAAATGTAGTAAGTGCAACCAGCCCAGTATACTTAATTATCACATGATTGGAAATCAATTAGCTTGACTCTGTACAAAGTTAACAAAAGCTCACACATTAAATGAATATCATGTCTGATTTGTGTAATCTGCGTAAAAGCAACACTGTATAGATGGGGGAGGGAGTGTCAATCAGTGAATCCCAAGAGGTGGGAGGGCACATGACATCACTACATCATGTGAAAACTGAAACTGTTTGATACCAGCTTTATAATGATAAATCATTATTATCATAGAAAAAATATTATTATTTGCCAATTTTCCTTGATGTGAGCACATTGGACACAAGGAGCAAAGGGACAGGTGCTTTAGCTCCCAAACCTTTCAGGCCGTGACCCCCAAAATATTAACATTTGAACTTGGGACCCCCCACCCTGACAAGCACTTGGAATTGTAGGAGTTGAGGCAATATATTTAGTTTGACTCTGTTCCTAAGATAAATATTGTGAAAACAGCCGAACTACAAGCTCACAACGCCTCTTCCTTAGGTAATATTTGACGATTTGGCCAATGTCTTCTTTAATAGTGTTTTGGTTACCTTTGATGTAGTGATGGTCCTATCATTAGTTTAAGTAAGACCATAATTTTAGGTGTATTAAAAAGGTCAGATACACATATACTGTATGTTGGTTTGTTTAAGAAAACAATGTTGCACATTAAGCCAATCTTCTGGAGACCCCCCCAAAATCATTGGGGACTCCCCTGGGTCCCGACCCCCAGTTTGGGAACCATTGTTCTAGCTCTAACTCAGCACATGCCTGAGTTCAGGAATGTAGGAACCAGATTTATCAAGCTGCCTGTGGCCGTTTGTGTGACGGATCACTGAATTCTAACTATTAGAGGGGAAAGTGCCAAATCATTAAGTTATTTAATAGTTCAATGAGTCTCTACAGTTGGCTGCTAATTAAACAACATTGGATCGATGGAAGGAGGGAGCAGGCAGGCTCACATAAAGAAAATGAGATGGTCCCTGTAAACTGCTACGATCAACTGATTGGCAATTAATGATTTCACTGGATGTGATGAAATCTACAAGAATCACTATCAAAGCACTAACTTTCCAGCAATGCTAAGCACTTTTAGTATTTTTTAAGGTGATACACTATGCATTGCAAGGCACTGCAGGGCTTCAGGATTCTGGGCTCCCCTGGCTATAAGGTAATACTGTAGCTAATTGACTGAAAGTGTCTGATTTGTAAGTTTTATGTGTCTGCACCGGTTTTGCTATAGGCTGCAAGCATTGTGGAATTTGGCAAATTGAGATCCCCACAAGATAAAAGTATCATTACAAATATATATGTATATATTTACAAAGACATTATTTAGGTTAGGGTTTTGGTAAATATTTGACATTTTAGAAGTTGATTTAGGCTTAAGTTTTAGGTTTATGTTTCAGGATTCTTAGATTAAGGTTAGAGTTGAGGCTGAGTTAGGTTGCTGTGGTTAGGTTTAGGGGTAAATTAGGCCAGTAGGTTAAACCTACCATCTGTAGACATGTTGTGCATGGCTCAGAGACAAACAAACAAACAAATAAACAAAAAAAGGGAACCACCAAGGGAAACATCTTTTGGTGAAGCCTCAACACTCCAAAATATGTGTGTGTGATGATGAGAGGTTGGCAGAGCTGGGAGTTGAATTGCCACGATGGCTGCAAAGTTTTGTTCAGACTGCAGGCAAATACGATTGATCAAATACGATCATCATTGGTTTCTGTAGTAACGTATAGACGTACCAACATACTGTACATAGGCTTGGGTAATACTATAACTTATACAGCAGTGTCCGTGGTGCAACACATTGTAAGATTGTAGGTAGGTTATTTCCGTGCACTGTCGTATGATAAAGTTTAAACCAGGCTTCAATGCGAGTGTCCGCCTGAGACACATCTTTCAGAAATCACATTTCAACCCACCAAGGAATGTGGTTTAAATCTGATTAGTAAAAATCATTTTTTTTATCTGAATCCAATCTGGACAGGTCAAAAAGCGGATTTGGGCTGCCAGTCTGAACATAGCCTATACAGATTATCCACGTAGGCACACAATCCAGAGCAGGTTCCATCGTCGTATTGATCATAAACGGCAGGAAAACAGCAGAAAGGTCACCGTGGCGGGCTGCTGTCTTTAAAACGTGAAAAGCTCCTTTCTGTGATTACAATCATCTTCATCTTGTCACCTGCAGGCAATTAGCCTCTGGATGTGGAATGTGTCAGCAGGGTGAGCAAATGGAGGAACGCCGGGTGGAACTGTCGATTATTAGAGACAGATCGCATTTGCATCTTTATTTGTGAGCCTCAAATGAATAGGATTTCAGGCAGAACGATGCAGCTCATTTGACCTGTTTAAATCATGTTGTGAATGTCCTGTCTTTGATGAGCCGTGTGCAGATGTCAATCTTGTAGTAGTGTGATGTACAGTATTGGCCGCGTTATGAGCTTGTACATCATAATTTTTTTCGGCAACTGACACCGTTGTCCCACAAAATATAGGCTTTAGATTCACATTCTCTCTCTCTCTTTGTCTCTCTTGTACGCTGTCAGGGAGTTGTGTTCTGCTGGTCAAACGACATTTAAAGGTCCAACAATTCCTCCCACAAAATGCCTCGACACTACCATTGTTATGCTTTCTGTGCATGAAAGTAAAGCATGTCTACTGTAATTCTCAGACCTCCTGTCAGCTATACTGTTTCTAAGGAGCACACATTTATAGATAACAAACCAGATAGAATAGTCTTTGACCCGTAGTAGTTAAGTGTTCCTTCACCCTGCCGATCTTCCTGAAATATTTACAATTGAACTTTTATCTAATTTCAGCTCCAGGTTGAAACTGGGGTCATATTATATGATCTAACTAGTTACCCCGCCCGCTAATGATGAGCTGGTCAGGGATATTTGATACCCATAAAAGCCAATTCGCACCGCCCAATCGACACAAACATGCGTTAACCACTTAAAGGAGTAGTTCACCCAAAAAAGTACTTATTTTCTATCAATTACACAACCCATGAAGCATTGAATTCATAGAGATTTTGTTGCATTCCTAAGCCACTAATTTGATGATCGGCGGTCTCTCCGGTAGTCTCCTACAGGATACATTAGCATCTTTCAGCCGGTTATCCAATTATTGGCTTATTAAACAAAAAAATCTCCATGAATTCAATGCTTCATGGGGTGTGAAATTGATAGAAAACTAGAAAAAGTGCTCCTCGGAGCACTTTTTCCACCAGGTCAGGTAGGTTATTGTGGGCCAGCAATGTTTGGAATTTGCCAATCAGGATGGAATATGAAAAATCGGACGGAACAATCTTGATCACTTGACTATAGAGA
This sequence comes from Gymnoscopelus microlampas, assembly GCF_963454915.1. Classification (NCBI taxonomy): domain Eukaryota; kingdom Metazoa; phylum Chordata; class Actinopteri; order Myctophiformes; family Myctophidae; genus Gymnoscopelus; species Gymnoscopelus microlampas. The sequence goes on from NC_139947.1 coordinate 24,074,715, forward strand.
TAATATGTACCGATTTGCATGATGTTTGAACAAAATTTCTAGGAGTAATATAAAAAAGAAAAGTGTTGCAAAAATGGGCCTCCTGGTGGCGCTATAATAGGGCAATGTTAAAAGGGTGGCATTTGTTCCTCAACGTATGTTTAGTCCGACCTGTAGAATTCTACAGGTCGGAGTGGCCCATTCTTGTGACATGTGAGAAAGGGCAGTGGTGGAAAGTAATTAAGTACATTTACTGTTTAAGTGCTGTACTTAAGTACACATTTGAGGTATTTTTACTTTACTGGAGTATTTCCAATTTTCAATAATTTTACATCTACTTCACTACATCTCAAAGGCAAATATTGTACTTTTACTCCACTACAATTATTTGAAACTTTAGTTACTAGTTACTTTGTAGATTTTTATTATTATTATTACGAAACCACAGACCTTTTTGATAATAGTCGATCTACATACAAGCTCACAACGCGTCGCTTTGCGTTGTACTTGAAGGTCCGCTTCCTGCTTGAAGGAGGGAACTCACCAAATCCAAGCAGAAGAAGTTGTCACTACCTATGTCACTGAACGCAGGAAATTCACAGGCAGAGGATGGGGGAGTCTATCGGTGTCCTTCTCAGTTTGCCTTATCCATCCCTGGTCTTAAGTGCTAATACTGGAACTCCTGACCCGCTGATCTGGCTATTCAGAGCCAGTGGGGTGAAAGAAGGTAATCAAACAGTCTCTGTGTCGATGGGGGGAAAAGGGTACGTGAGGGAAGGACTCGTAAAGCAGGCCATGCCCCGCCGATAAGCACAAACAGGCGAATCTCAGCAGCTCCAAAATCAATCTGGGTTCGCTCAAGGGGAGAGACGAAGGGGCTGGGAGGGGAGAAGGCGAGCGAGAGACTTACACTTCACAGTACGAGTGGAGCGCACAGGCCCAGGGCATTCCACCTCTGCTGCAGCTTTCTGATAACTGTTTTAATAAACATTTAACAGCCACGGCCCATGGGGGGCCAGAAAAGAGAAAGAAATCAATACCCACCGGAGGTGACTTCCCTCACTAGAATGCGCTGTGTTTAACGGTGAAAGGAAAGGTAGACAAAAGTTTGACTGGGTGAAAAGAGGGCTGGAGGGTTGGGGGAGCTGTGCAATTTTCTTCCAGCGACAAAATCACCTCCGAATGGCACACAAACCCCCATGTGACCTTGTGTCGTTCTGAACAGCAGCCTCATGTTGCTGAATGAGAACACACCAGCAACTGTGTTTATAGTGTATACATACCTTAAATCAACCACCAATTAACTGCAAAGAATCAAACAGAAAACACAAGGGTTCCCTTAATTGTGCCCATCACTGCCCCATGGGATGGTGTTTCCGCTGGAGATTTCTCTAGTGTATTTTTGTTGTTTCTGTTTCCCTTGCACCGTCCTTCTCTCGGCCTTGTAAGCTAACTAATTAAGAGAAGATACACAAGACAGGGTCACCTGTTCTCCTTGGAATAAGAAAAGATTCATGCTTACATGTTCTGTAAAATCCTTAAACTCAGACTACAGGACCTTTAAAATCTTAAATGATTTGGAAATCTGGTAGCATCACACACTGACACTACAGTATAATCTTATAAGATTCTCTTAAATATGCACACAATATTCTTCAATAATAGTGCATCAGATACTACAGGATTTTATTAAGATTATTGGGCTTGCAGGGGCAATCCAGCTCCTCACGTGATCACATGGCATGTGGAAGCAGCAGCAGCAGATTAGCAGATGTACAGAAAAAAAACTTGCAGTGGGGATGGACAAACGGTTGTGATATGTCTGTGAAGACGTTGTAGACAGTCGTGTTCTTACGACATATCAACAAGTCTCATCTGTCTCTCAGGTTTGTTTGGATGGGTTGTCGTGCCAAAGGTCCACTCATTCACTGGGTCGGGGAGGTTGGATTTCCACACATTGGTCATGCCATTAAGAGCTCTCCATGCGAGCGCCTTCCTCACTTTAAGGTCCTTCTCTGTGAAGTTGACCCACGACCCATGCGCCATCCAGATAAATTATCGGGAAGGCCCTGATCGTCTCTAAACAAATCGAAACGTTTAAGATTCCATCATTGAACCCCTGACACCGGTAATCACTTCCAATCTAGGGTAGGGAACGCCCCCGATTGTCGGGAGGAACTTTTCCAACCCCAAATATCCCTAATTATCTTGTAGTGTGAGTGGGGATTCATCCTTTAACGTTTGTCATTTTTACACCCACGTTGTCCTAAATACCAAATGAACTTGCTCCTATTTAGCACTGAGGGGCATGTTGGTTTTAAATTAGGTGTTTAGTGCAATCAGGGCACACTGCTATGTTACATACAGTTTGTGTTTTACGCTAAGACCAGCTCCAAGGTGGTCTTATCAGCCGGTGCAGTGACAACACAGATATTTCCGGACTACTTAAACAGCTCAACGCATTAACAGGTCACCATCAAATACAGGGCTCCTGACGCACAGAGCGTGCAGCCATCCATCATGCTTTAGTAAGTGGTTTAAAAACAACCCAACTGAGAGTGAGCATATTAAGTATGTGAAGATAACACAGATGTTGGACACTCTTTGACATGAGGAGACTTGAATTTTGACCGGCAGCATGGCATCTGGACTGTTTCAATCTAAATCCATCTGAATTCTACAGAACACTCACGTTCAACATGGTAGATGATGACATTTCTGAGGGACTCCGCATGGAGGTTAAAACAATAATTAAAGATCTTGGCCAGATTATCAATATATTGCATTGGGTAAGTGCCTGTTTTCTTTGCTCAGAAATGAGCGTGAGGAGAGGGGTAGCAAGAGAGAAGGGATAAAAATAGATTTCAATTAGACGCACGTCTTTACCATGCTTTAATTTGTGATTTAAATAAAGAAGAACAAGCAAGTGATTATTATGTTGATATGTGAAGATATCATGGATGTGTCTCTGATGCTAAGGTCCCACTTCCACTTTTCCACAGCAGAAAATTATGTCTACTCCAATCCGTCATCAATGTGCCTATGGCTTAAGCACACCATTTCTTAAAGGGAATGGGAGAAGACACTCTGAACGCTTTACTTAATGTAATGACCAAAACACACCCATTACTAATTCAGAGGCTTATACAACCCCTTAGCTCCATGCGCTGACCTCAACACCCAGATAACGCACATTCTAACAAGATTGTCATGGGTACACCCCCAACGCATTTTGCGCCCTGTGTTTTAGACCATGCACCGCCACCTAGATTATCTAAATAGGGCCTTGAGAGTGTACAAATGTAACCAAACGGACCCTTACAAATGTAACCATGACATTTGTACATGACATTTTTACACTCTCAGAGACAGTGCATGTGAGTGACTGTTGTATACGTATTATTTTCTCTCACCGTGATGTATTGTTCACAGTCGGAGAAAAGATTAGCTATTTTTGAGTAGATGTTTTTTTGTCACCCTTACAAAAGACAATAAATACAGTATTGCGTTTTAAAACAACAAAAATACTGTCCATTTAATTCATGGCTGAGTGAGCTGTGAAGGCATATTAATAGCGCTATATGTTTTTCACCCATGTTTATTTTTCTCGATTGTTTTTAAATAAGTCAGAAACAATTAAATTAGTCAGAAATCACATTACTGTGCAGTTTGAAATCATTGAGCTAGTAGTTTTTTGGAGTTTGGGGAACTATTATATTCTATGTAGAACAATTGACATACATAACGCTCTATTGCCATATCAATTGCCAAATTTCTCTTTGCATATTAATTCCTCCTTATGTATCAGATACTGATCATCATCACCATTCTTTTACTCTGGGAACCTCAAATTGTTGTTGGTTACCACAGATACCACAAAAAAAATGTATCCACATGCAAACCCTCTCCACACCAACATTTCTTGTTCAACGTCTTTCTATTCCGAAGTTATGACAGATTATGTCATTTTGACTACGATTTTGATTGTGACCTTGACTTTTGACCTTTCTCACCCAAAATGTAATCATCTCTTTGGGGCAGCCGACTGATCATTCCAACCAAGTTTCACAAAAATCCGCCCACACTATGTTCTTAAGTTATTTTATTCACAGACATACAGTAAGGACATAGACACTGACTATTAAATAAGAACTAATGATAATAAAATTATGAAATAAATGTCCTCTCATTGTCAGTCTTGCACTCTCTCAGAGCTAAATTAACACAGATTTTATAGTGCATGTTAGAGAAGTCTCTATTCTCTGGCCGGATTTCAACCCTATGCCTCTCAGGGAATTGAGACCCAGCACTACACCATCTCTGGGCACAAAGTTTTGTTTTGGCTAGCGCTATGGCTGATGACGGCTGACAATTTAAATTACCAGCAGCTGCTCAGCTACATATCTACTACTTGATGACGGTAGCTAATACTTCCAGACGTGGGGTACTGTACTGTTGATATGATGGTAATACCGCCAGATGTGGAGTACTTGGGTACTGTTGATATGATGGTAGCTAATACTGCCAGATGTGGAGAACTTAGATTCTGTTGATATGGCAGAACTGTAGCTAATACTGCCAGACATGGAGTACTTAACTGTAGGCAAAGGCACTTTCTTTATCATTGAGCACTATTGGTATGGTGTCACAAAAATAGATAGCAACCTTAACCACTTATAACCACATGAACCCTAGTGTCCCGATTCTGGGCCTGTCATAATAGGCAAATATTCTGCAAAAATGTGCAAGCATTCAGTGAAAATACCCAATCTACAGCCTTACAACGCGTTGTGATGCATTGTGAGCTTGTAAATCAGGTGTATTTTTCTCTTTTTGCGAAGAGATTAGAGACACAAGGAGAGGAATAAGTATAGACCCTTGGTGGGAGCCCGGTCGATGAAGTATAAAAGGTTTAAAGGACGACTTAACCCATTTTCAACCTATCTTCATGTAATTGGTCCTCACTAATGCTCATGACCTACTCGGGCCTGTGTCTCAGGAGGGCTGTGGACACTTCAGAAACCCGCCTTCCAGTGACATCATCGTTAGGCAGGTTTTTGTTTTTATTAACGGAGGAAGAAAGCCTGCAGTTTCTTTTAGCTTGGATTCTCCATTGATGATGTCACAGGTAGGCGGGTTTCTGAACTGTCCACAGCCTTTCTCTGCGACACAAACGGATTAGACAAAAATGCTACCATGATATGGTAGCATTTTATTATAATGAGCATTAGTGAGGACCAATTATATGAAGATAAGGTTGAAAATGTGTGAAGTCTTCCTTTAAGCAAAGTGTGTGTGTGTGTGTGTGTGTGTGTGTGTGTGTGTGTGTGTGTGTGTGTGTGTGTGTGTGTGTGTGTGTGTGTGTGTGTGTGTGTGTGTGTGTGTGTGTGTGTGTGTGTGTGTGTGTGTGTGACTGTGTGTGTGTGCGTGCGTGCGTGCGCTTGCAGTAGAAGAATGCTGGCGTGATGGAATCCTGTAGTTCTAACAGTGCATTTCCCGCAAGTACTGTGTGATAAAGCTATCCTATCAGCCAGCAGGTCAGGGGTTTATTGCATCCGTTCCACATCAGTGAACCCCTCCAAACCCCCCTCCGTTAAATTTGGCGAAGACACTCTTGGTCTTGGAGAACCCCATTTGCAAGAGATTGAATCAGTCTTTGGAACACAGAGTGGCTTAGCACTCATACTGTAGATAAAAGAGAAAAATGTTGAAGTTGTTCAACTTCAGATGGGAAGTTGGGCATGCACTGCTTTGCGTTGCTGTGTCACGTGCAAGTAGTGATTGCTCGGCTGCCACAGAGACAGAGAGGCGGTGAAGCACGGGAGGGCTAATGCAAGTTTAATCAGCAATTTTAATGCGCAGTCACAACAACAATTTATATTCCTCGAGCTGATATCCATATGCTGATATGGGGCCTGATCTAAGTTTAGCCATGTAAATGTGGGGATTAAAACTTTAATCTGCACTGGAGTGCTGGAGCTGCCAAAAGGCTCGAGTAGTCACACCCTTGCATAGGTTTTTGTTTTTATTTTTTTGCTGATCTCAGGATGTGATGTAATAGGCCTAAGAGAGACTTCTCCTGATTCAGAACGCCCCACCACATCTCACTGACAAATGAGCAAACATATGGTGAAGCAAGGCCCTCCTGACTTGATGAGCTTCCACTGTCCCAGAAAGACCCATGCCAGCTTCTAAATCAATCAGCCTGCGGAGCAAAATACACTGTCTAGAATAGTCCATTTAGCCCTCCATTGATGTGGTTCCGTCAAAAATGAGTCATTTCTTCCCCCATCCAGACGTTTTCTAATTGGGTTGTTAATGTTCAACCATGAATCATATGACTCCCTTCAAAGGTGCTAATAAGGAGCTATTTTCACTCTGTGTCGTCACCACAGTTCACTCTAGGCAAATATCAGCTCTGAGTTTTATTCCATCCTTTTGTCTCGCACTATTTTTTCCACTTTGTTAGGTGAATGTAAATAATAAAGCTGCAATCCGTCAGTTTGAAGTCCTCTCCCAGCATAGAGAGGTAATTGAAAACTGTTATACCTGGGATTCAAACCTAGGTCTCCCATGTTGGAAACAAAAACATTATTAAAACTAGAAAAAGTGCTCCTCGGAGCACAGGTCTCCGCCAGGTCAGGTAGGTTATTGTGGCCTCCTGGTGGCGCTATGATAGGCCAATGTGAAAAGGGTGCCATTTCTTCTTAGGCCTTGCACGGCAATTGGACGTTGCATTCATGATTGGAGGCATTTTGTTAGAAACAATTGTTAATTGTTTTGCTAAATAAGACCTGCTAGTGGCACTACAACAGGCCAATGTTAAAAGGGTAGCATTTGTTCCTCAACATAGCGTGAATGTGCGTGCAAAGTTTGACCGCAATCGGATGCTGCGTTCATGATTTGCAGCATTTTGTTCAAAACAAGCCACTACTGCATACTTTAGTTGTTAATCTTAGCCAATCAGGATGGAATATGAAAAATCAAATAGATCCGTCCGACAAATCGGTGCAGTTATAGGTAAAAACACGAATCGGCCTGTTATAGCGCCACCATGAGGCTGATTTGAAAAATTTGAAGTGGCAAAATTTGAAGTTGTCTCCGCCAGCCCGAAAGGGTGTGTATGTATGTACGTATGTATATAAATATATATATATATATATATGTATGTGTGTGTATATATAAATTATATTGTGTATAATATATTAGGATTAGGGAGTATCGCTTGCTCGGTTTGACATGTTAATATGCATGTATATCCTCCTATAATTTGACTAACCTCTGTATGTAGTTGTCTCTGTAGTCGTCTCATGGTGAAGCTACCCGGTTCTCCTCAGTGGCTGGAGCAATTGCTCTGATTTTGCACACAGCCATTGACCATTACCATCTGAACTTAACAGCGAAGCCCGTTTTTCAATTTCCTCAAATCTCAGCTTCTTATTAGCGTTTATGTGTCAAACAGTGGGAGATAACGTTGCCAGGTTTCGCGCGAGAGAGAGCGTGCGCGCGTGTGTGTGCGTGTGTGTGCGTGTGTGTGTGTGTGTGTGTGTGTGTGTGTGTGTGTGTGTGTGTGTGTGTGTGTGTGTGTGTGTGTGTGTGTGTGTTTGCGACGGGACCCGGGGGGTTCCGCGACACGGGGGGGGGGGGGGGGGTTGCCCGTGGGGAGGGGTGCCCACGGGGGGTGCCGCGACGGGACCCACGGGGGGAGGAGGGGGGGGGCGGCACGACGGGACGCGCGCGGGGGAGAAACCGCGCGACAGGACGTGCATTAACCCCAAGTTTGCAACTACTTTCGCCTGCGCCCTTCACCGGGTATGGTCTAGTGTGCTGTATATACATTTATGTAATAACTAGTTAATTGATGGCTTGAGGATGTGGCAGTATTGACGTCTGTATATACGGAATGTATATTTGAATGTGCGTGTATGGGTATATGCGCAAATTCGGGTGTATATCTTACACACATGTTCACATATATGTGATGGTGTGGGTAAGTAGGAATCATGAATGTAAATATTAAAAAAAAAGGGTTTGATTAATGCAAACTAATTGAGTAGTTTTTAATGTAATTGCGGATAATTTTTGAGTGTTCATACAATATGAACTTTGTAACTATGAATAACTTAAAACAATATGTATGAAGGATAGGCATAAATAAGCTTTGAGCTTCAGCCTATGCCTTTTCGATCTAACAGTATGAAATATTGAATTACAGTGTGTTATGTTTTGTGATAATGTTGATGCGGATCGAAATAAACTAAACTAAACTAAACTAAACTAAAACTAAACTGCTCAAAGAACGCTTTCAACTTATGTCTAAAGAGAGGGAAAAGTATTCACTTGTGCACAATGGCTGTCTCAGCGTCTCACAGTCACCCTCAGTGCCAGACATATAGATATGTCTATCGCCTCAATGTGTTTTGTCACTTGGAGGGTGAGCGGCACACGAAGGCACAAAGGTTTTTCATAGCAGGTTGGCAGCATCTCTCGTCATACTGTAGGTGTCTGCTGGTGTTCCTCATCTTGTTGTCAGGTCTGTGTGAAATCCGTTCTCATCGGTGTGTGGTGGCATGGCTGAACCACATTAACCCCGGCGTGCCTATTTTCGGCATGTGTAGGCAAAGAAAATTCCACAAAATTTGAAAAGATTCCCCCCACATTTCCCAAATCTTCAAAAATAACGAAAATAGCACAATCACAGTGAATGTCCTCATTTCAATACCTAGCCCTGACTGGAGCAAACGGAACATGAACAGAGTTTTATCCCTGAGGTAGCCATTGTGAGGTATTGGGGTGTCTCTGCCAAGAAGACGGGATTGTTTCCAGGCCCCTGCGCTACTGAATTTGGACAGGGTACTGCAATACCCACGTCCATACTAATCCAGGACAGCTCAAGCTGTCTTAGGCATTCTGTTACCACTCCCTTGGTATCTGTCTGCATGCGTGTGCGTGTGCGCGCGTGTGTGTGAGTGTGTGTGTACATGTGAGAGAGAAGCTTAGGTAAGTTCTCTATGCGCACTTCCAAGTTAATTCCCCCATCCCCTTGGAACCCCCCGTCCCGTCTGACAGTCACAAGTGGGACGGGCGTTCCCCCTTGCCACGGCAGCCAGCGAGCTAATCAACTTCGACTGTGCTGTCCTGGCTTGGCAGTGGCATTGCATTTGATGGCCGCGGGTTGCAGCGGGTACTTTATCTCGATCGCCACTCTAAAGCGTCTCCCTGGCAGCTGTTGGCATGGACCGTCCGCCCCCATTGATCGGGCCCGTCTGTGCGGGCCTGCATAATTCTGTTTAATGTATGAGGAGCGAGGGGGCTCACGGGTCCTGTCAGAGGCGGTGAGGCCTGATCTGGCCTGGGCGCATGCTAATGCTGCCTGGCAGCCCTCCCCGCGGACAGGCCCCAGCTACGGGGAGCAGGCGAGCGGAGGACTGCCCTGCCTGCACCGATCCGTCAAAAACAGGGGAACTGTATCTCCAGGTGATCTCCAAAATGTGAGAGAGAGAAAGAGAGAGAGAGAGAAAGGGAGGCGCAGAGAGACACAAAAAGGAAAGGTCAAGACCTATGACAGAGACAGGGCAAACAAGAGAAGGAGGCCTTGTCAATAGACAGGGGGTGTTAAATATCAGATGAGAAGTTTTAAATTGCAATGGGATATGTAGCTTACTCCATGGAGGAATTAACCTTTTTTCCCGTGAAATATTCATCCTCCAAAGCCCAGAACTGCTTAAGAGGCCAGAAGCAAGGCAGTGCTCTCACCAACAAGACCAGTAATTAGAAGTAAGTGCTACTGATTTCTGTTGCAACCCCACCCAGCGTGATTTGAAAGGCGTGCCTTTAATCTGGTTACAACTGTTGAAATGCATAAATCACTCAACCTGAGAATTCTAAAACAAGCGTTGGCCGAGCCCACAAAGCTTTAATCAATGCCATTATTAATGCTTGACTGCTTTGGATGGGGAGTAATAGAGTGTAATACATTTCACATAATTAAGTAAATTGCCTATACCATCCAGCTCTGCAAATGACCGTGCAACTGTACATTCGGGCATTTTATCCATAGGCAGTATAGTCTGTGTACTGGAGCTACAAAATGGTCTATTGGTGTCTATGATTTGCGACAGCCATTTGCCCTAATGATGTTCACTGGATTATAGTATGATGTATCATATACTGTAGGTACAGTAAGCCGTGTTTGTAAGCCTGTACAAAAACATTTCTGCTCTTCCTGAACAATAGAGAGAGGGAGAGGCGATGATGATGATGATGATGCAGCACAGGTCCTGAGGCCTTTTGGACTCAGGATGCTGTGATTACATGGTCAGTAGACTCATGATGGGTCAGAGGTAATTCAGGCATTCTCCTGTGGATATTCTTTCTACAGTATTGTTGCATTCTTTCAGTGTGTACGAACTGCAGTCAGAACCATGCAGAAGACATTCTCACAGACGTATAGCGTCTGTGACAATGTGAGAATGGATGTGTGTGTGTGTGAGTGAGTGGGTGAGGATCTGTGTAGGTGGAATGTGGAAATGGAGAGTTTAGGAAGGTAAAGGAGATGTAATGTACAGAGCATACATGAACCCCATAAAAGATTGCATTACAATTCTCCGGGGTGTTTTGTTAATTATAACAAAAGTAACAAACCTACAAACTCATAATGTGTTGTGATGAAAAAATGTTGAACCCCCCGTATATGTATAAATAATACATGAATAATTCTTTACATTTAAAAAAAAAATGCAAAAATAGGTACGCTATGGTCGTTAATCCTCTACTACAGCTTTAATAAAAGGAGCATAAGCTATTTGATTTGACTCAACCTGATAAAAATGCATAAGGAGGCAAGCTTAAATTCATATTCAAAGAGTTTATTTTTGTGCTCAACCACAGTCATTATAACAAACTCCCCAGGACAAGCCTGTGTTGTTTTACATTTTATTAATAGCAACATCAGAGTACTAAATGTACAGAGGACGAATCCAATGAGAATCGCATTTACAGTGCTTGCAAATACAGAGCTTAGTACAAGAGTAACCAAATCAAAATCACCTGGAAATTGAAACGTTTACCAATACCTACAAAAGGAAGAGAGATGTGGTTCATAAGACACAAAATAAAAATTGTACAACATTTAGCCGTCACTGAGACTGACCGGGAGTCCCTTTGTGTACGTGTGTGTGTGTGTGTGTGTGTGCGTGTCTGTGCGCGTGTTTGTGTGTGCACTATATGCATGTGATATATAAAAGTAACAGAGGTACGCATTGATATATTAAACACAAATATAAAAAGTTAAAGAGTCACAAAGTACAAATTCTTCATTTATATGGCAACGACACTCAATTCACTTTTCTGTGGAATAGGACTGTGATTGTTTAAAGTCAATTTTGATGAAAGAACCCATTGTGTGCCCCCCTGTGTGTGATGTGACAACAAGAGTATTAATAAAAAACAAACATCCCATTTGATATTGATATTGAACAGCCTTCAAAATGACCCTAAAGGAATTTCTTACTTCTTGTACAATCACACGTGACATGCCTCTTATGTCAGTCACTGACTCACCATGCATTCCTTTCCATTTTGACAACCTGTCAGGGATGGGGGATGGGGGGGGGGGCTTGGGGATCATTGCTGTCCAGTGATCTGAAACATCAATATGGTGTCAATCATTCTAGGGCTGCACTCCCATCTGAGGTCCCCTGTGCAGTGGCCAATGACATGCCACATAGGCAGATTTGGGTCACGCAGATGCTCAGAGGCCATGATTAACCAGAGCGCCCAGACACATTGATCCCTTGCTTCTGTTTTTGTTCTGGTTTCATTGAATGGTATGGGGGGAGGGAAAAGGAAAAAGGTATGATGCCTTGAAACATGTATGTTTCGATCAATATTTAGACAGGCAAACAAGAACAAAAGCCCTTATTTTGATGTTGGTAGAAAAACACAAACTGGGGAGGATGAAAAAGGCATGTCACAGTCTTTGGTGTCTGTCTCAGATGTCTTTCTTCTCTACAGGTACCAGCCAAGATAGAAGCAGCCTTATCGCCGATTTTTACTTTATCGCATAACCGGCGTGCCGTTGCTTGACAAGAATTCATCAAAGTCAGATATTTTCATTCGTATGACGCAATATAGAAATGAGGCTTAGAGTCTTGATCTGGGGTTGTGCTCTAGAAAAAAGCCTAAAAACTGTCTGTTTGCCTTGGCATAAACTATATGGCACCATTGTGTCACAGCAATGTGCATCTTGTGGTATGTTGTTATTAGAGGTGGAAAGAAGAGCTATTTGAAGTACAGTGCTCAATTGGGTTGAGTACAAATAGAGAGCTGATCGCATGGGGTCACCACTAATTTCCTGTACTTTATATAAAGATGCCCTGCCATTCAAAAGACCCCTTCCATCAAGACTGCTTCAACCAAATTAACCCTGGCTTTGGGCAAACTTTTTTCAAAAATTGTTGCTTGAGCTTGTAGATCAGCTATTTTCCCTATTTGCTGTACACCAAAGTACTGGATATAGGGCTTAAGTGGTTAATTTAGGATGAGGGTGGCCATCACTTAGAATGCTTTCGTATTTGCCAGCAGGTCAAACCATGCCAGGAAAAATGCTCATCACACTTTGAAAAAATGGCAAGAAATCTACTGTCTTTTCCCAACACCAATCGTTCACCATGGTGTTTACCACTTCTATTTTGGCAGTTACCTGTAGGAATCCCAAATGAGCAAGCTTGCCAGTAGCTGTGTCCCTTCAAAAGGCAAGCCGTTTTTAGAGAAACTGAAGGATAATCCATCAGAATTTATTTTCAAAAGGAAAGCCATTTGACAGAAACTGATTGCAAATACTCTTTTTTTCCCTGCACATTGTCTACAGTGTGTGGTGAAGAGAAATAACTGGCTAAAACTCAAATATCAATTTATTCTATGCTTCAACAATCCCATCAGAATCCTTTTGGAACCACTTATGGGCAACAAGTGTTCAGGCTGTTTAAGAGTTCAGGAGTTCTGTAAGATTAAGATATCAGTCTCATTATATCTTTTTTGTCTTGGTATAAAATCTGAAAGGATTTGGAGTAGGGTCACAGTTATATTACACAGTCGTAAAGTAGACCATGAGCTGTCAAGTACAGAAAATTGGCAACTGACCCAATACTTCCTCTGGTAAAACAGTGCGTATCATGAAATCAAGTCGGTTATTATGTGTGGAACTATGGACCATGTCTCACATGTCTTGCACAAGCCGACAATGTCACATTTTGGAAACGTTTGTGTGTTGAAAGGAAGTTCTTGATGACATACTGTATCATTAAATTGACTCATTAATAAGCACATATGAATAACAATTTACTTCCACAGACATTCTTTCCTTTTTTAATTGGAGAAAATCTAAATATTGGTACATTTCTTTCCAAATTCTCGTGTGTACCTTTGATACTGGTGTGTTGCCAAGCATTTTGATTTGATTGACGTGTGTGTAATAGTTGCATCAACTGATGCCATCAAAAGGGGGTATAGGAGTTACTCTTCTTCAACAAGTTTAGCTCCCCATACGCCTTACCTGACCTTTTACAGTAGATGTTGTTAAGTCTCCCTGTCATTAAAGAAGAAAATGACGTGATACATGATGATGAAAGCAAATCAGTCATGTAAATCAGACTTATTTTGTCAGCAGCTACTTTTGTATTTACTTTTTTATATATTAATGTGACAAATTAAGGGGATAATTTGTGTGAAAATCCTGTTAATTTTTTAGAACAGCATGTCATCATCCCCCTACAACCCTGAACTCAGCAGCACTCAAATGTCAACCTTGGATACGACGGAAATGTCATATCCCACCGGTATGCTTAATTTATAGTCCGTTGTACGACAGTGTTGCTCACCGAAAATAGAAGATCTACAAGCTCTACGTGCTTGTGGATTGGTTATTTTCGGGGAGCGACACGGTCATGCGACAAAGTATACATCAGGCTTCACCTGCATTACATTCCAACAAGAAATCACCCAGTGTGTGAGCTATTGCAGCGTCTACTAAAGTATTGTAATGATTTTGCTAAAAATATAATACAAGTACTGCTTCAAAGTGCAGGTAGGAAGCTTGGAACAATAAGGTTTAGTTTTGTGTTATGAAGGAAATATCATAGTTACACATGTAAACAGAGACACTATCCCCGACCTAGCCAAAACCTTTCCCAAAAACGGGGGAAGGCCTTGAAAAATAGAACACACCTGTACACAAATAGAAGTAAATATATAGAAAATACATTTACACGTGTATCATTTACAGTTGTTTTCATAACCCTCTATTAAGATAACACTATTCATTCAAAAAATATATGTTATGTTGAATAAGTAAATTCCAATACCCAAAACGCGCTTTAGGCTGAATTGGCATTGTCATTCATGAGAGTTGCACAGTAAAATCCTGAGTGTTAATTTAACAATAAAAGTGACCATTCTTTACACTTTCAGGGTTAAATTAATACTCAGGATGTTGCTGTGTTCTTGTTGTGTGTGAGGGGGCAAAAGCCGTCATTTTGCACCACAGTGTTGATGCCAGGCCAGCTTATCTACTCATGAATGGCTAACAAACAGTATACAAATATACTGTTCTCAGAACTGCACAAACTGGACAATTTCTTATCCACCTTTTGTAAACCCAACGGCACAGAGGAGCACAAGCCTGAAACCACTTAAGTGAATTATTGGAGTCCTGTCCGCCCACAAAAGGCTATAAAACCCATCATTCATTTGATCTGTACATATTGCTGTCTGCACCCAGAAAATAAAAACATTTACAATGAGAGTCGCGTTTGTGCTTTGAAACAAACTCGGCACAACCAGAAGGTAGATTTATAACTGGCTCTCCCAAAAGCTTCACACTGTAGCACAAAGGGAATCTTTCTTTCCTGCGCTTTCAGCAAGGATGATCTTAAAAATGACTTTTGGCGCTAGAGCTCTCTCAGGAGTCGTCTTCTGCGCTTGGCGAGGTTAATTCCTTCACCTGGAGGTCAGAGATACTGTCGTTTTTGCCCAATTTGTCTGCTGCATTATTGGCTTGCTCTTAATCCCCTTCCCTCAGTGTTGCACTGATTATATTTCTTGGCTTTTTTTCATGGGAGAGAGAAAAGGGAGAGAAAAAAACGATGTCTCATACTGTAGTAGAAGGTCTGTTGGGAAAAAGGCATGCCAACATCTCACAATGTGCCTCTCTCCACATGAAGAACAGAACCTAATTTGTATCCAACCTCTAACAGCTCGGCGTTACTGTAGCTGCATTTGCTTGATACACTATAAATCTGGTGACTGCAGTGTCTCATGGAACTGAACATTGAAACTTTGAGTTGGCCACAGATCTGATGAGAGAAGGTGTAAATGGTTGCAATTCTTGCCTGTATTCATAGAACTTGGTGCAGATAGCTTTGGACCTGAGCGACACCTTTTAGACTCTTCCATCACAGGTTCTTGTTCATTACCATTTAATAATTGAGAGGGTGTCTATTTCCTGTCTGTGACTAATAGCCTCACTTTCTTCCAGCCTGTTAAATATACTTTCTTTTGTAACTATAATTCTAAGTTAGAAAACTAATTTACCGGGAGTACAGCGATCTATGAGCTGGGTGGAGATAGACATTTGCAGTCTGTGAGTTGGGTGGAGAAATTAATTTCCCATTTATGCAAAGCATGAATAATTTGAATCCAAACTTCTAATTTGAATCTATTCATACCCTTGTAGCGATGCAGCTAAATCATAACTAATCACAGTAACTTATAACTAAGTGTTGCTGAGTCTCAAAGTGTTGCTGAGAGACCTAGATCGACCTGAAATACCGGTGCCATCCTCGCACAACAAAGCGAGGAATTTACTGCCAACATGTATAGCCTAATGAGACTAACATTGTTTTTTTCTCTACTGAGGCAAATCAATCACACCTCAGATCAATCATGATAGGTACTCTCCTTGGAATAGGGGCGGTGCAAACTGTTTCCAAATAGTTTTCGTAAGTCAAACACTGCAAAAATGTTGCAGTTTTTTTAAAGATTGGCTTAGACAGGAGAAGTTAATTAACAGTTCTGAAAGGCAGCTACTCGGGATCCACACTGTTTGAGCTGTGATTAACTTTGAAACATATTTTCTGTATAAAAAAAATAGACAGTAATACTCTTTTAAAACCGGGGTGGGGTAAGAGGAAAAGATTTCTTCAAATTAACATGTTCAATAAAGCATATACCGTTCCTTCCCTTCACTTCTCCCCTCTCGTATAATAGTGCTCTGTATAGAATAAATATATTTTTGGGATTTTTTTTTGCAACACAATTCTTAAAACTATGTTAAAACATTGTCAAATACTTTTGTAGCAGTTTTTTTTGTTTTCGTTTGTTTGTTCACTTTTCATTTAAAAACACAATGGAGTTGATACAGGGTTAATATAGCACTCTGTCTTTTGTCCAGGGGCTGTTTCTCAAAAGTCCCTTCTGTACATGTTGTGGCACATAGCGGCATTATTGGCACATTGTTCTGGAAATACAGTTCCTCCCCGACAGACAGTAGCTCCTCGGATCTCTTCCATCAAATGTCAAATGTCCCAATGTTTTCCTCTTGAGGACATCAGTGGCATCCACAGTCTTGCCCCAACACACCCCGTAAATATAAGTATATAGTATACTCTATATCTAAATAACTACATGTCCCTGGAAACATGGAGTGGCAACGCTGTGGCTGCTCTGCTTTGTGAACATTTCTACAAAAATAAATATCTTCACCGATGTCCAAAGAGTGATCCCGCTATTTTACAAAATTGGCTGTTTTTTGTTGTTGTTTCTTGCTTTCTGACGGGATCCTGTGGAGAACAGAAATCACCATTACTCCTCATTATGGGCTGATTGAAAGAAATCAATTGATCACTGTTGCAAAGGATGCATGAAGCTGGCTCACATAATTTAACCACTTAACCCCTCTAGTCTTAGTGAAACAGACCTGAGTTGCAACTGTACTTGGGCTGCTGTTTTCTGTCGACACCAAATCTATTCGCTAAAAACAGCGCATCTGAAAGCTCTCAATGCATCCCGTTGCAACTCATTGTGAGCTTGTAGATCTGCTATTGTCAGTGAATGTTCTCCCCGGAATAGGGATGCAGGGGCTCAAGTGGTTAACCACTTAAAGAATCTTCAAGCTCTCAACGCATCCCACCACGATGCATGGTGAGCTTGATATTCTGAAAAGATTCTTCTGTAGTGTGTGATGCAATCAGATTTCAAAATTGTTCAAAATTGTAAAACTCCCGTAGTGTGAGTCCAGCTTTAGGAACATTTATTGGGGGAGAAATATTTACATGTACATTTATTGAACAGAGCAATTAAACCACACCATGGGACATGTGAACAGGGGTTTTAAATTACATCTATAATGACATGGCCGATATAGGGATGCCAGGGTTAAAAGTGGTTAAATGGTACATATCAACGAGAACAATGCTTTACCAAAAGCCATATTGTCATGCAATGTGCAATGCTTTCCTCCACCCTAACTAACATACAGTACAGTGTATTACACAGCAAAATCCTGTAACTCAGAGTGCAAGAATGGACCCGCAAGGATCCATTTTCACAAACTGAGTTAAAGTAACCTTCAGGGTTTTACTGTGCAGGTATGCCGTCCATAATAATTGTGTCTCTTTGTCTTTTAAGAGCACAGCAGACTGTGGAGTGCTGGGCTGACTGAGACTAATGTGTGTCCAGACGATGGTTTGGCGCTGTCCTCTCAGCATGCTACCTCGCAGCCATTCTATTCCTTTAAAAATCTGGGTCAATAGCAGACTTTGCTTCCCTCTGGGCTTCCAGCCACACTGTGGGGCCGGAGCATGTGTTTAACTTTCACACTTTGAATTTCAAATGGGGCCCTCTCTAGCATAGTATATCAACCGTGCATAAACATACAGTGAAAGTCAAGTGAAAGTGTCCCTTTACCTATCGAAATGCTCAAAGCGATATTACATTGCTGCGCGAATGATGGTGGCAATTTAAGTATCCATGGTATTATTTCCTATAACGTGCACTGCCTGTAGACATCTTATAAACACAGGAATGCAGAATTGCCTTATCACTTGGGTAATGAACCTTAGTGGTATTGCACGGAATTGGGCCTAAATGCTCTCCATCATATTGCAACACAGCACGGAAGATGCAATAATACATAATCATGGCAGAAATAACAAACATATGCCAAGCTCCCTTCTATTCCCAAACTGGGGCAGCATCACTGCAGGGATTTAGGTGGCTATGGCTCACATGATGATTTGCAGAGGGAGAAAGTGGCACACTACCCACCAGAGCATGAATTCAGGAAGTCTTTTCCGCCCACAGCATAGTGAGCGAAGCCGTCAGCCGGTCAGCAGGAGATCTCGAACCATTTCTCCGACACAAAGGCCACAGGGATCAGTTGCCTTTCAGTGGGAGAAGGTCTGTGGAATAAAGAGCAGTGTGTTAGACATGCTAAAAGCCTAGATCATAATAGAGGATATCGACACTGTCAGGCAAAAATCTTGTATCTCCATATTTCTTCTTTTTAAAGATTTTTTTAATAAATATATGCCCTGTACTTTCATGACAATGTTATGCAAAAGTAGTGAAAATTGCTTATCTACTGTACAAGCTCGCAAGCATTGCATTGCTTGTAGATATGCTATTTTAACTACAGACCATTTTGTCTATAATGACATGCCCCCCCAAAAAAGTCTGCATGTGGTTATCAAACCAATGAAAAGTATTAACATTGCTTGTGACTAATAGGTACATTTGATCCATTGGAATAGAGGCTCTTTTCTCCATTTCCTGACAATTGCAATGCAATGCGTTTCTTTTGTAGAATTTTCGCCCCAAAATAGGGACGCTAGGGTTCATGTGGATAAAGTATTGGGGCAGTGTGTCCCCATATTAACCCTCAGGCATATTAACCCTCATGCCGTTTACCTATTTCCGTTATAAGCTGATTTGTAGACAGGTGTCTGCTGGATCATCTCATCCGTGTAGATGGGGACGGCGGTCCGCACGCACTCGTGCGAGCACTGCAGGCTGTCATTGTAGGCAGTGAAGATGTCCACCTTGCTGGGAACCCGAGCAGGCGTGAAGTCTGTCAGGTTCTGGCAGCTCTCCTCCTGCTGGTGGATCTTGCGCTGATGGCTATTGTGACGGCCATTCGCCGACTGTGCACAGCTACAAAAGCACGCACCAAAGACAAGAAACAAACATAAAATCATACCTGGCACCTCAGGGCATGTCGCCCTGGCACCATGTAAGCACAAGGTTTAAAGGGGATCTAAACCCTAGGCCACCTTTGTGCCCATTTTGAGAGTTTGCTGTCATTAAAACATAATAAAAAATGTATTGACAATATCAATCTGTTTTATTTATATAGTGCCAAATCATCATCGTCACACAAGTTATCTCAAGACACTAATAGCAGGTCGAGGTTGACAAATTGGCATGCTGGCATTTGACATAATCACATTGGAATTTGGCACACACATCTATCACACCTAATTGTTTTCTGTGTATTTTTTTTTTTTTTTTTTGCTTCCTGCAATCTCACGTAACGTAACTAGGGTTTGTTACCCTTTAATTACTAATAATTAATAATTGATAGTAAGGTAAGGAATCTTTCCTACCAGTTTTTAAGGACTAGAGTTGTGATCAAGGCTGCGATAACCATGATGAGAGACACAGTGATTGTGATTATCTGGTGAATTGCCAAACCTGCAAAGAGAGAGAAAGAGAGAGCGAAAGAGCAAATGAAGGATTTAACATCATGTCATAGAACTGTGCAAGGATCACGGGGAGCTGGGTTGAACTGTGCCCACATAGTGGAAGACAAGAACATCACACCCACTGCTATTCATAATTTAAAACGCAACATGAATTATTCTATTACAGCTTAGCCAAGTGTCGGCATAATGTATTTCCATGGTCCAAGTTTCCTCTTAACTACTTTAACTCCATCTAAAACTTACTTTCACCCGTTGAAAAGATGAAATAAACCCCAAATCGGATTTGAATTCATAGTTGTACAGATGTAAATTATGACCATACTGTCCAATATGTACTACTGCAGTAATTATTTTGCGCCATTTGTTGATTTTATTACCAGGAAAGGATATTGTAAAGAGACCGGAGAGCTAAAGCACAGGGGAGGTATGGATAGTGATTATGTGATTAATGCTCTGGCTGAGTCATGCAGTGCACCTCAATGTACTGTAGGATCCGAGTCTTTTTAGCTTTTATACAATTCAAATAGAGATCGACACCGGCAAAGCTATTTGACTGTGAAAGTGAAATGAGGTCATTCACAGGATTTGAAAGCCTATTTTATCTGACTTGGCATTCCAAAATGAAAGGTATCTGAATTAGATGAATCTTTCAACCGTGCCACATTTTAGTCACAGACATTTTTTGATGTAGCAGGCTGGTTAAAAGCAAAGTAGTTGAGTAATGTTATAGCTCTGGAGTGACAGGATTGTGAGCAGCCAGTCACCACTTACGTGCTGTCACTCTCTACCTGGGGACATTTCTACTGCAACGCACTGCTCTCCCTTTGTTCTGAGGAGACAGCCAGCGACTGCATGGCCTTCTGCTATTAGCCAGCGTCAATACTGAAACAGCTGAGGGTTCAAAAACTTGCTCAATGGCACCTTGTGGGGGGAAGAGTGTCAGGTAGTTAATTTTTTCGGCCAGGACATTCCCCATCAGTATAATGTTTTGAATAGAAATATTTAGGATGCAAGAAAAACACAAATTAATTGCAAATTCCCTTTAGTCTGCAACCACTATGTACTGCCATGCACATATTCTTGTGTGGGTATACTGTTACCCTGAAATAAAATTGATTTCAAGTGGGAGAGGTGCATTCCACAAGGTGAGAATATGATATCTATATAATAGTTTATGCACTGAATGTTCTACACAGAATTGCTAAAAGTTTTATGTACAGTATATGAATCCTTAAAATACACCTGTATTCAGCGTTATCAGATCAGATCTCACCTCGCAGGTGGGAGTTTGGTAGCCTGGAATCCACACTTATTCACTGCGTTCAACATACCTTTTGTTCCCCCACTTCGCTTGTCAAGTAACCAGGGACTGGGGTCGCAAATTAGCCTCGGCTATAAACCCCTTGTACAATTGCAACGGTTTCATGTTTTTTATAACTTGATTCATTGTTTTTTGTATTTGTCCCTGCTAAACATATAAATAAATAGGTCTGCTGAACGGAGTGAATCAGTCTGGATTCCAGTCTAGGAGTTCGGTCCTAGACTGATCAAAAATATAATGTATGCATACAGTAGCAACAACAAGCCAATACCCAAAAGTTATACTGATTTTACAGTCAAAGCAAGGCCAAGTAGAGCCATGCAAGCACTTGTTTCTAGATTTTATTGGAGTCAAATAGCAGTTGCACTTACGCCTTCATGATAATACAAATTCTTCAAGTGAGCTTCCACTTGAGGGATCTTGCTTTTGCAACAGATGTGGACAAGCAGATGTTTATGCACTTGCTTGCATTATTCCGTCTGACTAATCTACAGTGCAAAACACGGCATTGTTTTTTAGTTTAAACCCCCATGAGAGCTGATCCCTCAATTTTGCCGGAGGAGTGTAATCCTCAAACAGCCGTTCAGTACAGCACACGTCTGTCGCGCAGGATTACTTCAACATTGTAAGGGTATGTGTGTGGGTGAGAGAAAGTGATACATGCGCTGGGGGATGAAGGTACGCACTGCAGCAGCAGGTGACATGTGGCGGGAAGGAAAAACCGTCACGATGAAAGGGCTCTCGCGGGCCCCATACATCTCACTTCTCCATCAGCCAGCTGCCTAGCCGCTGATCCGGGCCAATTTATCTTTGGGATGACACAAAATGAGCTGTGGCGGCTGTTATAAAAAAATAAATAAAAAGGACTCAGACAAGCCCTGACTGACTCCCTGCGCATGCACTGGGATAATGAACCCAAGTCAGGCAGGGGTTTCACCAGAGGTGAGCCAGGTCAGCGTTGGATTAATGATATCTTTGGTGGGCTCACCAGGCCACGCCTCTTCCTCCCAATTTAAGTCCCTTGCCGCCGCAAAAGCAAATTAACTTATCAGGAGAGTCATTTGACATCCCCACCCTTCCTCATATTCCGCATATAAAGGCTGCAAGTTGAAAGCGTGGATTTATAAATTAACATCTCTCCAAGTTCAGGGATGATACAGCCCGCCCTTGACCTTGATCAATAGCTGGCGTCTCCGCTGAGAATACGTTTCATTTCATGTCTATGTCAGTGTGAAAGGCGGGCAATTCTCGGGGCAAAGATTTTACATGTTTTGGGGCTGGGGGGAGGGGGGCTGTGGAATAAATGAAGCTCACAAAGAGAGGTGTAGTCGTGCAAACCTCCAACTTTTTGTCCATTATAACCTCATTTCTTGGGGCAGTGCATTAGAGGGGTGGGAGAGATAATATGTCAGTTAATGACATGGGCTGACACATCTGCGAGAGGAGGCGAGGCAGGGCCCGTTTCACATCTACAAGTGCCAGGTGGATGGAGCAACATTTGGCCCGGTCGCCTCAGACTCATTGTGCTCTGGCAGCCGGGCTGAAAAATCACCTCTGGCAGTCACCTTGCTTTAGAGGAGCTTGGGTAGGTTCTGTTTGGTTGAGTCAGTGGCATGTACCACAGGAGGGACCGGAAATATAGTAAAGCTTCTAATGTACACTTTGTTGTGAAACCGCATTGCTCTGAAAAAATACAGAATAAAATGGTTTATTTTCGTCAAAGTTTAACAACTAAATTAGCCATAAGGATGTGAGAGTGCGAGAGGGATGAAGAAGAAACTGACAGAGAGGGGAGGAGAGGGACAGAGAGCTTCTGGCCACTCTGCCAGCATGATTTTAGCCCCAGCAAAACTCCCAGAGAGAAATAAATGAGTTTTTCCACCTCCATGGCTATGACACTGATGAATATGTCACAGGAAAGCATGGCGGACTAATGAAATCTCTTTGCGCTATCTACTTTTCATAAGACCTCCATATAGAGCTGCCCTGCATTTGACACAAAAAGTCAAAAGGGGTCAATAAACTTAGCTTATATGAAAATGGTCATTTGACCCGATCACACCTTAGTGACCAAATGTTAATGGTGGTAGATTTCTGAACTAAGCCAGGTAAAATATTAAGCCAGGGCACATGCACTGAAGCTCGATGCTATACCAATTAAAGCCATACATAATGCATCCTGGAGCTGTATGAAAATTAGCCTGCATGAGTAAATGTCCTTTCACATCACAGCTCCTGTTGCTCGCTTCTAAATTGCCTTCCACCATTATTAATACCATTAGAGCCTGAACTGCAATTAAGTTGTTTTTCCTCCTGCCAAAATGAGCTGCTCAAGGCAGTGGTGAACAAATGAGGAATGTGTACAAAAGCATTGCGGGGAATGGAGACTGTAGCTCTGGTTTGTGTACGTACAAGCGACTTGGCTATCAGACGTTTGTTGGAAATACTTAGTTGTGAATATGCCATTTTTTATAATGGCTACTTCTTGCACCGAAAATAGCTGATCTATAAGCACACAACATCTCACAGGGTAAAATGCATAGAACCTGTCCATTTGTAATGCATTACACATATCTGGGAAGAGTGAGGACTGCCTGCCAAGCAGTAAGACCATCCCTCTCTCACACGCACACGCACACGCACACACACACGCACACGCACACGCACACGCACGCGCACGCACACGCACACACACACGCGCGCACGCACACGCGTGCACAGAGAGAGAGAGACAGACATGAGACAGACATGACTGTGTGTGTGTGTGTGTGTGTGTGTGTGTGTGTGTGTGTGTGTGTGTGTGTGTGTGTGTGTGTGTGTGTGTGTGTGTGTGTGTGTGTGTGTGTGTGTGTGTGTGTGTGTGTGTGTGTGTGTGTGTGTGTGTGTGAGAGAGAGAGAGAGAGAAAAGGCAGCACTTCTGTCAAAGGTGGCCCGCTGATGGCTAGTGATTGCCAATTAACGTTAGTGTCAAAGTGTCAATCTAGGCTGATTTCCACTGAGTCCCTGGGCAATCTGAACACTTCCAGAAGAAGTGGGTGCTGAGAGAAAGAGGCAGAGAGACCGAGTGAAGGGGAATGTAAGAGAGAGAGAGAGATCACAGCCAAATATTCTATGACTTTTTAACTGGTGTCAAAAAGTCATCGCTAGCTGCATAATCCAGTCAGTCAAGGTGGCAAACTCATGACAGTGCAGTAGAGGTTAGACTATTGGTTCCATGATATCATCTCTTACCAGAGGATACACTTGTACTCTTGTAGCCTGTCTCTATTGGTGGCCAAGACTCTCAGGCAAAATAAAGAAGAAAAAAAAAGAAATGGAAATGAGCAACTAAATTCAAATCATGTTGATGACGGTGGCTATTTTTATATACGTACTGTCACAAATTTGCACTATTGAGGATTTGAGACAGGCCCACAATGTATTCTCCAAGTCATTGATTCTCTCTTTCTTTCTCTACCGGCATTACTGTCACTCACCACTGCTAATTGAATAATAAAAAAGGCTCCAAAAAAGCCTCAAACTTCACTTAAAAAAGTGATGAAAGCAAAACAGTGTGCTACGTAGTCCTTTGATCGACAAATAATAGATATTCTCAGCCAGCATCTGCACAGTTCTTCCTCTAGGCGGATGTGTCAAGCCATGACGAAAGAGAGCTGAGAGCAGAGAATAAAGTGAGGCAGCATCTGCTCTTCTCTGCCAGGCCCCTCCGTCTCTACTTGGCTGAGTTTCCTGTAAATCAGGCAAACTGATTGACTTGACTCTGCATGGCTGTCACCAGGCATCAGCATTTAAGTCCAGATTTAACGGTGGAGGAAAGGAGATTCATTTTTTTTCACCCACTTTATTGAGAGTCAATATAGAGAGGAACGGCGAGATTATTGGATTGCCATGGTAACCGCTGGGAAAAGTGGTTCTCTCTGTCTCTCTTTCTCGCTCTCCATCTCTCCCTCTCCACTGAGAATGCTCCATTCTACGCCTCTACAAGTACATCTCCCACGTACAGCAGGTCACAATGTATAGCATTTGGGTGTTCGCTGAAATTTTATTCACTTGCTTGTTTAAAAATAGATCCCATACACACTTGAGCACTTAGCATACATTTTACATGTGCTCGTTTTGCTCTGGAGTGGTTGTCGGTCTTACTTATTTACTCAGCTGTTCGTTTAACCCCTTGTGATGATGCTTCATTTGCCTCTGATAGCATCGTGCCAATTATCACTGCCGCCATACAGTTTGCATGTGTAACCTTTGGCGGCCAGAGATTATCACCTTTCACTGCCCCCCCCCCCCCCCCCCCTTTGGGTATTCATTTACCCTTCTTGGCTTTGAGGAGGACATCTGATGGGGTTTTCAAGTCTGCATTACATATTCACTATTGGTCGGCATGGCCGTGGGGGCTGCTTTCTACTTATTACTCCTGACCACAGCTGGTGTTTAACCCCGTGACTCGCAGATCATCTAACCAGTGCTGAGTTATGAGTGGCAGCTCTTCCCATCATGGGTTTAGTCATCTTCATCTAATACCCATAATGGGGATGACAGCTCCATCTGCCCTGGTGACGAGACAGGTGGAGGGGGCTACTAGCACTACAATCACCAGGAACAATCGGTAAGCATCTGGAGGACATGCTCACACACTCACACGTTGCGTGCACACCCACACACACACACACACACACACACACACACACACACACACACACACACACACACACACACACACACACACACACACACACACACACACACACACCACACGATGGTGAAAGGAACACCTAGAGACCATGTTCAACAGGATCTACAATCAATGAATCCCACTTGATGGTGAAATGCTGTTGATGTTCAACAGGAGCTATGTACCATCACAAACAAATCCCACTTTACAGTATATGGACATCAATACCTCATAACTGTAATGGAATATATGCACACACACGTGCACACAAACACTATAATGATGTACAATCATTCATGACAGCTTGCTACAGTGTGCGTGTGTGAAATGTGAATCACAGTGAGTTACAGCCATGAGGTGCGTTTAGTGCGGTCCTGAATGTCCACAACTTTGGAACCACCTGAGACCCTGGACTCTAATGAGACTTAACACATATGTGGAGCTGGACGGTCACAGCGTCCATGGGAGGTATTCACCTTCACAACAGTATCTGCTGTGTTCAGTGATGGAAGAAATACTCAGATTTGTTGCTTAACACATTGCGTGCCAATCGCGTAGTTCTACGCGAACCTAAATAATTGCGCAGCGTGCCAGTCGTGTAGTTCTACGCGAAGTGGTCTTTTATTTTATTTTATTTTTTCCCTTGCAGTGACACATTTCATTGTAGGCCTCCCTCGCAGTGACACATTTCATTGTAGGCCTCCCTCGCAGTGACACATTTCATTGTAGCACACCCGGATATGGAAATATCCGTATCCGGAGATTTTTGTTCCCACCCGCCGCCGCTGGCGTTAACTTGCACTGTGCTGCACAGGGCTCAGGCAGCAGAGCGAGAGAGAGTAAAAAAAAACGATTCTGGGCGAGCGTTCCGTTGGTAACCGGAACGCTCGCCCCAAAACACACTCGCCCACATTCATTTCGCGGACAGAGGCCGCCGGATTAGACCTGGGGCGAGTGTGTTTTGGGACGAGCGTTCGGTGATTTCATTCACCGCTTGTTTACAAGTCGAATTTGGGGAAACAAAATAATTAGGAGCTCAAAAACATAATGAGAGGATACAAGAGATATCTGTGCAACAGCTGCAAAGTGTGCATATTTAAGCAAGTATTTTAAAACAGTGAAACCTTCCGAGGAAAAAGAAACAGAAAGTGATCATTTCTGCGACTCCAGTGGCAGCACAAATGAAACTATCTGTTTCCAGGAGTAAAAACTCAAGTTTAATTCCAAAAAAAGCTGCCCAGTGCCCACTGTTTTGTAATACACACACTGAGCTCTCCTCTTAAGAATGCTCTGGCTGCCATAAAGCACCATTTTGGCTGTCATCACTAGGAGAAAAAAAATTAACTGGTATTAGCAAAAACACGTGCTTGCCAACACACTTTTGGGGATGACGTTAGGCTATGTCTATTTTTGAAATACTGGGCAAAGTTCAGCAAGCAAGCAGGTAAGCATTCAACATTGCTCAAGGACACTTTACACTGAAGTTGTCTTAAGCACCTGGCCATCCCACGACTGCGATTTTCTCAGAGCCTATTCGGGTTGCCAACTCCTAGAGATTAAAATAAGGGACACCTATTCCGGCCGCGCGGCAAAGCCAAAACCCCCAAAATGCATAGAAAACTATGCATTTTGGCACAGTTATACCTATAACACAATACAAACACAACAGGTCTTACACCTGCATTAGGCTACTACATCACACTTATTGTACTACTAGAGGTGCGGGTCGCTACGCGACCCTTCCGTCTAGTCGCTGGCGCGAGGCTCTCGTGTAGCATGGTGTGTATGTGTTGCAACCTTTATTGTGAAGGTTCTTTATTGTGCTACATCGTGACATATAGTGTCACAGAAACCCCCAAAAGTCACCCAAATAACACTGTTCAACGGGCAAATTAGTTAGCATTGATGACATTGACCACACTAACGTTCATACAGGTTGTTGATAAGATGTTTAACGTAGCCGTTTGAGTGACGACAGCAGCGTTGGTTACCATTAGCGTTAGGCGCATGCTAACGCTATCGTCGGGCCGCCGACTACCAGCCGAGGCTTATTCTTGCGCATTAGGCCGCGATTTCCGCAGGGCCACTGCCTCGTGCCCTGCGTGTCTATTGACATTTGTAATGGTCAGAAATCTAAGTTGGGCTTGTTTGTGTGAGAATATTTCCACATTGGTTCGAAATGTGTGCTTATTTGAGCATTGAGGAGTTAACTGTGCATTTTTCAATGGCCGTCGCTTCGTTGTGTTCGGCTGGGGCCGGAGCCGTTCGGTGATGTTCGGTGATGGGCGGGGTTTGCGGGGTTGCCATGTCCAAAAGTTGTAAGCGCGAAGTGGCGTGTTGTCGGTTAGGGAAAGTGCGTTGACGCATGCGCAGTGCGCAGGGCGGTGTTTTTGCATCAAGCTGGTTGCTTGTTGCTCGCGCGCAATCTGGCAACAGTGATGGAACTTACACTCCGGCAAACATTCGACACTGGATTCAAATTGTAAGGTAGATAACATGGTTGTAACTTAGGCCTTAAATGTGAAATGTTCTACAATTACGTTCAAATCGGATACAGGATAGGTGGGCAACAGGGACATCTGGTCACCTCGATGTACAATTGGCTATTTTGTCCAAAATGCTACAAAATAAAATATTTGAAAAATGGTATTAAGTATTGTAAACATGTATACATGATGTGAACATGCACGGTACATCATTATCAGACTTAATTTTATCCTTCAACTTCTTGTTTATGCCCCAAAATGACTGGATATACAGGTTTTGTAGCAATTTGTAGCAATTGTATAAATATTAGACCCTAATTGTCGAATGTTTAAGCATGTTCTAATCATGTATACTTTACTTTTGTATGTGTTCTTTTATTAACATTTTGGAAAAAAATAGCCAATTTAACACCGCCCACTCTTCCTTGGTGCCCATCTATCCAGTTACCTTCAAATCATGTATATTTTACCTTATTTCTCACCATTTTCCAAAGCTTGCCCACTCTTCTGTTACCCAGTACTAGTTTAGTCATATTGGCATACTACTATCAACAACCATTAGGTTTTAAAAACAAAATCAACATGCTTATTTCACATACCATGTTAGCCAGTCTGTGGTCGCTTGGCAGACAAGGAACTGTGTCAGTACTCCCTGGCTTCTATGCAGCTTGCCTGCTTTTCCCTTTATGTTATGTAGGGTACATCATGTATTCTACAATGGCTAACTGAAAACAATTGCCTGGTTTGTACATAATCTTCTGTCACTTTATAGCCACCCTCATTTTTTCCCCCACTCAGTTCTATACTTCTGTCTTCTCTCAGTCTTTCATTTTTTCTTTAGACATTCAGCTTATGTTCTGAGCCGGAAAGTACTGTCGCATAGACAGATTTCTTGTTTACAGACATTGAGACTGCACGCGCAGGTGTCTGTTTCATGTAATCAATTCCCAAAAGATCCCCAAACCTGTTGTTTTGGGGAGCGTTGGTTTCAGTTCAACCTCCTCTTGTGCGTTGGCTGGTGAGACGCTCCTAGCGAGACATATATACTTCACCCCGCACTACCGTGCGGGCCGAGAACAGCTGACATACAATCTCACATTGTGTCACGGATGTGACTGTTTTGAGCTTGGAGGTGTGCTGTTCTCGGCCGTTCTCTGCGCGCAACACCTTCGCACGCCGGATATAAATTAGGTTTGAGGGGATACAGCTGCGCGATCAAGCAGGATGGAGGGAGGGTGTGTGGGGCAGAGACCGTATCTTAGCAACACTGAAAGTGCTAACTCTCATTGGTTGTGTAAATGTAAATGAGCCAATGAGCTGCCCGCAATGAGCTGAGGGCATTTCCAGACACCAGATTCCCGAGACCCAGGCTCTCACAGCTCACTGACAGTTACACAGCAACGAGAGGGGGAGAGCAGAGTGGGAGCAGGACAGCAGAATTACCGTAATTTCTCAAATAAATCGCCCTGTCATTCATATTGATTCCCCAACCTCAAAATACGGAACAAAGTGCGTTCCGTATCAGTTGTACGGGACACGTCTTTTAGTTTCCAAATATGGAACGATTCCGTATTTTACGGTATGGTTGGTAACCCATAATGCCTATACTGTACCATACCATAATATCCCAACCCAAACTCGGCATACTGTACATAAATTGTCGGTGTTGAGTGTGTTAAAGGTAGCGTAATTGATTTTATTTGGTTAAAATAAGTGTTAAATAGCTCTATTTTCTGATAGCACTCATTGCAAGTTGTTTGTTCAGTAACAGGAGTCTCCATGTCTCTCCAGCTCTTTATTAAGCAGAAAATGCATTTTCAGGATACCAATTTGATCCAATCAGGATAGAGAACTCAGACAGGGTACAGATTAAACAAGTGAAATTGAAAGTGATGACACAAAGAAATGAGCAGACAAAATTGGAACTGGAACACTATTAAAATGAAGCTGATGCTGTAAATGGGTACTCTCTCCTGATTGGCTGAAAGTTTGTCACCTACCTGAATTTTTGTTTCTGTTTATAAAAGAGCTGGAGAGACAGGGAGACTCTATAGCAAAAACTCTATAGCAATGATTACTATCAGAATATAGTGCTTTAACCTTTTAACAAAATATCACAGTACCCTCCCTTTAAGTGACTGTGTAGGGGTTGAGGGACGTGTTGAAATGGATCAACAGATGTCTGGGGTCAGATCCTGTGTGGCTCACACAGTACAACATGATATAGACGTGTCATTTCCATAATGGCTGCCTTTTAGATTACATCTGGCTGCTGCATGCGTCTGGGGATGTTCAGGGTGGCTGGCTCCTCTTTCCCAGGGGGATATACACTGACCCCATGTGCCTCATGTTGCAGGGGGGGGCGATTACAGAAAGAGGGCGACACATACACATACAGACACACAGAGAGAGAGAGAAACAGAGAGAGAGAGAGAGAGAGAGAGAGAGAGGCCGAGAGCAATGAGGCAGACTATCAGAGAGAGAAAGTAAGACAAAGGGAAGGACAGAGCACACAGAGCATCGTCTCCCCCGGCAGAGATTTTATTTCATTAACAATACAGTCTTTGTGTATGGTAATTATAGTCTACCTAGGGGCTAATGTGAAAGAGACATGGGTTAATGTGTTGTGAAGGCAAAAGCAAAGTTCACCGCCAACCGCTGAACGCCTGAACGGAGCTCTACACACTATCGTATGCCGTCAGCGTACGATAGAGTTGCACGGGGAAAATGGCAGATCTACAAGCTCACAACGGGTCGTTGATGGTGGGGTCTTAAATTCATCTCTGTCAGCATGCTCGTACAGTATCATAACACGCACAAAGTCTAAGTCATATTCCTTTTCTCAACAGCATTAGTATCATGACCATCTAAATTATACAATTTCCTATAGTATGCAATAACAAAACAATCATTTTTGCAGATGGCATGACAGTCAACTCCTGGTCAAATAAAAATGATAACCGTAGCAAGACTATTAAAGATGCAGCCATTCCACAACCAGTATCTACTATATAAAGAAAAAATATTTTAAAAAAATATCTATATTCAAGTTGTCTGTGGTTTGGTCTGGTTGTATGTGGTGTCAGACCAGAGCTCACTCAGCTAGAGAGAGAGAGAGAGAGAGAGAGAGAGAGAGACAGAGAGACAGAGAGACAGAGAGAGCCTATTCCACCTACGCAAGAACCCGGCCAATGCTGGGTACCGAAACCTGAACATGCATTGTCAGCGCAATTCTGCTTGTAGTTTATATTTTCTTGACTCACAGACGTTTGACATGTTTCTAGACACTGGCTTCAAGACAAATGAAAACATTTAATGTTCTCATTGCTGAGACAATTTCCAGCAGTATTTCTAATTTGGATTAATAGTTGTATGATATATTTAATCTGATATTTTGATATATGATTATCTTTTTTTTGGCTGAGAAATTATATTAGCATAATAATAATAATAATAATAATAATAATAATAATAAATATAGCTGCAAGCAGCGATACAGGGGCCAAGGAAAACAAGCCATATACACAGAATGGATTGAACTTGAGAGAAAGGAGCCTGTACATTTAACAAATGATTATTCTAAACAGCTGAGCAGAGTGCTGAGGGATTGTGGATATTGTATCTCTCTATTGTGTTGCTTATAATTTGGAATGACCCTCTACCATTCTGCCAAGTTTAATAAAAATGTGACTTATGTGTGATTTATGTAGTTAGGGACAGAAGAATCATTTTCATAAAACTGCAATATTCATATGGCTCATAAAAGCATAAAAAAATGTCAGTACGATTTTTTTTCGGTATAGGTCCAAAGTTCATGTGTAGAAAGTTTCGTGCTCATTGATCAAAAATCCCAGGAGGAGATTTGAAATGTTGTTCCTATAATTCAAAATGGTCGGAGATCTAAAGGTCAGAGGTCATCGGTCAAAGTGACACATTTGTTCCTCATGAGGAGCCACATGTGTGTATTGATGTTTCATTGCTGTCCGTCAAATGGTTCATGAGCTATGCCTGTTCAAAGTTTGCATTTTCAATTGATTGCTATAGTGCCACCCTTTGGCCAATGGTTGTGCGTTTTGTGTCTTTGCCGTACGGCATAGCCCTATACCATATTGCAGTTTTGTAAAAAACGACTGCACGGTTAAGCCAGAACTGCAAAAAGTGGCGGAAGAATAAAAGGTATGAGAATCAAGAAGGGATCATTAGCAGTACGTGCTTGGCCCCTTAATACGATCATATATCTATACCAGTGGTTCTCAAACTTTTTAATTTCAAGGACCCCCATAACTGTTACAGACCTGTAAGGGTCCATTTGGAATCCCCTCAAGGAAACCTGAGAGTCCCTGGACTCCACTATGAGAACCTCCAGTACCAGGAACAGGTTGTTTATGGATGGAACTGAATAGTGGGAAAACTAGAACTGATGGTCTGTATTCTGATATTAGGCGGATATTCTGATAATGCAGTGTCTTGAGGTGTTGGGAACTGTAAAGTTTTACTCAAAGTAACCCTCTGGGCCTCTGATGTGCCCTCTGTGCTCGATAGCAAAACAGTGACATTTATGGTAATGCTCCCAGTGGGAGAGGGTCAATTAGCATAGTGCTTGCTCACATATCGTTAAACATGGCTATAGTTTTATGGCCACCTACATGGTCCATTAAGAAGCATTGACTCATTGACTTAATGAAATGGTAAATCACACGTGACTGTTTGGTAGCCTTGTGTGCCCATCGTGCCGACCATAAAAATGACACATGCTATGACAATGTATTTCACAGAACAGGCCACTCGCGGAGATAGCACTGCCTATGGTCAAGGACATAGTGTTGCTTAAATCAGAGTATTAAGTTCAAAACAGTCTGGCAGTGGCACTGAAATGCAGTCTTTTAGAATAATGTAGACGTTAACAGACCCAGTTGAGCAACATTGTGTAAATGTGAAATTTATCTGCACTCGAACTATTGACACACACATGAAATTACCATTAGTTGGACATGACTGCCTTTAATTTACTGCAAATGCAACCCATTATTTATATGGAAATAATATTTAATACACAACAGACATATGACTGGAGCTTTAAAGTAATGTGATGTTGAACTTTGGTAGAACCTTGGGTTGAATGGCTACAGTACCTGGTTATGATATAAATCCAAGATCCAGATTATGCTGAAACCTTGCCCAAATATGGACATGACTCCATAGTTCTGATGTCATAGTACTACTGACATCAGATGACTGACTCCAGGATGGTCATATCCTAGGCCTAGAACCAACATTTGGACCCCGTCTTATTTTTGCCTACTGGCAGCGTCGGAGTCACTTGCTATTGGTGCACTGTTATTGGTAACTTTAATGATTGATATTGGGCTAGAGAATTTCCCTTCCAAGATAATATAACGTGAATATAGTCATTTCATTTTCCTTAGAATACTGGTGAAATTGAGGTGAAGCTAAACAAATGATTGCAAAGTGACTTTCTAATGACTTGAGTTTCTAGTGAGTGCACCTGCTTTTGATTCAAATAAAATAGGTCAGCGCATTGTCACTGTCATTAGACAACATAAACATTCTAAATGGGTCCACGTTTATTTCCTGTGGCAGTGTGTGTGAATACCAATAGCTGACAGGAAATACACTTGGACCTAAGCTGTTCCCTAGCAACGCAACTCCACTGACAAGGTCTGAAGTGAAATCACGAGATGAAGGAATTCTATTGTGATTGTTGAATAAAACGGATATAAAAGTTGTTTTAAGTCTTCGTGTGACCCACTGTGCTGAAATGAATGTTCTAGAATCTAATAATAACCCACCGGTGGATCATGTGCATAAAGTATGTCAACCTCCTGTATTGATATTATTCTGTCCTTATCACACAACTCACACAGCCGTCCGTGCACACCCCACATTTCAATTTGTACTACATGGCCCAGGAAGATTTGGTGCACTTTATGTTGTGGGTAGGACTGAATCATATCCTTTATGCCCAGGGTGACCTCTTATGCTGTACTCTGCATGTATATTATATCTGGTTACACAGATTGAAGAGTCTGACCTACATTTGGAAAATAAACCGTAAATCAGCGTACCGGTGTGATTTACTGTATTTCACCGCTGACAACATATTAAAGTGGCACAAGGGCAGATGGTTCATCGTGAATATGGTCACAGCTAGAGGATGTTGCTAGCATTGTGCCTAACAACATGCCCTAGCCTTGACAACATTCGTGATTTGTACCAGTTTGGGTGGTTGTATTCAAGATTAAGGGTGATTTATTTGTATAGAAACCCTGAATACATAGGCGAGGCTATACGTTTTATCATTGTTTAAAAATGTACTGAAATGATTAGGCTTATATATATTATAACATGCCAATCACATAATGTTTTCATTAGAGATATGTCTCTGATATCACTGCCGCTGCTCTCCTGCACTCAGAAGAAAGCCTGAAGTCGTAACTGTGTCAAACTGTACTGATTTGATTGGTGTGTAATGCAGAGCATGCACATAATAGAATGAATATGAGTAATGCACAGTTTATGTTTTTGCAGACCTCTCAAGAGTCCCGGAACTTCTGTGAGAGATGATTAACTAATTATCATTAAACCCATCACTATTTTATTCACGGTTTAATGACACACACACGCACGCGCGCGCACGCACGCACGCGCGCGTTGATTGGATAAGGCTTGATTTAGTTTTATTATTGCACATTTTGCGGCCAATTTCATTTAGATTGAAAGGTTCAAGTCCTATTGTAGCAGCAGGACCACGCACACACACACACACACACACACACACACACACACACACACACACACACACACACACACACACACACACACACTATATCTGTAGTGTGTTGTGCAGATAGCTGCCAGGACATCGATTTTGATCTGTCAATATTTACCAATCCAATAATGGTGTTGGTGCTATCATTAACGTAGCATGTGCATACAGAGATAAATATAGGGGGAAAATTCACTACATTCAAAATAAACAGCCTTTGCACCTGATTATTCAGAAAGATATCTGTGTTTTAAAAGAGTTCAAGAAAAGTGGTCCTTTTCATTGAACAGTGTTGGGCTGCCACCAGCTTCAAAATGCTAATACTTTTTTGTTGTAGGCCTACTGTTAGTTTGTCTACTCTAGGCAACTCTCCTACCGGATCAATACCGTCAGGAGAAGGCCTGCACTACTCAAGGGGAGTCTTGAGGAATAGTCTCTTAGTTTAACTGGGTGCAGATTCTTGTAGAATATGTACAATGAAAGGATTATCCGCACTCTCTTCAGTTGTTTCTTATGTTCAGTTTTAATAGGTTCCCATTCACAGCAGCAGCAATCTACCTAGAGAAACGGACGCGTTTCGGCACGTCGGCCTTCCTCAGCGTTTCAAACTCAGTTTGTCTACTCTACCAGCACTTGTGCAGTAGGCTATTTCCTAGCTGTAAATAGCGAGTGTAAATTCTTGCTGGTCCACAGGCGGGGCTGAGAGCAGGGAGAGCTGTCAGGGCTCACATTATTTGAAAGGATGTCAATCCTTTGACACTGGCAACGATGTACACATGCAAGATAAAGAAATGGAAGGATGCTGTACAAAAGACAAGACGAAGACTAGACAGAGATGCTATGAATATGTCAAAAGATTTAAAGACAAGGGGCGCGCATGGCCTAGTGGTTAAGGCACGTGCAGCCTGACAGCCAGACAGCGAGTCGCAGGTTCGATTCCTGACCCTGACGACCTTTGCTGCGTGTCACTCCTCGTCTCTCTCTCCCTGTTTCCTGTCAGTCTAAAATTCTACTATCCAATAAAGGCAGAAAAGCCCCCAAAAAAATACATCTTAAAAAAAAAGAAAGAAAAAGATTTAAAGACAGAATGGAACGATGAGCACCGTAATGCAATGCAATGAAGGGAGAAGAAATGGAAACAGAAGACTAGATTTCTCTGAAGTTGACTATTATTTGTTGGGGGTATTTGTATAGCTTATTCATTCTAATGGCTAAATCAAATTGAAGCTACTGTACCGACAAAACAGATTTTAGTTTCAGATTGTTATCAGCATGGACAAATTACTAAATTAAATAAATTGTATCAGCTTCAGTTTTATAGTGTTCCAGTTACAATTTTATCTGCCCTTCTTTTGTATCATCACTTCCAATTTCAATGAAATTGTTATCACAACCGGAATATGTATTTTCTGTTTAGTAAAGAGCTGGAGAGACAGGGAGACCCATGTTACTGAACAAACACTTTATAGCAATGATTACTATCAGAATATAGACATTTACAGTATTTCAACAAAACACAAATCTATGTGAACGGTATACCCTTACAGGAGTTGTTAACCCCAAAAATTACTTATTTTCTATCAATTACACACCCCATGAAGCCTTGGATTCATGTAGATTGTTTTGTTTTTGTCACATTCCTGAGCCCATAATTTGATGACCGGGTCATCGGTCAGAAGGAGACTCAGTAGGAGACTCTAATTGAGACTCTTTGAATCTCTTGGATAATCTCTATGAATTCAAGGCTTCATGGGGTGTGTAATTGGTCCGTGGCCAACTACATATCATTTTGGGGGTCCTTGGCACGAAAACATTTCAGAATCACTGATTTAGAAGGCATTTGTAGAATCGGCCTCAAATCGGCCTGAGGCTTAAGGGGATGGCAGGTAAGAGATAGATCCGTGGACCACCAGTGGTCCGGGGACCACCAGTGGTCCTTGAGGGGGTTCCAGGTGGTCCCCAGCTAAATGATGGAGAGTTGGTAACCAAATGGACCTTTAACTCTTGAGAGTGTAAAATGAAACCAAATGGACCTGCTACGCTCTCAAGAGTTCAATTATTGTTAAACATCTGCATTACTTAATTAAATAATTGTTATTGTCTCCGCCAGGCCGAAGGCATGGCGAGAGAGTATGTTTTACCCCCTGTCCGTCCGTCCGTGTGTCCGTGTGTCCGTGTGTCTGTGAACAGCTAATCTCTGGCACCGTTGGCTTGATCGCAGCGAAACTGTGCACACACACTCCCTGGATGCCAGAGCAGAACCTCTGCCCCAAATTTTTCACATGGGCCTTTTATAGCGCCACCAGGAGGCTGATTTGTGCAAAAGACATTTTTGGACAGTACTCCTACAGATTTTATCCAAACATCACGCAAATCGGTGCACAGTATCTCTATAGTCATGTGATCAACACGGATCTGCCTGATTTTCCATATTCCATCCTGATTGGCTAAGGTTGGCTTCCAAAGTTTGCAGGATTGGTCCATTTTGAACTAAATGCCTCAAATCATGAACGCAGCTTGCGATTTATGTGAAATTTAACACGCATGTTCCCATTAGGCCGAGGAAGAAATGCCATTTGAAAATGTTCAAATCAGCCTCATGGTGGCGCTATAAAAGGCCGATTTGTGTTTTTAACTATAACTGCACCGATCTGCGTGAAACTTTGCACACATACTCCCTAGAGGCCAAGGAAAAACATCTGCCCTGCATTTTTCACATTAGCCTTTTATAGCGCCACCAGGAGGCCGACTTATGTAAAACTTTTTTTTTTTAGATTAAGCCTTCACATTTTATCCAAATTTCACGCAAATCGGTACACATGATCTCTATAGTCATGTGATCAAGATGCATCTGTTTGATATTTCATATTCCATCGTGATTGGCTAACATTGACATCTAAAGTTTGCAGGAGTGGCCCGTTTTGAACAAAATGCCGCAAATCATGAACACAGCGTCCAATTGTGGTGGAACTTTGCACGCACATTTGCACTACGTTGAAGAACAAACGCCACCCTTTTAACATTGCCCTATTATAGCGCCACCAGGAGGCAGATGTTTCTTTTTTATATTACTTTTAATTTTGTCCAAACATGCAAATCAGTACACATGATCTCTATAGTCAAGTGATCAAGATGGATCTGTCAAATTTTTTATATTCCATCCTGATTGGCGAATTCCGAAAATTGCTGGCCCACAATAACCTACCTGACCTGGCGGAGACCTGTGCTCCGAGGAGCACTTTTTCTAGTTTTGATCAACATTTGCCTGTTATCTCTTCTATGGTACCAACATTAATACAGCATGGAATTGCGGACAAAATCTTATCCAACTACTGTATAACAAAATATTCTACGTTTTGGGTCCGAGAGTCTAAATCTCATCACATGGTGGTCCGTAGCGCAAATGCCGAATAAATAATGGACCTTGATATGAAAAGGGTTGAAAACCACTGGTCTAGCGAGCTCCTTGGGCTATCGTTTGTTCTCTTTTCCTCATGCCGTGGTGATGGAATTGCTCTCTCTGTTGGTTGTCTTGTGGCTGCTTATCGGCTTTTGTGCACGGCTTTTGTACACAGCTTTTGTGGTCTGATGCTGTTGTAGCAGCGTAACATAAACTTAGTACACAACTTTGCCTTTGCAGTCATCTGCTCTAAGGGCTTCAGTCCGCAACAAGAGGTGCGTTCGACACTGGCCATCAGCGTGTGTCCTTTGCAACCGGTGGGCCCCCCTCCTACCGTTTAAGCTACAGTCTCATTCATTCTGGTACCTAGGGGACGACTGCCAAAGTGACTAGGCCCTTGGCTTGAGGTCACGTTGCTGTTGCAGTGCAGCGTAACGTTAGTAATAACCAGGGGTGCACATAACTTTTTAGGTCTAGTACGAGCACCTGGAGATGTGACTTGGTGCGCACCAAATTAATGGTCCCATCCCGTTTTGTCAACGAGGGGGGGGGGGGGGGGGGGGGTATTTATGTACTGTTATAGTTGGATACGACGGTTGCTTATTTATGTACGTATGTCCCTAACCTGAAGCTCTTAGAGTGTTTGTCTATCCCTGTATCTAGCCAACTGACTAGAAAGGCTCTAATAATCTGAGATATTGTGCTCCAGCCTGTCCATCTATCTATAAATCCAGAAATCTGTATGTGTCAGGGGTCTTCTAGCCTTTAAGGTGGAGTGGCATAACTATTGCTCCCAGTGCTGGACAAAGTGTATACTAAAATAAATAGTATCATAGTCTAGTATTCAACAGTACAAAAAAAAGTACATTTAAATTTAGAACATAAAAAGATCAAAAATAAAATCAGGCTATTTTCACTTATTTGAAATAGGGCTAAAGTGGTTAATTCATAATTATTTTTTGTAAGTTTGGGTCCTAAGAGTGTACTAAGAATGTAGTGGAATTAAAATTATAATTTTAAATGTAGTGGAGTGAAAGTCATGAACTTGCAAAAAAAACAAATACTCCAAAAATGCACTTAAGTACTCAGGTAAATGTACTTAGTTACTGTCCACCACTGATCGCTCCTTCATGCCACATGTCAGTCGGCAGGATCGGTTTTAAACTTTTGAGGCTGGATTACAAAATTTAATTTTAAAGCACCCTAGTCTAGTGGGAAAAACAGTGGTTACTGAATGCATTTTAACATGGGGCCTCCCCAGACTCCATGACAGCAACAGCAAGGATCTGTGAGACGTCATCCACTCCCAGTGGTATAGGCTACTCACCTGATTATCTGAGTTATTTTGGACTGATAGATATCCCACATGGAGGAACAGCTTTGGGCATTGACTGAACTGGTGCAAAAGCTACAAGCTGATAACAGGCAGGTACAGGGAAGAGGACAATAGTGGGTCTGTCAATACTATGACCCACCTGCAGCTGGTTCTTCTGTGCCATCTGTCAATAGTCCTGCTACTGAATGCTATGTTTGTGTACCAATAGAACGGAAATGTTCCAGGTGAAATGTCACAAGACTTAAGAGTTTTTCTGTCAAAGATTGGGTGGGTAAAAAAAACGAAAAAAGTATGGGACATATTTGAAAGTACTGACAGCCTGAGGTGGATCCAGAGCACAGTAACATGCCTCTCTACCCTTCACATTGGAGTGGTGTACTCTTTTATACATAGCCTATGGCTCCTTCATGCCATAATTACTACCAAAAAAAAACATTTTCTCTAAAACGTTAAACCACAGGGGCAGAGAGCTGATAACTCGTCACATGAAGAAGTTTCTTTATGCCTTATAATCACAAAATCAAGACTAGAATAATAGTGATAGTCTTAATTAAAGATGAGAGTGGTGGTGGCTTATGGTATCTGCTTACGGTTTCAACAGTGCACATAGCCCTGAATCGTCAATCAAAACTCCCTGAAATCAACTTGAGATGTCTGTTCTTGTACCTTATATACAGTACATTGTTATTACACCTATGTGTGTTGTTATAAGGCTTTCACTGACTCTATTTCCTGTATCAATGGAAACCTTTTATTTTGAAAAGAAACCTTTGTTGTACTGGAAGTTCTTGTGAGGTAAGTGGTAATGTGGGAAATTGAAAAATTAAATAAATGTATTGACCACAGCACACTATTGAACAGAGCGGAGAGGCAAAGAACATTGGCAACTGCGAGTTCCATCGCCAATAACCGTGCCACAATTTCATACTGACTGTGACGCTCTCAGTAAAATGTTACACACAGTAGATTGCTATGCAGCTATAAGGAGCAGATTTACAGTTTCACTTCACACTCAAACACACAAGATAATCAACACGAAAAGTGATGCACTATGCGGGAGAAAACCATTGAGGGGTAATTAGCCTGGGTATCATGCATCATTTCTTGATAACTGCATGGCTTGATTATCCTGTAAATAATGTGGTTACTTGCAGCCAGATTCACACACAATTTAACCAGACGTTACATGGCTAACCAATACTTAGCATACAATAGCAGTGGGTTTTCGTGATTATATAATGGAAAACGTCAATGTGTCTGTAATAGTAGATTTACTTTAGCTTATGATTGCTTAATGTAGGTGTCCCAAGGTGTCAGCTTTTGTATCAAAAGTTCAAACTGAAAGGTTCCAATTCTGATCCTGACTCTCAAATTGGGACAACGGGAACTTTGTGTTGTTCAATCAAGTCACCTGCAAAGTCCACCTACCAAATCAAAAGAAAAAGCTGCTCGCTTGGGATCGCAGATCGCCGGACTTTGCCTTACCTGGTGTGTCCCCGTATGGCTTTGGTGGTTTGACAGTCTCTCCCAAACTGATAGTGGGCTTGGTGGTGCTTTGCCTCTTGGGCTGAGGCGTGGTCACCACGGCAAACGTCCTTTGGAGGACCTTGGTGGTCGTAGTGGTGGTTGTGGCCACTGTGGTTGTCAAGGCCCTGGTGGACAGCGTGGCATTGGGGCCCGGTTTGCCGCCCTCATCAATACTCTCCTCCGTCCCTGTGGGTCCCCAGTCGATAAATCCGGACACTGTGGTAGTCCGGCCCTCCTGAGACTTGTCAATGCTGTCCCACTTGAGCTGCCTCCTCGCCCGCAGCAACAACCGCACCGCCTCCGCCTTGCTCCGGCTCAAGACGGGCACCGGAGGCAGCACCGCTACCGAGTCCCCGGCCTCCGTGTGAGAATGTCCCAACTGGCACTCTTTACACACCGTCTGCCCTTTATGTGCTGGCTTCCTATGCTTTGGACCCCTGACCTTCGCCCCCAGCCCTGTTCTGCTGTCTGGGGGCAGAGGGATGGGGTTAAGTAGCCGTCGTGCCAGTGGGCTCACAGTCCTCCAGTGGAGGATGTTGGGGGTGTCCCAGAGGGGCTGCCAGCGTGGCCGGGAACGAGGCGCTGACTTAGGCGTGAGCTTGATCCCCAGTCCCTGGCTGAGGGGGCTGCAGAGGGAGAAGTCCAGGGTCAGGTGCGTCATAGCGAGGAGAATCCACACCCGGGGACCCACGGGGCTTCCTGACCTCAGAGCAGACATCGGACTGGAGAGAAGGAAGGGGGGGGAGGGATTGGGTTGAGAGAGTAATATATTATTTTAGTTTCTGTTCGTCACATATTAAAACCATACAAGCAATGGGCCTCATTCACCAATACATTCGGAAGTTTTCTTCTTAAATCTCTTCCTAAGCGAATTCCTAAGAGAAGTCGAGTCAGATTCATGAAACATTCTTAAAATTATGATGAAGAATCCCAATCCTTGTAACTTGAAGAGGTGTGCCAGTTAATCCTAATTATCATAGGTAGACGCCCCACCTACCGAATAAAAAGTTATTTTGTACAAAAAGAACAAATCCGAGCTAAGAAAACATTGGTGTATGCTAACATCTTCTTGAAAACTGCGTAAGTGGGTCCTAAGAACATATTTCCTCTTAAGAACGGTTGGTGAATGAGGCCAATTGTTTTCTCTTACTTTCTATCTACCTGTGCAGACTCACATCTCATCATCGTTCTATATGCTGCGGCTTCACCAGTCAAGTGAACTTCAATAATAACTAGTTTGGTAGAGAGCCTCTTGAATAGTAAAGGTCAGACGCAAAGTAAACCGTGTAAAACATTGGAAAGATAATGACTCTGCCCTCTCTTGCTCCCTGCCATCAAAAGCAATGAGAATTTATCCTCGATTTTACAGATTCAAATCAATCCAGGGATGATTAACAGAGAGTCAAGGTCAGGCCTGGTTTAACTGATCATCATATTCCACGTTATCTGTCATAGATACAGTCACGATTCCTAAAGGTCTATTAAATTATGCAGTGCCGGTATTTGGAGGGTACAATATCACGTAATTCCGGCACTAGACGGAGCATGAGACAAATTATGATGCTGCAAAGCTCTACATCCACAATGCTATATTTGATGAATGCATTCATGAACCAAACACATTCCAAAATGACTTGCTCGTCAAACGAACGCCAAGGTGATATCCAGGCTGGGTCTCGACGGCAGATTGATTTTGTTTTACGGACAACCTTCATTGGCCCCTAGGACAAAGCTGTGCTATTGATTCCTGAGGGAGCAACCTCATCATTGTGGTATCTCTCATCTTTATTGTCCTTCGCCAATTCAAGCCCACACTGAGGACTCATTTGGAAGGCATTGCTGGTAGAAAAAAAGCTGTTGGAGGATGTGTCTGATGTAAATGGTTCACTGACCTAATGGGCAGTCACAACAGTTTCATAACTTTAACTTAATAACTTTCCAAGGGGGGCAGCAGAGGCTCAGGAGGTAGAGCAGCTGTCTTGGAATCAGAATGTTCCCGCTAGTTTCCCGTTTAGAATCCCAGGCTCCCAGGTGTTATTATGCAACTCCCGATGAGCAGGTTGGTGTCTCGCATGGATTCCTCGGCCGTAGATGTGTGTGAATGTATGTGAATGGATGAATGTAATGCACATGGTAAAGCACGTTGGAGTCGCTACTGTAGTGGTTCTCAACCTTTTCAGGCCGAGACCCCTCAAAATAATCATATTTGAACTGGGGACCCCCCAGGCCCATTTTGTTTGACTCTTTTACAGATAATGCAGTAGTTGCGAGGCGTTGTGAGCTTGTAGATCGTCTATTTTCAAAATGTTTGCCTCTTTCTTATATTATTTGACCATTTGGCCAATGTTTTATAGTACAGTTTGTTGATTACTTCTGATACAGTAATGGTCTTTTTCTTTTCTTTTCTCTTTTTTTTGTTGAGGTATCCAAAAGGCCTGAAAAGTCCTTAAATTGTCACTTCACTGTCATCTGGGGACCCCCCCAAAATCATGTGGGGACTCCCCCTGGGGGTCTCGACCCACAGGTTGAGAACCACTTCGCTACAGGAATGCACCATTTGCAATTTTCCTGAACACAGCAGTATTTTATGAATGCCAGGTGTTTCCTGGCATCGGTTCTATTAATTGTTAAATAAATAAATGAATCTATATCA
This sequence comes from Gymnoscopelus microlampas, assembly GCF_963454915.1. Lineage (NCBI taxonomy): Eukaryota > Metazoa > Chordata > Actinopteri > Myctophiformes > Myctophidae > Gymnoscopelus > Gymnoscopelus microlampas. The sequence continues at coordinate 24,118,639 of NC_139947.1, forward strand.
CCATGTCCATCACATTAAAATGAAAATAGCAAGCAGGAGAACAGTACTTTTTTTCTTCTTGCTTACAGAGGCCCATCAATTATACTAAAGTCCCATGGAAATGACTTGTAGCAGAGTAGTAGTACTGGCTGATGCCCAGTAGCCTATCTCCTTTGGCCAGAGGGATTCCCCTTTGCATGAGTGGTACTGTACATGTTTGGTTTCCCTGGATTGAATCGTGATGGTTACACACAAGCAGACCACACAAGGAATGTGCACGTACAGTACTTGCTGAAAGTTGGTTCCTATTATCATCATTGTGATTAAACTTTCCTGTTTTTTTTCCTGTAAAAATGTTTTAGTGGCCAACTGTTAATCTACTGTAGCTTGGTTTTTGGTAGTGTCATGAATTGTGTGAAATGTGTCCCTCGATTAGTGACAGATGGTCAAGACAAAATTCAGCTTTAAATCTTTGATCAAGTGTTTAGAAAAACATAAATGTTATTCTCAATCCTATGAATTCCACACATACTGTGCAGCACCAGTGCCAGTCAAGTAGGACTTTAGATCAGCATCTACAGTATGTCAATCTGTTCAGTCGGCATTTTAGTTCAGCCAACCACCACTCCACTGCACTTGGAACCTCTTTTGACTCACATTTGATGATAGTCAGGAGGGACCGATAAACCAGTAAATAATGCTAATTTAAAATGGCACTTTAATTGAGCTATAAATGGTGATTGATGGAGTCATAATGGAGAACTGACAAGGTCAGAGACTTATTGACAGTTAAAAGTGTAGGTAATAATGTGTCCTATAAGTGTCTTTGGTCCTGTTTCAAACTGAGTTGTGGGAACTTTCCCAGTGCAGTACGCTACACTAGAGGTGATTCGAGTTTCACTCTCAACACCAAATGAATGCAATTTTCGATAAGGATGAAGTGGTTGTTACCCATCATGAATATTATGGACAGGGGCACAGCGATAAGGGGGGTGACACCTTGGCCCTAGCTGGCAGAAAAGTGCAGTGGAATGTCTAATGATTGTTAATTCGCCTCAACACTGCTGGAGTGATGTGTGGCCACAGCAAAGACAGGGACAGCAATCAAAAAACAGTAATTTTCTATCCGTCAATAAGGAGTTCTCCAATTGGAATACAATCTTACAATAAACTTGGCGCGCGTGCATTCTTTATTTGCAATGTTTTCAACTTAGCATAGTTCCCGAGTACACCGGTCTAGTTATACAGTATACAAATTTAAACTAACCTGTTGCAGATCAGATCTAGTTAACGCGATGCAGTCTTAACTTGTATCTGTTCTTCACGGCAAATGACAACATCATGCATTGGCGTATGAATTGAGATTGGCTCTTTCCACACTTATTTTGGGGTGAAAGCTCAGGCAATATTTGAGAACATGCCCATTATCCTCCCATCATGGCAGAGAGTTACTCATGTTCACAAGGTCTGTCTGATAATGGCAATATCTGTGATAATTGGAAAAACCTCTCTCTTGAAGGGTCGATTTTCCAGTTAATTACCAAACAGTGTACTTGTTAGAAGCATGTAAGAGATTACAAGCAAAGCATCAAGAACAGTAAGATGTAACCCCGCTGAGAACAGAAGGAGCTGGGGCGCTTTGGTTGCAGTGAGTACAGTATGCATACCACAGCTACAGACAACATTGTGGGCTCAAATCTAAAAAATAAAAAAGGAAACTATACAGTATATACAGTAAGCACTATTAGACAATGGCTCTGAACTGCCGCAGTGCAGAGTTCAAACAGAACAATCCTTATTTTAATGAGTAAAATGTTAACCAATCTATGTTAGTGCATCTGCAAGAGGTTGGAGGTTGTCTTCCACTGAGAACTTTAGACCCTGCTGTTGGGGGTACTACAAATAGTACCGCCTGAAGCTCACAGATGCAAGATTTTGTCTTGGAAGTGCGGTATAAGTATGGTTTCCCAATCGGAAGACCTGGATTCAAATTGAAACGTACGTATTGCAGCGCAGCTCTCCTGATACTCTGGGTTAAATGCAGATAATACATTACACTGTATATGCAAATACATAGTGACAAATACCACAAAGGAGTGTGGATTATGTTGTTATTATTATTTTTTATTCGTATCCTGATATTACAAATATTGAAATATATTTTTATAGATTGCACTGATGGGACATAAAATTATGCTTTCATTCTATCCTTTGAATGTAGTATATTGCGACATGCCGCCATCCCCATAGACATGTATGTCTGTAGGTTAACAGCATAGGTGGCTAAAAATAACACATGGAGGGAAACCCTCTTGTCATAATGCGCCGTGTCCTGACGCTGAGCCAGCACTGACCTTCAAGGCTGACGTTAAACCCTACCACGTTCCTCCATCCCATTTGAAATTACCATAAAACATTGTGATGGTAGATTGAATAGGCCTGTGGGGAGACAATCTTATATTTTTGGGTGCAGTGAAGTCGCATTGATCTTAATACAAGGAAGAGAAGGGAGAAATGCAATTACCAAAAAAGGGAGCTGGAGTGAATCGCAGCCATATGCACATCTTTACCAGAGCGCTGGAAAAAGCATAAGTTAATTGTAAACTATATGCATTATTCAGGCAGTTTGCAAAGTTGCGGCAGGCGACTGTCTAGTCTACATCTTAATATGCCAGGCCCATTCCACAGCTGAAGTCACACAGGGAATGAAATTACTTTGTGAGGCTATGGAGTGACCCATTAATTAGTGTGTCCGTTGCCCTGGAGTACTTGGGTTTGAAGGTCAGGTAAAGACCTCCATGAATGGTAAATTTAATAGGGGTTTGACGGATTAGAGATGTAGGCTACCTGCTCTATTGCCAGTTACACACATACATAACGTACACAATACAATCCTCAACAAAAAGAAACCGTTTAATTCTCAAAGCGCCCGCAAAAGGTGTAATGTAATGCACCTCTAACTGTGTCGCTAAGCAAATAAGATCTCAGTGGTTCGACGTGCTATTTGCACCTATTTAAATTATGCAATATATGCATGCATACGTTTGGCGCCAAATCTACCCCTTTCTATGTAAAGGAGCCTTATTGAAAAAATATATATTAAAATTCATAAACACCTGCGCTAATAGCTACATGTAGTTACAGTCAACGTTATTAGTGTCTTGACTGTCTTCAGAGAGTTAGTGTATCACCTTGTAGCCAGTTGAAGGCAAAAACATGATCGGTAACATTAGGCTACTGATTTAATTTCTAGGGTTAAACAGGAATGTGTTTACTATTGTCACTGTCAGGGGGGGAAACCTTGTAAGTCCAGAAGGGTTACTTTTCAGGAAATGGAAAAAAGAACATGGGTTTCAATGGATCCAATGTTGTTATTTTTTGTCACAAGCTCCTTATAATACTTTTCATTGTTACATATTATGAAACCCACAGACAGATTTAACAACTTTCACTTTCAAAATGTTTCAAAAATAGTGAAATAGCAGATCAGCAAGCGCACAATGCATTGCGATGCGACGCGTTGTCGCGTGTTGCCTTGTAAATTGGCAATTTCCGCTACTTTTGCATAACACTCTTGTACAATGAAGTAGGGAATTAATTCTGGGGGGGGGGGGGGTGAATGAAATGTGGAGATCTAAGGTGTCTATCTGACAGTGACACACGGCGGACTACAGATTTCCCCCACTATTGAGACAGCGCCCCCACTGGGTTCGGGAGAATGATGTACTGCAGCTGTCAATGCAATCCATATGAGAGGATATGGGATTTAGCCTACTTTTAAAATAGTCCTACGAATATAGATTTGAATAACATGTTTCCAAATGTATGGAGTGTGTTTGTCAACATATCTTCTTGTTTTCTCAATAGTTGATGTGTTTCACATTTCATTTGCCACTTGAATGGGTTACTCATAATGTTAACTCAGCAGAGGGGAGATGACAGACAGACAAGTAGTTGCATTTCAGTGAAGTCACTATCTTTACGAGTGCCGAGCTCCGACTTTGAAGGGGGAACTCTCATCCCAATCCCGACTGACTTTGTTCATGTCTATATTTTGAACATGTCATATAGGCTTATATCAATGTTCTACCTACCACGGAGCTCTGGCGGTACATGAAAAACTTTAACGTGTGTGTTTACCGTTGTTGTATTAACTTGCCTGAATGTAGTAGTTGGGGAAATAACCCAACTAAATGGAAGAGTGACATATCCCGACATTTCCAACTACTTAGTGAATTCTCCAGGTTAGTATTAATATACAATTAGTCTTGCAAGATGCTGTTTGGATAATTGTCCAAAATAAATAGTCTAAAAAAAATGATACATGAGAGACACAAGCGTATCTGGGTATTGAAAACCTCAAGGGATGCATCCGTGACATACCATGCGGCCACTTACACTTACACAATTTCAGATGCTAGCACTTTTGACACACTGATGGAGTATATTATTTTTTGCTATTGTGGGTTGTATATTGAGATTGCAGGTATATCACATTAAAAAGGACAAATCAAACAAATGGGACACTTTATTAGAACACTTTTTATTACCACACTGGCATTGTCCATTTCAGGCTTTTGCTAGGCAGAGATAACAACTTGGCTGCACAATGTTATGGGCATGTTTACGAATTGGACCTTGGGATGGAGCCAATACCGGGTACAAGTGATGCACAATGCATGGTGCTATCAGCGGCCGCAATCCAGTCTTTGGGAAATACCCCAGAGTGTCTAAGAAATGAACACTCCCAATTTTACAGCACAACCATTCTTTCCATACCGTGTTTACTGTTCTCCCATCTTGTTCCTTGTACTGTACCTATTGATCCAGCCACTATGATTCCTGCCAAGTTCAGTGATACTGGATACCAAGACATTGAGACATACTGTATAGTACAATAGGAGTATGTGGTGTATACTGTGACAGTTCTCAAACTCCATTACGTAAACGAAAGCAGTGTTACTTTTCAGTTTGCCTTTAACAGCCCTAACGATTTTAAATACTTTCAACCTGACTACTCTATCTAGGGCAAGTCATAAAATCTACAACCTCACAATGCGTTGCAATGTGACATGTTGTGATAGTCTATTTTCGCAATTTGCCATAGGATGAAGTACATATAGGGTTAAGTGGTTAAATGTGTTACAGTAGTAGTGATATATTTGGATTAAAATTAGGGATAAAGGCCACCATGATACAAAAACATCGAGGAATGTTCATCAAGCTTGATTTTCATCCCTCTGGTGCCAGTCGACCAGCGCTATATTCAGCAAATCTACTTCCAACTTATGTTGCAGCTTGCTGCAAATGCCAGTGTCAGGGGGGGTTAGGATTAGGACTCGACAGGCTTTCTAAATTAAGAACATGATCTTCAGGCTTCACAGTGACAGTCTGCACCACACTAAAAAGGGATTCCTGTTTCATACAAATATTACGGGCTTTGATTTATACAACTTGTAAGCCATGTTCTGCATAACACAGTCTTAGTCGAAAAAAGGGCTGTCCAAGAAAAGCATGTGTTCACAGCAGCATGTCTTCCCGGCCAGTATTGCAGCTTAAAGTGTGCATATTTATTTTGTGTTATTTCTTTACCAAACCCGCCGAGTCAGGACACTTCTGAAACGAGTCTGGTGGAATCACAAGCACTAGGCTAGTGGCTAGACTCTAGAGTGGCCACATTCAGGTGCAGCTGCCACATCATGGCCTGAACACGACACTACTGCACCCCGTGGAATCCGAAGTTTTAATCGATCTCGTACAGTGGAAAGTGGGGAAAGCTGTCAATCTGGGTGGGCCCAGATTCAATCTGGCTAGACTGAATAGATAGATCCGCCCCTTATAGCCGCTGTGTCAGACTGTTGACATGTGAAGCTACACTATGCTGTGCCTGGCTTTGCTGTATGATTGCTGGCCTTTGAAGCCTGTGATGTTTCTCCTTCACTATGATGCATGAAATCAACCAGAGAACAAAAGGGTTGGAGGGTGCTTATGCCCGCCGACATGATGACTCAGACACTTGACAAAGTGAGGACATTTCACTCTCTCTGTGTCCCTCGGATGTGTGGCAGAGGACAGCTTCTCTTGACATCATTCATGTCACCTAAAGGTTCGTCAGTGTGCTCTGTCGACTGCAGGCATGCATCTGGTTGACCTTACAGGGGTTGTCTCTGTGCACAAGGGTGACTGGGTCTGTGTTTACGCTGTCATGGTTTTGTGAAGAGGATCATGCTCTGATCTGTCAAAATGTTTTGCATGTGAATAGAGAGGGGACACAAAACAAGAGGTCAGAGGTCTATGTTGCCTGAAACCTACCTCCAGTTTAACCACTTAAGCCCCATTTCATCATGATGCAACCAAACCCCCTGGACCCGGAGGGATTTTTGTTAGCAAATGTCGACCAGTGGACTCAAAGCACGAGCTCGCTCATTGGAGGTACTTGCTTTCATTGAAATGAGTGGGCAGGGATGTTTTTTGTTCCAAATATAATGTAGCTCTTTGGATGCAACGCATAGTGAGCTTTTAAATTGGCTATTTTTTTAAATTATTTAATTATTTGTAAATGTTTGATTTGCCTATAATGACATGACTGTTGTGATTTACAAAACATGCTAATACATGACGTTTATTTTTGTTACTAGGAAGCCTCTCAGCACCCCACCTACTCTGTAAAATACACTTTTTGGGCAGAAAATAAAATATGTCAGCGAGACGGAAATTATTTGTATTTACTCCACTGCGCCCTCTACAGATCTGGAGGATTTGAACTTACCATTAACCAAAATCTGTATAGGGCACTGTGGAGTAAATAAAAATAATTTCCGTCTCGCTGAAATATTTTATTTTCTGCCCAAAGACTGTATTTTACAGTAGGTGTAGGTGGGGGTGTTGAGAGGCTTCCCACCTCCGAGAATAGACTTTCAACAACACAAAACAGCCTTTGCTTCGGTGAGTAGCTAAATGGTTTTGTTTATTTTCACTACTCTTGAGCGCTCGCAGGGCAGTGGAATTCCTTGTACAAGCGCAGAGCGAGGGGTCTTCCAGGGCGTTAGAGGGAACTCACTAACGCTCTGAACCAGGGCTAGTTGTATTGTCATTGTGGGCATCCTACTAATCCTTCTCAACAGTCAGGGAAAGACAGCTTCAAGACCCAGCTGATGTTCATCAGGTTGTTAAGCCTGGCAATTACCTTGTCAAGCGACAAGGTAATTGCCAGTGTGAATTACCAAGGGGCCAGAGAAGAGAGAGGGGTGTGGTTGGGGGGTTGTTGTTGGTTTGGGTCGTTGTTTGATATTTCTTTAGTTGATTAGATGTTTTGATCTGTATTGACATTGTATTAGTAATGGGTATGGAGTGTCTGTAGATCTTGTTGTTGAAGGGTGTATTCGAGTTAGAGGGGAAAAGGTGACAGTGCATCGTGGAGGTGATGTTATAGTCAGGCTTTTCTTTTGTACCAGTGTACCAATGTTTGTAAAAGGTGTTGGTATATAATGGCACAACTCTGCAACTATCTCTGCCTGGCTCATCATTCTGCGCCTCGCTGTACACCTCAGTCCTGCAGTGCTTACCATCGTTCCTGTTTGTAGGGTCCTCTACCATCTCCAAATCTTACAATCTGACATCATAACAGATGCTTGAGACAACAGCCAAAGTACAGTACATGCACCTGTTAGGTCACATCCAGGGCTGGCCTTAGGATTTTGGTGGCCCTAAACAAAAATTGTGGCCCCAAAACAAGCTTTTGCAACCACCAAATCACAAACACAGCTCATAACTGAATGAACACACACACGCACGCACGCACGCACGCACACAAGCACGTATGCACGCGCACACACGCACACACACACACACACACACACACACACACACACGTGATGTAAAACATTTAATAAAGTATTCAAAATAATGAAAACAGCGAACAAAATTATATTTACAAATAAATAGCAATGAGCCAACAATAGAAAAATGCTAAAATATTCCAAATAAATAAAGTGAACATCTCAAAGTGTTAACTATTGTACAAAACAACAGCTAGTCTACTGTAGAAACTATAGCTATAAGAGATGAGGTGGGTACATAGTTAACCACGTACTGCACATGAAAATAATTCACATAAGTTTTAGGACTGATTATCCAAAATATAATGTAATGTCCAAAACTGTTACTTTTCAGGATTCAAATTCTAAAATAGCAGATCTACAATCTCAAAATGCGTTCTGATACGACATGTTTTGAGCTTGTAGATCTGCTATTTTTGATTCCTTTGTGTGACACTGTAGTATGATCAGTAGGGCATTAATTTACGAAAAATCATAAAAAGTGAATATGGAGATATTGAGGTTTCTGCCGGACAGCGACGATAATAAGAACATTTCGAACATATACATATATATGATTCCTCCAGTACTGTGCTGCTCTGGCAGTGCTGCATGCTCGTATGGTTTTTAACCCATTCAATCCGAGAATCTGTGTAATTTTAGATTTCTTTGGCTATTCAAAAATAGCAGATCTACAAGCTCATAGTGTAGCTTGTAGATCTGCTATTTTTGAAAAGAAATCGTGAAAATATGAGCAAATCTTTGAGATAAATATATATACATTTTTTTAACTCAAATCTTTGCTTCTGGTGAGGGTCCCTGGAACAAAATATTTTGAGACGGGGGTCCGCGGCCAAATACATATCATTTTGGGTGGTCCATATGAAAAAGTTTAAGTCTGAGAACCACTGATAGTACAGCAACATGAGTAAAAAAAATCATATATTCAAAGATAAAAATATTCTGCTATTCTGAATCGCCCAAAGTATAAAATAATGGTTATAGCTAAAACAAATATGTAAAATTACACAATATGCGTTCCCGGATTGAATGGGTTAAAGTGACATCAGTTCTCAGACTGAAGTTAACACGTTACATAGTTGTTTCTAATAATATATAAGGCACAAACCGCCTTTTCTACAAAAGTGAGGTAATGATAACGTGTGCAAATAGCGACGGGCGTGTATCTGCAAGTCGATGCGCCAGACTTCTGATGGGGAACAACCTATACTTTGTCATCTAAATCCGGCTCCCAGTTACATTTCACTTTCATTCCATTTCACTTTCATTTCAAGGGCTTGACGAAAAGCTTCGCTCTGAAACTGTAAATTGACAGCTAGGAAACCACAAGGCAGAGGGAAACATTTACAGGAAGACAGGTGGCAGATGACTAACTTGATATGAATGCTGTTCATCCTGTAGGCTCTGTCTGCTCACTGCGTTCAAGGACTTCAGTTGCTTCAATTATGCAGTCGGTGTGTCAAGGCTTGTGATGTGTATGTTGCGTTCAACTACATGTTTATGGTGTATGTTTATAAAAACATTCTTCCATGTTATGAAATACCCTCTTTTCATTCATATAAAATGTATAATACTAGTATTGGGATAGGGGATAAATAGCATAATTGAAATATATAAACAACATTATTTAGATAAAAACAAAACTGGATCATGTGTCGTGTGGGTAATGTTATAGGCAATGTTAACACTTTGATAGGTACACAAAGTGCATTAAGTGACACTGCTATATACACATTAATCTCTTGCGATGCTTGGTAACACATTTCACTGGTGTGTTCAATGGTGACACAAATTCTGATCGATAATCCACATGCTTGCTGATTCGTGTTTTAAGTTGTTGGTATCATTGAACTTGAATGACCTGTGTTTTCCCCACAAAGTGTAATCTCAGCCATTTTTCCAAGATGACCTTAGGAGTATCCAACTGAATAATTGTAAAAGTATGTTTTTATTGAAGCATATTCATGCTATTCCCCCCCACCCCCACCCCTGGTACAATAATCTTATGAATTGAAATTTAATTTATGTTCATTTTCCTCTCCTTTCCAATTGGCCCCTCTGGTGCCCCCTAGGGGACACAGCCCCTGCTTTGAAAACCTGTCATTAGGTGGTCAGGTCCATTTGCCTCCCATTGATCATCTGTTTTCAACTTAGAATCATTAACATGCTGAGCAACTAACCATACCAAACGTCTAATCATTGTGCTTTCCAGTGGATCAAAGAGGATGAGCATTGTTATGGCTACCATGTACAGCATGTCTGTGAACCAACCATATGCTAACAGGGCAGAGATAGCAAAGAATAAGGTCTCTGTGGATGGATGAGCAAAACTATAAAGCCTCATCTGAAGCCTTTGTGAAAACCTTCACATGGCTTAGATGTTGTAATAATCATAAGGGAAGTCAAGCTTCATAAAGGGCGGCAAGGGGGTTAAGACAACATAAAAGAATTGCTTCATGTAGGGACAGCCAAAGAAGTCTAAACATAGAATGAAACTCCTTTCTTGAATTATGCTAATTATTTCCGACGGATTAAAAGGGACTAATGTGACTCTTTAAACCCTATCATTCACCTCTTGTTAAGCCATCACAGTAGAACTATTATCTGTGCAGTTAATCAGATATTCCACCTAATTATTGTCTTCTGCTTTTCTGGCCCAGTTGCTATGTCGACGCACTGTGATCACTTGTTCCTTCGAGGTCTTAATTAGAACTTCCTGAGAGCGTGCTGAAACAGGGCCTTGGCAGATGGTCTTTCCACCACGGGGAGGTGAAAAGGGCACACTTCATAATCCAGATCACCCCGCGGCCCTCTATCCCCGAGCCGCCATCAATAGAATTTTAATGTATTATTATTTTTTATCAGCACGACCAGTACAATCCCACCACTCAGCAAACATGACTTTCCGCCAGACAAAGCCATTGATTGCGGTGATGGAGGGATACAGACAGAATTGTGAGTTACAGTAACACATTTGGAACACTGCAGCACCCTGGTTATCTGAACCAGGCCCATCTGAACTTATTGGTCAACCCAACGGCACCTACAAGCAGGGAATGAGCTGTATAGAAGAGTATTGTCTGTCTGTCTGTCTGTCTGTCTGTCCGCGGCTAATCTCACAAACCACTGGAATGATCAGCACTAACTTTCTTGTCCTCGCTGCCAGTGGGCAAAGGAAGTAAAAACCATAATACTGAAATATTTTTGCTAATATGTTTCATATTTTGTGAATAATTATCTCGGATCCACCATACTGCAGATGCGCTAATCAGTCTTGCCCAAATATGGAGTTGCACACTGATGGAAAACAAAAAAGAGATGATCCCAACAATGTTCTGGGCTTCTGGGCACTCTTTTTTTAGACCAGTCAATCATTCAATTAAATATGGAGCATAATCACTGACCAAATGTATATTGAAGGGACTCCTTGTGTATTGAACATTGATACCACTTAAGTACGTCAAACGCTTTTCATTGTGACGTGTTGTGTGCTTGTAGATCTGCTATTTTTACTGGATGTTTGCCAATTTTTGCTGAATGTTCACCTATTATGACATGCCCGACTTTCATTTATGGAATCCATCTTACAGGCTATAATATACATAATTGGATCAGTATATACCAGGGGTCGCATGTGGCCCGCAGGCCGCCAGTTGCCCATCCCTGGTATATACTGATCCAAACAAACATTTGTCTATGTGCTACTGCTACTATCAAATAGTCAGATGTGTGTTTCTAATTAACTATTTCATGGCTCATTCAATAGCCCTTCTGAATGCCTCGGATTATTGTAGCACATTTGATTACAAACTTATCATCTGTGAAGTTTATATTTCAGTGTTTATATTTCTGTAAAAACTGCAGAAATACATTATTTGCATTGATTTAATTACAAGTTCAAATTATTTGCATGCCTATTTTGGTCATCAATCTTTCTTTCCCGAACGACCTTCATTCCCATGGGGTTCATACAAAAGAGGTTCTACTGTATACCTTCTGGGACTGTATCCTTCTATTAATTCACTGAATCTAAGTGTGTCAGTCTGTTATATACAGTATGTAACTCGGAAAGCGTCCCGCCAAGGAGTCTAAAGCCGGTTGTGTGTGTCTTCTTATATGACCTTGAGGTGTGTCCTGTCAAATATCTGTATTTCCATCTATCTGACGCAGGTCTTAGGAGGACGCACACATTCTCTGTGTGTTTGGAAGATTGAGTATGTGGCCAACCCAAACCATTGACTTCAGCAGCACGTCATGTTTGTGCCTCTTAGACAGTATAAGTTCCTGATTGGCCAACCCGACCCGTCGGCTTAACTGATTGGCCAAGTTTGAGTAACGTTTGTGCCGCATAGCCAATATAAGTGACAGTGTATGCAATGGAACAGAAGGTAGGCAAAAATCATAATATGGAAGAATGTGATAGAAGAATGTCAGTAATGTTGGGATGGAGGAGGAGAAATTCAAAGAAAAGTGGGTGAGAACATACAGTATGAGAAGTAGGAGAGAGGAGGTGATCATAACTTCGGCGTCAGGGTGCTATGCACTGAAAAGGCAGTTTTGTTCATATCTCTCCCACGCATTGGGGGCATCCAGGAGGGGCAGGGGTACGTACCTGCCCACCACTATGGAGATTGGGGCTCAATTCGACCACATGGTGCCTCCGACTTGGTCGGGAACTCCAGGAAACAAAATTGGTGATGTTTGTGCATAGGAAGCCAGTTGAGAAGGGCGTTAGCGACTCCTATAAATGTTAGTCGGGTCACAGAACTCGGAAGGATAGAGTGTTCCTCCACATGCATTATGCCGTTTCACCGGTTCCCTGGTGAAACTCCTCATTGTCAGGTGTGCATGAAAGACTTTATGTGAAACGAAGGAGACATGTGATAAGCTGCACCTTCCCAACTAAGTATTGGTTGGCAGTGACAGGGACTAATACACAAGGGGAATTGGCATAACAACTCAACTGGGGAGAAAATAAAAATCAATCAATTAATCATCAACAGGTAACCTTCTTTAGTGGGTCCAAACAGACATACTGTAGGGACAGGTCAAGTCCATTGTTCTATACAAGCAATACTGATGACCTTTAACCATAAACTCTTTCACAGAATGTTCACCCCCAGAATATGGACGCTAAGGTTGAAAGGTTCATGTGGTTAAAGACACAACCTTTAGTTTGGACTGACTGGGTCAGATTGATTCGAACCGTTCCCAAGTACGATTGCCCTCTCCCAGCTGGCCAGCATTCACATTGCCCAAGATTCTTCCGTACCCGAGTACACTTCATTCAACCCTAATGGCACTTATGTGCCTCCTGGGGGCGCTATGGACTATGGGGCTTTGGGAGATAGAGAATGTCATTCACAGAAGAGTCACTTGTCAGAGTTTAGAGTGAATAATAAAGTTAGACTGTGTTCCTGCCGTTGTATTGAGTTATAATATTAACAGAACTTTGAAACCTCGCAATGTAAAATCGTCTGTAATTATCATGTGACAGTGACGTCACTAATGCATCCTTGGTATTTTAGCAGTGACGTCACAGTCTAATCCTTGGTACTGTATATTTATCCTAGCGGCAGCGTTCGCTACGCATGTGTTTTTTGTTTATATTTTTTCACGGCTCACGCTACTCACACTAGCGGGATTATTATTTCTTGTCAACATTCAAGTAGAACTATGAGAAGGTATAACCCCGTTAAAATAATGTGTCATTATAAAAATATAAAAATGATGTATGATTAGCAGTCTACTTCCTTCTGCTGGTACGGGGTACCTCCCCAGGTGGTCCCAGTTACGGTACGTACCCGGGACCACCTGGGGAGGTACCCCGGGATCCGGGGAACGGTACGCAACGTTCACACTATCACAACATCTGCCAAGTGGTCCGGGGTGCGCACCCGGGACCATCGTCTGAATCCGCCCGAGTTGGATACAGATCAGTTAGGGACAATAATTCCAGGCATAGACCCATCTGAACAGCCACACCAAATTCACAAAATATTACAAATAAGACTACTAGTGTTTTTAACCTTAGATCAGATGGAAAATGTATGTACATTATTCCAAAGCTGTACAGTCTTTGGTGAAACTGCTTTTACTGTTTGCATCTTCATCTTGGTGTGAGCTACAGAGTCACCTCAAACTGAACTCCCTTATCAGCATGGAGGACTTAAAAAGACTATTTTACCACAGTCTGCACGTGTCCTGTTATTGACCGCCGCTAATCTGTACTGCTTTATGTTTTTTAAATTGTTTATTTTATGTGAAACTTTATGTGTCGCTGTCTTGGCCAGGACTCCCTTGTAAAATAGATTTTGAATATCAATGGGACTACTCCTGGTAAAATTAAGGAGAAAAAAATAAAAGATAATGCAAAACAATTACTGTAGCTAAAAGAAAGGAATGTTTTACAAGAAACTCTTGGCATCCTGGGCCTGCATGGATTATGGCAGAACCTTGCTATTTATAGCCAAGTTGTTTAAAAGCTTCTCCTTTTTTATCCTGCAAAGACCTTGCCTTCTCTCCCCCAAAGGCTTGAGGCAATGTGTGCATCACTTACTAAAATCATACACTTTGAGAAATGCACTTAACCACTTTCACCATGGCATCCCCGTTTGGCTCCATATTTTGGGCATGAAGATTTCCACAAAAAGATTAAATAGTAGATCTACAGTATAAGCTCACAACACATCGCTTGTACAGAAGATTGGCTAATACAGGGCTAAGAGTGCCAGCTCCACTGCAAGATCAACAGAGAGCACTAACAAATTATGGACAAAGTGCGTGCGTGACGCGTGTGTGCGTGCGTGTGGGCGTGCATATGTGTTTGTGCTTGGACAATGTGTGACTCCTCCATTCATTCCACCTCTCTGCTTTCCCATTCCTGATTCTGCCAGAGCCCCGGAGCACACAACAGCCCACACGTGGGGGTGGGGGGGTGTACTCAAAATAGATGTGGCGGGTTTTAATGGGGAGCGTGCATTTGCATTACCTTGAGAGAACGACAGGGATGGAGAAAAGAGAGAGAGATGAACAAGGCTGCTCCCTCTGGGTGGGTGGGGGGGTGGAGGGGGGGCTGTGATCCCATCCAGGCCACAGAACAAGGACACACACCCCTTTCATCTAACTCCTCATGCGGGCCCGGCACCGCCAGGAGTAGCAGATCGGGCCCACTGGCAAAGCCAGGCCCGATTTGACTGCTTCATCAAATTACAACAATGGTCCCAGGAGTGTAGTTAATCCATTAAGACCGGGAACGCATCTGTGTCATTTTAAATTTTCAAGATATACAAGCGCATAGTGCGGCACTCTATGAGCTTGTAGATCTGCCATTGTTTTTGAAAAATCATGGAAAATTTGTGAAAATCTTTGAATATATATATATATATATATATATATATATATATATTTATTTATGTTTTAAAGCAAACATTTTTAACTCCGATCTGTGCTTCTGGGGGTCCCTGGAACAACATATTTTGAGATGGGGGTCCGCAGCCAAATACATATAACTTTGGGGGTCCTTGACATGGAAAAGTTGGAGCACCACTGATATAGCAACATTAGGATTTAGAAAACATTTTTAGATATGTATTTGGCCACGGACCCCCATCTAAAAATGTTTTGTTCCAGGGACCCCCAGAAGCAAAGATTTGAGTTACAAATGTTCAAAAATATATATATTCAAAGATTTGCACAAAGTTTCAATATTTCTCAAAAATAGAAGATCTACAAGCGCGGCGCTATGATCTTGTAGATCTGTTATTTTTGAATAGCCAAAGAAATCTAAAATGACCAAGATGCGTTCCCGGATTGAATTGGTTAAGAGGAAAGCAGAGAGAAAGAGTGAAGGACCGAGGATTCTATTCATAGCTCCATGCGGGGGGGGGGGGAGGGGAAGGGGGGGGGGGGGGTTGAAAGGTTGCTGCTATTGTTTAGGTGCAGCAGCGGTTCAATGAGGTATTACAAGCTGACACTGTGTTACCGCTGTGGCCCTGGATATAAATAAATAACAAAATATAAATGAAAAAACACCTATATGTCAGAGCACCTCCACAGTGAGGCCGTCCAGGAAAGGCATAAATCATCTACAGTACCCCTGTGACTCCTT
Organism: Gymnoscopelus microlampas; assembly: GCF_963454915.1. Lineage (NCBI taxonomy): Eukaryota > Metazoa > Chordata > Actinopteri > Myctophiformes > Myctophidae > Gymnoscopelus > Gymnoscopelus microlampas. The sequence continues at coordinate 24,134,566 of NC_139947.1, forward strand.
CATCATAGAAGGCTCAGTCAACTGCAACCGATGAGCTTACAGTTCAAGGATTACATCATATGCCACTGTACAGTAACACGAGAATGAATATGGACTTTATTCATCACTGTGGTGTTGACAATGGGTCATGTTAGCATCATGGTACACAGTAAAATCCTCTGTGTTAAAGCTGCAATCCGTAACTTTCACAGTACAGCCTACCATTTTTAGCGGTGCCAGCCGCTCTACACTTGACTATGTCCGTCCGTATGTCCGTTTGTCCGTTATGTCCGTTTGAGCCCGGATGTCCGTTTGAGCACGGGCTTTAAACAGCTATAACTCCAGTTCGCAGCATGCCAGCAAGTCCAAATTTGGTATGTGGACTTACACCACCACTTGGGACGAGCATTGATTGCTGACGCCCCGCCCCGCCCTATTATAGCGCCACCAGGAGGCCACTCATCAAAGGCACCGCTTCCTTCACACAGGGTGCGATTTTTTTTATAGAGTAGCCAATTATTTTTTATCCCCTTTTCTCCCCAATTTTGTCATTTATGCCAATTAATTCCTCCTACTGTTTGCCACTGCTGTTGTACCCTACTGACTCACTTGCCAGTGAGGAACCCCCACCGGGAGGATGTAGAGCTTTCTCCCTACTCCTCCTGCTCTACGTTCCCCACTGACAGGCACCGCCCCCAGGCTGTAGGATTACGTGCAGTACGTGCAAGTGTCGCCCTCCCTGCCCGGCTTCCCTTCCCTGAACACGGGCCAACTGTGTTCGTAGAGACGCTCGAGCCGGACGCACCACGGTGAATTCGAACCCTTGGTGGTGGGAAGGTACTTTACCACTGCACCACCCGATTGCTCTGAGTCTGAACACATTTCTACCGCTCAAGCAAGAGGCAATCCCCACATGGTCATGGGATATATTGCACTTATGAGCTTCGGGCAGCACTACTTGTCAACCAGTATCCTACACAACACCAGGGACTACATTTCTCAATGGAAGAGTAGGGAGACCTGGCTCCAACCACTGCAGATGTGCCAATTAACATACTCTATGTACAGATTTTTTTTTAAATGTAGCCAAATTTAACCACATTTATGTTACATTTATATACTGTCTGAGTTACAATTAGGTAAACTTACACTGGATTTGACTCTGTAGCGTCACCTGTGTGCGTCATTATAGGGATTAGTTTGAACCAGAGGACATAAGAAGAGGAGCAGGTCATGCAGACTAGTTTTCTGTCTCAAAAAGAAGGGGTATTGAGAAAATGAGGGCATGAGAACAGTCCTTCCCTGCCCTTCCCAGCTCCCTTAATGTGAGCATAAGGCTTGAAGGGAGTCTGACCCAGAATAATTACTGTTTTCATGAGGAGGTCAGCAGAGATGTACTGTAAAGCAGAGATCACCTTAAGTACAAAAGATTGAACTTAACGACTGGTCTCTTAACCACTTGAACCCCAGCCTCCATTATTCTGGGGGGAACATTAGCCAAAGATAGCCGATCTTCAAGCTCAACGTGTCGTGCAACACGTTGTGACCTTGTAGATCCACTATTTTTGGTGAAGGGATTTGGTGTAGAGGGGGAAAAGTACAGAGCCAACTCAAGTCCAATAAACTAAGTCTTCAGGGTTGAACTCATTGACTGCCACTGACGAGTACACTCGTCAAAAAAAAAACACTTCTGTGTTTTACTATGCATTTTGCATGTAATTTTCAACAGCCTTTAACAAGCAAACGGGGGGTCGCGATGACATTTTATTTTTCATGGAAGCACAGTGAAACCCGCCATGATTAGCAACAATCGGGGGACCGATCATACTGGAGATAAATATTCTGTGACTAGTTGAAAAGTTAAGTAAAACGAAAAATTGCTGGCAGTGGGTGATTTATTTAGTTATATCTGGCAGTGAATGAGTTAACTCTTTGACTGCCAATGACGAGATTTCTCGTAATATTTTGCTATAAGGTACAGAGAGTGGCCCTCATTTATCAACGCGGTGCAGCCTGAATAATGAGCGTACGGCGTAATCACCTCACCTTTCGGCATTTATCAATAAATCCTGACGTGGGCTTCATCCTACTTTACGCTGAGATCTCACGTCTGGTCGAGACCAGTTGTTGACGTTGACTGCTCCCGTTTATTCCATTCTAGACCTGCAGAGCAGCATTGTTTGACTGTCTGAGAGGCATCTGGACACATAATCCACTCATAAATGTATATATCTACACTAATAAATAATAAATAATCCCTGTGAAAATATAACATTTTATAAAGTAATTTACACAAACTGCTTTAACAGTCATTCGGTTAAGCTTGCAGATCTGCATGGCTGCATTGGCTATTTGAAAATAGCAGATCTACAAGCTCACAACAGGTTGCATCGCGACGCCTTGTGAGCTTGTAGATCTGCTATTTTCAGCGCAGCAGCGCTTCTACGAGAGAATTTTCGGGAGCCTCGACCATCTTTTCACTGACAGTGAGGTCTACAAACTTACAGTAGCTTGTCCTATGTTATGGAGTTATGTCATAGAGAGTTATGTAGGCTACACAACCTGGCTGGGTTAAGGATATAAACCCGACGCTCCAATATTAACGTGGCGGCACGGAATCACTGCATTCCGCCCGAGTCTCATGTACCGCTACGCTACATGACAGACAAAGTTGGGCGGGCGCGTGTGTGTGTGTGTGTGTGTGTGTGTGTGTGTGTGTGTGTGAGAGAGAGACAGAGAGAGCGAGACAGCGAGAGAGCGAGGGAGAGAGGCGTGTGCGTGTCGTGTGCGTGTGTGGCGAGCGGGGGACGTTTTTTATTGGCTTTTCATGTCTTTGGTCGTATTCTGGTTCGTCTTCATGTCGTAAAATCGGGGCGTTTTGAGAATTTTTAAGGGCGTGTTATTTAAATGACGCTCGTTTCAGCCGTGACATTTATCAACGCTGGGACCAAGTGTAAGCTCGGATCAGCTGTGTAGGATGCGTTGATAAATGTGACTTCGACGTTGGTGTACGGCCGAATATATGGAAAAATATACGCCGGTTTATACGCTGCGTTGATAAATGAGGGCCATTGTGTTTTCAGTGGTTTTCCACTAGATGGCGCTGTTCCCTCGCCTATGGGTCACCGCTTGGCTCCCAGTGAAGCAAAGGATTTTGATTTTCGAGATCGGCTTTTTCTCTGTTTCTGTTGCTTTTTGGGGAAAACAGCCTTGGGGAATACATTTTCCCCGATTCTACGAGACTCTGACACGTCTTTTAAAGCGATCGGGGGATCGATTATACTGGAGATGAATATTGTATGATTTATATTTTTATTGTATGAGGTTAGTGAAAACACTCAAAAATCGCTGGCAATGGCAAATTATGACTGACAGTTTTATTTCTGTCAGTCAAAGAGTTAATTTGTATGTTGATCTTCACAGAAAGTGTTTTCACAGGTACGGTAAGCTTCACAAAGACAACCACATAACCACTTAAACCACTTGAAAATAGCCGATCTACCAGCACACAACGTGTCACAACGTTGACTGGGGTACCCCCAGTGGTCAATCCTCCTTTTTACCCTCTACACCAAATCTCTTTGCGAGACATAACCGATCTACAAGCTCACAACGTGTCGCATTGTGAGCTTGTAGATCTGCATTTTTTGCAGAATGTTCACCTATTATCACTGAATGTTAACTCTTCTTCCTTAACCCCATTCAACACTGAAGATAAATAATAGCATTCCATCAAGATATAGTAAATAATAGCATTCCATCAAGATATAGGCCTAGTGCTAATTGCATTATAGATCGAACATCGGTATAGGCAGAAATCAGTGTCAGCTTGAGGTTAAAGGTGTAAATTAAGGTTAGGCCGAGTTCCCCTGTGGGATGTGATAGGTATCAAAAAGTTCAAAGGTCACAGTACTTTGTATGGGTCAGCATGCGCATTAGGCGTAACACTGTGAAATAAAAGCTCATATAATTGCTCCTCAGCAGAAAAAAATCACACCCTGTGTGAAGGAAGCGGTGCCTTTGGGGCGGGCCTTAACTCATTTCAATGCATCCCTATTGGTGGTCTGAGTCCACTTACCAAATTTGTACTTGGGAGCATGCTGCAAACTGGAATGATGGCTGTTTAAAGCCCAGCCAATGGGCAGACAGAGGGGGCGGGGCTTAAGTAATGACAGTTAGTCCCTATTGCTGGCTTTAGTCCATGTACAAAATTTGTACTCCATAGCATGCTGCGAACTTGAGTTATGGCTGTTTGAAGGCCAGCCAATGGGAGGACAGAGGGGGCGGGGCTTCAGCAATTCATGCTGGTCCCTATTGGTGGTCTAAGTCCACATACCAAATGTGGACTTGGTGGCATGCTGCAAACTGGAGTTATAGCTGTTTAAAATCCCGTGCTCATCCCGTGCTCATACAGGCACGGGGGGTCCCTGGACCCCTCTTTGAGAACTTCATCAATTCATGCTCGTGCCTATTGGTGGTCTAAGTCCACATACCAAATGTGGACTTGGTGGCATGCTGCAAACTGGAGTTATAGCTGTTTAAAATCCCGTGCTCATACGGGCGCGGGGGGTCCCTGGACCCCTCTTTGATAACTTCATCAATTCATGCTCGTGCCTATTGGTGGTCTAAGTCCACATACCAAATGTGGATTTGGTGGCATGCTGCAAACTGGAGTTATAGCTGTTTAAAATCCCGTGCTCATCCCATGCTCATACGGGCGCTGGGGGTCCCTGGACCCCTTTTTGATAACGTCATCAATTCATGCTCGTCCCTATTGGTGGTCTAAGTCCACATACCGAATTTGGACTTGGTGGCATGCTGCAAACTGAAGTTATAGCTGTTTGCTTCTTTGCCGTGCTCATCCCGTGCTGAAACCGCCGGTCGGACGGACATACAAAAGTCAAAAGCCACGTATAGAGCGGTTGGCACCGCTAAAAATGCCAAATGTCATGTCGGCTCACCCTCCATCCCTCCAGCAAGCCTCACGTAATCGGTGAGTGTGTTCTTGAGTCAGAAGATGATGTGGCCCTTCACTAAACACAAAATGTTACGGAGCCCAGGTTGACATGAGGCAGTGTCCCCCCCCCCCCCATTAAACCAGAGTCTTACATTATTGTCACCATCCTATGTTCAATAACTTCAATAAAGGTTTCAGTTGCTTGTCACTTCACCTTTGTGCGCAATGTTGAGGGACTTTTCATTTTGTGTCCCTAAAAAAAAAGAAAGGCCTACAGACAAATACAGAAGCATAAATGGACTGTGAAGTATACTGTAGGCCTGCAACAGTTAACCATACTAATGATTATAAATATTCTTTGTGCCAATTTGTTAAAAAATAAAAGCAATAAAAACATGCTTCTCAAATGTTTTTGATTAATCCAAAAACAAAACAAATCAAATCAATGGTACTGCAGAAAGCATCTTTAATGCAGCTTAACTTTAACACACTGCCAAACAAGTCAGCTTGATGTCTGCAAAGCACCCAGCACAATCCATGCAGTCTTTTCCCTCAAACTCCCCTCCCTTGTGTGTGTGCGTGTGTGCGTGTGTGCGCGTGTGTGTGTGTGTGTGTGTGCGTGTGTGTGTGTGTGTGTGTGTGTGTGTGTGTGTGTGTGCGTGTGTGCGTGTGTGCGTGTGTGCGTGTGTGTGTGTGTGTGTGTGTGTTTTTACCACTTAATACCAAATGTATTTATTTTTTAAATCAAGTAACTGTTATACAGTTACAAGTAACTGTTATACAGTTAAAAAAACACACAGTATTAATTTACCCATTTGTACAGTAACTACAGGATTATAGTAGCCTAAGTGTGCAAATGTGTCCAAAATAGTTATGCATCCATTTGGTTAAATTGAGGATTTTACTGTACAGTTCTCTACAGCACATAGCAAAAAAGATAATCAATCAATCAACATATTGATTGATTGAATAAAGACAATTATGAAAATTATCAAGTAACTGCTACAGTATGGCATTCACAATGCCCTCTGCAGATTGAGGTATACAGCTTAAGCGCTGTTGAAAATCTACTGTTGTTCTCTCTATAGGACCAATAATAGATGATAACGCTCTGTTTTATGGGATGCTATGCTGATTCAGCAAAATAGTCTCCACATGCAGCCTTCACTGCCCTGCTGGATCGATCCTTCACTTACTGATACACAGTCAAATCCCCAGAGTGTTTAGTGTACACAATAATGGAACCAAATGGACTCGTAAGGGTTCCGTTTATATACTCTAAGAGTTAAATAAAAGGTGTTATACATCGTTCGTCACATCACAACACCTCTGTGGCATAAGGTTCCTTATTTCCCTGAGATATGTCTACAAGGCAGCACTCATGGAGTTTGCTCCATTTTAATGTGCGACACCCTTTAGTATCTCTAAAGGGAAAGAAAATCCCAAAGAAAACATAAGCAAGTGGATCATCTTATCTTTATTTTTTATTCGGTCACCACGTGGTTATTTAATTTGGTGACCGCGCGTGTGTATATACGCGTTCATGTGCGTGTGCCGTGCGTGTGGGAGGGAATCATTATACCCACCAAAAAAACCTAGAACACACCACTGGAGACCAGTGATTCTCAAGCCCTAATGCCTGGATGTACTGAACTAATCTCCCCTTTACTAATCATATGCGCTGTTTGAAAGAAACAGCAAACCATTATTTACCAGTGAAATATACATCCATTTACAAATGCACAACTACTTCTCAGAAAAACCTTTTTATTCATCTGAAGAATATGGCAGCATTGCCTTTCCAGTCCAATAAGCTCAGTAACTGGCTAATGATAAAGTAAATTGAAAATGTCACAATGTATACAAAATACTGAAAGGAATTTGGCACACGTACGGCTGATGAATGCTGCTGTGCTGGATGTTTATGAATGATGAGGTAGGTAGCTGCTTCCATTACTCCATTTAAATTCAGCAGCGTATCTGGCACCTGGCCTCCACGTCAAGAGAGTTTGTAACAGCAACAACATCCCCTGTCTGAACACACGCTGTATAAAGCACAGCCCTCCTCCTCTCCAGACCATTAAAAGGCCCCATGAAACGGCTAGCAGAATGCCATTTGATGAAACCTATAAAAAAACAGAAAGATAGGCAGGGACTTGTCACAGATATTGATTGGCTTTCATGGTAGCCGATGGGACTCCCTTAAAAAAAAAAGTTTTTGGTCGCCAGAGGAATACAAAATGCGAGAAATATTTCTGCAAACCAGAGATATGTTCAACATTGACATTTGTGAACCTGAAAATTCGTCTCATATCAATATTCAAGCGCTATATGCAATTTTGAAAAGGATTATAACAGATTGTGAATTATAGCCAACTAAAGAAGGGAAAAGATAGTGAGAGTTTGTGACCCGTAACTGCTGGGTAGCTCTTACATCCTGTGCGGTCGGCAACTGGAATGTATAGAAATGGGGGTGGTGGGATATAAAAATTCTATAATAGCATTTATTTAATTGGACACTAAATTAGTATAAACGCTCAAGCTCAGGATGAGTCATCTTTTTTTCTTTTCTTTTTACCAGGAAAAGAGAAACTCATTACGACTACCTACAAAGCAGCTTTTTTGCCATTGTTGGGGCAGATACTGGTGTATTGGTGACGTTCAGTACAATACATTATTGTTAAACATTGATTTTGATTTCATGGGGCCTTTAACCGCATGAACCATACCGTCCCTATTCTGCGGGCAAACATTTGGTGAAATTAGCAGATGTACAAGTTCACAACACGTTGCATTTTGGCGAAGATATTTAGTGTATAGAGAAAAAAAGCATGGACCTGTGGGGGACTCCGGTCAACTAAGTATAGTGTTTAACTGGTTACGGGCAACTGATCATAAGAGGGAATCCACCCTTATTCCATCACTTGATAACCTCCATGGACAATGAATTCACAACGTGCTTCCTGTACTGTAGTTTTAGGAGACACAATCTCATCAGAGGAGATACAGTATGACTATGTCGGCTAGGATAATTCATAACCCACTATCAAATGCTAACAATGACAGTGGTCTGATTAATAAAGCCAGAAAGAAATATTAGGACTTCTCCAGAGACATCAATGCCTGTCTTATCTCCCATAATCCCCAGTGAGAGTCACATTGTGGCACTGATTCAAAATGGGCCATTAGCGAAACGGTCTATTGGTATTTTAATCCTCTTGTGCTGGTTTTGTTTCTCTACGGCACACTCTTTGACTCATTATATTTTTCCTAGTGTGTGCTATTTAAATGAGCGACATTTTAGCAACGGGCTCCAACAGACTCCATCATCTCTGCAGGAATAACAAGATGATGGGACACTGCGTGGGTTTAGATCTCACAGCTGTCTGCCATTCTAGACTTGGAAGGGCTCTGGTATTTTGTCTTGCTTGAAGGTGAACATTAATATTCTCAGGAAAAAAACATGGTAACATGGAATATGAATATAGTGCTGTTTTGCCACCAGACATTTAATAATGTTCATTAAAGGTGGTACTGTAGTGGTATTGTTTTGGTAAAATAAAATGAAAGAATGTAAAGCTCTATATTCTGAATAAAGAGCTTTTTAACACCACCTTATACTCCTCACATAAACCAAAAAATGAAATAAATCTTCTGGCACGGAATATGCATAAAATAATTTGAGAACGGTCTGCACTTGCTCAAAGGAAATCAGAACATGCCCCTAGGTAGTGATTATGCTTGCTGTTGAAATTCAATTGTGCAAGTATTTGCTTTTCATGCAGGGTTCCGAAGTCCAGTCAAACGAAGGACTGTGAGCCCTTTGAGTCTCCATTTGGGGACTGTTGAATCTGCAATCAGGCCTTTGTTGGAACAGAGGAGGGCTCTATGTGTGCTCAAGCTCTTAGAATAAGTGAGAAGGCAAATATAACCCAACGCATGTCCTCACACACAGCTTGAACCTGCCACTATCAGCCAAACTATGTTGGAAACGTCATATAGGCTATTCCCACAGCATCATTTCTAATTTGTTGTCTATGGAAATGTGTGCTGGATGCTGCTCCAGCCAAGCAACACGTCAATGATTTAAGTCCACTCATCACTACTGAAACTGAGCTGTTATTGAGTATGCCAGACATACACGCTTAAGAAGTCTAAGGCCATTTAATCCATACAAGGATGTACGACACTTAATGTTTGAGGGGGGCACAGGTGCATAACATCCTCCAATACCTGCGGTACTGGCAGGTTAACATGTTCACAATGTAAGACAGGAGATAGCCGAAAATCGCAGATCTACAAGCTTGTGAGCTTTTTCAGCATGCGACAACGGCACGCAACAAAGTATAAATCAGGCTTAAAATATCAATGCCAGGGTTCTGACTCAGTTATCTACTGTAACTGAAGTAATAAAAGGCGATGAACCGTGCAGCTCAGCTATGCACACCTCTAGGCATATTATAATGTACAATAAGAAGTATTGTGACTAAATAATTCAGTGCTTCCAAGTTACAATTTCTCCCACTGACAGAAACAAAACAGAATAAGTCAGGGTTTACATTTGTTTTCTGAGCTGGCTTATCTTATCATATCATATCATATCATATCATATATCATATATCATATATCATATATCATATCATATATCATATCATAATTAATACAAACCAAATATTAATATAATATATAGCAGATTTAAAGTGGCTAAGCCAGTCTGTGGGTTCTGTAAATACCAATGAAAAGCCAATGAATAACTACTACAACTGGATCCATTGGAACACAGGCTACCCCACACATAGACCTTATCTGAACCACAAATTCTAATCCACAACATATCATTTGATACACAGGTAGCCTACACATAAGACTTATTTGAGGTCATAATAGAGGACACAGAAAAAATTGCAATCATAGTCCAGATATGGAATCTTCTCTCTGACCTTTTCTTGTGAAGGAGAAAAGCTGACACACTGGACGTACCTGTGTTCCACTGCATTTCTACAATAAACTGTATCACCCAAACATCTTTTCATTGTAAATCAAACCATGCTATTTCGATTTATCGCTGTCTAGACGGTGTTTTCAAATCCCAGCAACACCTTGTTGTGTGGCTGTGAAAAGTGTGAGCTGTAGGTTTGTTGCTGTGGAGAGGACAGTATGGCGCTCCTCCCTAGATATCAGCTTTATGGATTGCCTCGGTGGAGTCCTCTGGGAAGGTAAATATTGTATGAGATCTTCCAAGTGCTTTAGTTGTGTACAAAAGGTTCCAAAAGTAAGCCCTGCCACATGGCCACATGCGCACACAAACACTCCATGCCTGTAAGGCGGAGGAGGTGGCAGCTGCTACTACGAGTGTACGGAACGTTGTTGTGTTTCTGTGACGGGAGCAGAATTTGTTGGAAAACACAAAGAGAGGGAGAGTGTGTGTGTGTGTGTGTGTGTGTGTGTGTGTGTGTGTGTGTGTGTGTCGGGGTGGAGGGGGGGATATTCACGATGCAATAGCCGAGGGTGTTGCATCATCCTATTAATTACTCCCGTTGCACAATGTCCTCCATTACGTGACCCACATGCACACAAAGATAAGCTGGGCTCTGAGGGGCTGGGGAACAGCACAAGGAAGAAGGCCCACTGATGGTACTGCACTCCGAATCAACTCTGAGTCAGACTTTTTACTTAGGTCTCGGCCTCAAACCATTTCAATTACCATAGAGGAGCTGACAACAAAACTAAATCAAGAGTGAGGGGTAACTCTACCCAGCAAATTCTGTTTTTCAATTATGAAGTGTGTTTTGGGCCACTGAGACGTGGCCTCCATGCCTGGAGCCGGCCTGTTAGTGGAAAGGGTCGTGACTGATAAATCTGATCCTTTGTAGAGGCAGTATTGATCCAACAAAAGCTCACTACATGAATCAAATATGAGCTCTACGCCACTCGCTGCTTCTCCCGGGCTAGGGTCCATGGATGGATGTGCCCAGGTGAAATAATGACACACACTCTCTTCTCATGTTATCCATCGGCAGAGCTCAAGCTCTGGTCATTAAACCACACAGCCACTGGGTCTACTGTATATTAGGGCATTCACGAATAGTGATTTTTAGCATTCGACTTATTCGACCTAAACGTAGTCGAATATTAGAATATTTCTCCCACGGAACACTAACAACATTTCTCCCACGGAACATGGATCGTTTTGCTTATAAACCCACTTGTTTCTATAATGGAAGAACAAGTTAAAATGTTACTAACTTTCCGTGGTGTTGTCGGCTCCGAGGACACTATTGTTGAATGAGTTTGGATTTGTTTACAGTGGGAACACATTAGAAAGCGAACACACAGATGTAAATCCCGCCCACTACATTTGATTGGGTAAAGCGTGGCTTGCTTCCTGGTCTAAGGCCCACCCACTTGTAGGCCAACGTTCACACGTTCTGAACGGCCCTCCCGACAGATGCAATAGCGCAGCTCGGAATCTGTTCTTGAGAGATTATTATAGATATATTTTCGGTACAACAGACAACAGTACAACACCCTTGCATAGCATAACTTCACATACTTCACATAATAAAGTTATTTATTTTGTTTAGTTTCGTTGTAAAACGACTTTGGGTACTAAGAAAAGCGCCGTATACATTTTATGTATTATTATTATTATTATCCCCAGCACTCCGTGTCATGTAAAGCCTGATTTATGCAAAAAAATCATATGATGGCATCACGTGCCAACAATTCAACACATCTACACAAGCTCACATTTCGACACGTTGTGACGTCAGCTTGTATATTGGCTATTCTTGGTGCGCGACATCATCGTACGACAGAGCATAATTAAGCATTAGTCTATGGAGTTCTAACAGACAGGTCCAGCACACCATTCCATAAGTAATAGACTCTATGCATAACTGCCACAGCTCTGATTGAAAAGAAACGTAGCAAACTTATTCATTCAGTTCATTTAACTTGGAATAAGTCAGAAAATGATTGTTCAAGCCTATCCTATCTAGATGTTCAACAACAACCACAGTTAAGTCCATTCTTCGGTTCAGTCGTTACAAGGCTAAGATGCCGTATGATCAGTGGTGGAAAGTAACTAAGTACATTTACTCAAGTACTGTACATAAGTACAATTCTGAGGTATTTTTTACTTTACTGGAGTATTTCAAATTTTAATTTTGCTTCTAATTAATAATAATATTGTACTTTTTACTCCACTAAAAGTTTTTGAACATTTTAGTTACTAGTGACTTCTGTAGATTTAGATTATTATTACAAAACATACATTAACCACTTCAGAGCTATATACATTGCGGCCACAACGGCTCACAACGCGTCGCATCACAACACGTTGTGAGCTTGTAGATCTGCTATTTTCAAATTATTTGTATACATTTTGAAAACTTCAAATAGTATGCAGTACGTATTATCATGGCGTCCAATAGCAACTGCACAAAAGATTCAGTAAGATGAATCAACTGGGAGTATAATGGCACTGTATTTGTGTATTGTTGTACTCCCTCAGCATCTTCCACTACCACTACACTTCAAAAGCAGTGTGCTTCATGGTCTATTAATATATAACAATATAAAAATCTGTCTATCAGATTAATTCTTATGTTTCATGTTTTTTAAACACCTCAGGGTGTAGGCCTCATGCTGTGGACTTCATAATCACACACCAAGCAAGTCAGCTTTTTATTTGTCTATTGTTTCTAACAACATTCAGAAAACAGCCGTTTTCAAATGAAAGGCATCAGTGAGAGTTGATGGTTCACAGTGTATTTGAATGACACTGCCTGTTCTGGAGTAGCGACTTAACAGGGTTGGACAATTCATTGGTGCAGATGAAATGGGTGTTTGCACTGTGCTAAGGGTATGACACACCTGCAACAGTGTTGTCTGTTGCAGTGTGGCCCAGGGAATAATCTCCCCTGTTCCTTCCGGATACAACAGACTGCTGAGTACAGGCTGAGGGTGTTCACCAGCACACACACACACACAAACACACACACACACACACACACACACACACACACACACACACACACACACACACACACACACACACACACACGCGCGCGCGCTTGTGCACGTGTACACACACTACAGTCACACCTCTCCAGAGGATCGGCGCACTCGGAAATGCAACACAGCCTATTTCACTGCAAATTAGGTTAATGATGCTCCAGAGAGGCCCAGTTAATAACCCTCGCAGAAGATATTAAGATGGCACCTAAATCACAGGAATATTGGAGTAGGCTATCTGATGGACCCTCTCTCCAGTAACACCCCATGCACTTAAGATCATAGTAAAGCCCTAGTAATACAAAATGCACAGCAGTTCAGGACATACAGCAATTGCAGCCATACGGTTCACACAGAGGCCATTTTGCTATTATGTCATAATACGTTCATATTCAAAACTTTTACATATATACCAAGAGCACATACTGTGTATGTGACACACAACATAAAACTGCACTTATAGCCAAAGATCGAGTTAAGCCACCTTATCTTGCTTCATGAATCAAAACACCTGCCATTATAACTACTGTAGCATTCCAGCCATTTGTATGATAACCCACCATGTAAGTGCTAGTAGATGTGTACACAAACAATAAGCTGAAAAGTAAAATGAATCCTGTATGTTCAGCAGGAGGCTGTGGACATCTGTCTGACACCTAAGCCCCTTCTCTCAAAAGGCTACAGCGTCTCAGACTTTTTCTTCTTCTTTTTTTTCGGTAGCAGTCTCAGCCGAAGTGTGATACGATCACCAGTGTGCCTCAGCATCGGGGAAGCTCACCGCGGGGGGAACTGAAAACTGTATGACATCCATGAAAGATGGAGCTCAGAGATGCCAGTCCCAGGAGAAATGAATCCCCATAGGTTAACACTCAACCAGCCATCTCGCTTGCTCTCTATGCTCGCTGCCTCTTCCTAATAATATGCTCTACTCTCCCCTCCACCAGATGTAGAACCAGGGCAATGGTAGAGTACAGCATGCTAGCGCGCACCACTTTAGGAAATATCAATATCTCTGGGCACTCCTCCTGCACATCCTATGCATTAGTCTCAACTGAGCCCTTGGGTCTACTTAGAACTATATATAGAGTACCTAGTACAACGTCTGAGGATCCCAAACAGCATCATATTTAACCAACTGTTTATTGCATTTGATTGTAACATGTCACAATTTACTGGCAGCATAGTATTGTCTATACTACTGTATATCTATAATTCAAGCCAGGCTATCTATATTATAACCACATACTTAAGTTTACTTACTTACTTATATGAATTGTTGGTCTTAAGAAATGTGTTGCTCTATCTCCCTATAGGCACGTTTTCCATTTGCATAATGAACATTGTTTTTGTGCTTGAGTAGTCAGTACTGTGTATGAACCAATTATCCCCAGACGTTTTCTAGCGAATGACCAAGCTTCTCAGGCATGAAGTCTTTCTATACCGAGTCTTTTATTTATAACCGATGCCCTTTCCAGTATTACTGACACTAAAACATCATAAAATAACACTACAGTATTCACACTTCTTTTTGGCTATGATCCAAAAAGCTCCATTAGTGTTTCACAAGCAGTGTTCCACACGTACACTGAACACAGTGCATAAGTCACTGGCTTGTACTGGATGATGAACACACAGACACTGCTTTGTCTTCACACACTTTCTTCATAAAAAGACATTTCTTTCGACAGTGCTTTTCAAGATAATTATCTGGAATATCACATTTCGTTGAGACCAAATTATGGATTATGTCAATGTTATCACAATGAATAACAATATTTTATTCGATAGAAGATGTGAATTAGCTAGACTATCAGTAAAGACGGCTCCAAATCCTTGACAGCGGTTGCCTTTCAGGCCAACGACATTCCGCATCATGTCAAACAATGACAGTAGAATTCTGCATGTGGAAATTGTTTTTCCTCTTTTGCCCTCAACGATCCATCTGGAGTTATGGAGACTAAATGCTCATGAGCGTCTGCACAGCTGTTCTGTCACACACATCACTATTACCCTGTGAGGTCAGTCTTGGATATACAGCGTGAGTGTGTGTACACATATATCATGATTTATAAATCTTAGGTTACAAATGATCTCATGTGTGGAGTGGTGTGGAGTTTGGTTATAAAAATAAAATTTAAATAATCATCATATAGGCCTAGTAAACATAATCAAGGCTACTCACAACACATTGTGCCATTAGTCTGTATCTACAGTATATCAACTAGGCTACTGTGGGTCTATTGTCTCAGTTGAGGGGGTTTCATTTCCATTAGTGCCATTAGGGAAATAATGAACCATAACACATATACTCTCATGAATGTCAAGATCACAAGCACAGGTGTTATGGTAGCCAAAAATAAAGTAGTCTAAAATGCGTAGTGAGTTTCGGCCTAATGCCAAAAAAAAAAGAAAAGAAAATATCCATTATTTTGGAACTGGATACTTCATTTATTATATTGTCATTAAACCTTTCGATCCATGTCAATTTTGGTACTGCGCAATTGCACAAGAGCAACCCTCAATTCAATGAATTTATTGAATTCATTGAATTTCACTTTGCATTTATCTCCTTTTATAACCAGTGGTAGGCTGTTCAGGCTACTCCATGTGGCCTGACAGGGTCACTTACAGACCAAATCCCCAGTTTAGGTCAATTTATGAACATTAATTCACCTAAAATGCAGTAATGCCTATTATGATTCAATTGTCCACCTGTAGAGACCGGTGCACCAACCAATTGCATAACAAATCGTGCGTGTGCGCGTGGGAAGGGAGGGAGAGAGAACATAAGGGGAAAGGACATCTCCCTCGTTCTCTGATTGTGTCAGTGAGAGAGTGTGAGGCTGCGTGTGCGTGCGTGTTGTTTGTGCCGTACATTTGGCGACCCCCAGCGTGCAGAACGCGAAAGTTTTGTTCGGCATTTTTCTTTATTAAAATGAATCTTTATAACCTCAGCCTCGTTACTCCCCAACATTAACCAAGTCAAACAAAATATTGAATATATCCTAGGACAACGCAGTTTTGACCGTATGCAATTGAATCCACATTTGCATTTCATTCCCACGCCACCCCCAAAATAATCAGTTTCAACAGACGCTTAACTCGCCATGGCGCAGCCTATTATCATTTATTTCGTTTTTATTTTCTAATAAAAAAAACATATATTTTTTTAGATAGTTGTTCTATTTAAAATGGACCAAAGCAGACACTGCCCTTAACTACAGTTTATTGCATAAAGCAGTGGTTCTCAACCAGTGGTCAGGGGACCACCAGTGGTCCTTGAGGGGGTTCCAGGTGGTCCCCAGCTAAATGATGGAGAGTTGGTAACCAAATGGACCCTTACAGATCTTTAACTCTTGAGAGTGTAAAATGAAACCAAATGGACCCTTACGGGTCCATTTGGTTTCATTTTAAGCTCCCAAGAGTTAAATTATTGTCAAACATCAGCATTACTTAATTTACAAGAAGTCTTCACAATTAGAGAACGTAGAATGATTATTATTTTTGATCAACGTTTGCCTGTTATCTCTCTGGTAGGCTACAACATCAATACAGCATGGACTTGTGGACAAAATCGTAGTTACTAAATCTCATCAAATGGTGGTCCGTGGCTGAAATGCCGAATAAATAATGGACCTTGATATGAAAAGGGTTGAAAACCACTGGCATAAAGGCATTAAGGCAATGTGTTCTTACCTGCGTGCTATACACCGTTTTATCCACATTATCCTCGACACCAGATCCGAGTCAGTCCTCCAGGTATCCTCCCATTTAGACGGGTTTCTTCCACACGAGTCGATATATAGCGGCTGAAACACTCAAGTGGTCGGATCCCACTCCAAGAAATGTCAACGCAAACATTCTAAAGCTATAACATCCTTCGGCATTGCGCACATGAAATTACTCCAAGAACGCTGTGCCGCGATCCCGCTATTGTAGTAGGAGAGAGAGAGAGGCTGCAAAATGTTCAGATCTCTGTGAAGTTGTCTGTCAAACTGTACTGAAAACAATCTTCTCCCCCCTTTAATGACGGGAAAAGATGTGCGCGTGCAGACTGTTAGCCGAGCCGTAGACAGGTGGTCCGCCGAGGAACGACCGAACGGCGCCCTCTTGGACACTTGCGTCGGTCAAACTTTGCCTTCACATAAATCATTGAATTCTCTCCTGTAGAAAAGTGTCAGAGAGATGTGGAGGAACGACGACGTTGCGGAGGCAAGGCGGTGATTCGTCGGCATCCTTCAGTGGAGTTCGGTGTTGTTGTGAAATAACATTCTTGCAAGACGGGCAGAGACGAGAGAGAGAGAGAGAGAGAGAGAGAGAGAGAGAGAGAGAGAGAGAGAGAGAGAGAGAGAGAGAGAGAGAGCGTCAAAACCACCGTAGGGTATATACCATAGAGTTGGTATGTACTAGGGATGCACGAGCGCTGTCCGAAAAGACAGGCTGTGTGTGACACGAGTCACCGCTGCAAGACGCCCTGTTACGCACATCTCTGAGGCCAAAAAAAGGTACGCAATAGTTTGAACTAGAAAGGGGATGGAGAGAGAGGGAGAGGGAGAGAGAGAGACTGCGAGGTGAGATGAAGACTCCTTTAAAAGGAGTTGTGGCGAGCGCGTGAGACGCGGGTGGTAGGGGGAAAATGAGCACTTGTCATTTGAGACAAGAGAGAGAGAGAGAGAGAGCGCAGTGGGTATCACCTCCCCCCCTCCGGCTCCGTATCCTCTCTGCCCTCCTCCTGATGCCTCTCCTCCTCTCATCCTCCTCTGGCAGACTGACTAACGACCTGCCAGTCCCGCTTCGGCTGACACCAGTGGCTGACACCACCATGACGTCATTTTCAAGTTTTCAACAAAAAAAAGAAAGAAAGAAAGACAATAAATGGTGTTGTGCATGGTATTTATTGTATTGTTGACATTCGGTCTTATTTCATTCTCTGCTTTGTCTCGATTCGTTGCGTCTTCGTGATGCACTTATGTTAAATGGAATTATGTAAATATGTGTTGTCAGCCACACAATCCAAAACATGGCGCCACCACACACACACACACACACACACACACACACACACACACACACACACACACACACACACATACACATACACATACACATACACATACACGCACACATGCACGCACACACACACGCGCGCACGCAGCGCGCGCACGCACACACACATAAACACACACACACACACACACACACACACACACACACACACACACACACACACACACACACACACACACACACACACACACACACACACACACACACACGCAGACATGCACGCACGCACACACAGACACACACACCAGCCCCGTGGCTATTTGCACACACCTGTATGACAAGATGTATAGGGGCAGCCAAAAAGATATCCCATGGCATTAGGCTCAAAGACACACAAATGGGTCAAGCTTCCCCTTTGCGCCCCAGGGTTGGTGTCAAACGAGTGTCACACCCCAGATTCGAACTCTGGTCTCCCACATCGTAAACAAACCAAACATCTACCAAACACCCCCCCCCCTCAAGGGGTGATAATAATAATAGCTCAGATTTGTACTGCGCTTTTCTAAGTATTCGTATTAGTAAAAAACATTAAAAAGATTCAAATTGATAAAAAGGTTAAGCATCGGTTGGAGAGACATCTTACCTCGACCTCAGCTGGGAAAGGCTATCCTGAAGAGGTAGGTTTTTGAGTGTGGTCTTTGTTTGACAGGAAGCCAATGTAGGTCATGGAGGACGGGTGTAATATGGTCTCTGGAGCGGGTACTGGTGAGCAGGCGGGCAGCTGAGTTTTGAATGTATTGGAGTTTATTGAGGACTTTGGAGGTGGTGCCCTTGAGGATACTGTTGCAGTAATCAAGCCGGGATGTGATGAATGCGTAAATGAGCTGAAAATGTCATTATTATAGCTTATGAGCTATGAGAGTGCAAGAGTGTACAAATGAGAGTGTAACACCAACCCTGACCCTTATGGGTCCATTTGGTTACATATGTACACGCAGTTAAATGAACGGTATGCTTCCCTTTGCACCCAGGGTTTAGAGAGTCAAACAGGTCAGCTCAGCTGTTGAAACTGCGCCGCTATGACTGCTCCCTCCTGGCCTCCTACAGTCAAAACACTCACAAATGCAGCATTTGAACTCAATTCTGAATGTACACACACACACAATGGAAGAGTAATACATCGAGGCTTCTGAAGACTGCGTATACCTACTACTGTATATGCCTCAAATGTAGTTATGTAGCAGCTCTGTTGGGCTTTGTTTTGCTGACTCCCCCAAAGGAACGCCTCGTTCAGCATTTGGTAATGAATGCACTCTCTGTCCCCAATCAACAGTGAGTCAGATGAATTGCAGCTGTAAACATTATGACAGTAGCCTACTTGCCTCCCACCACTGATCACTTCCATAGAACACATTCTGTGCTGTAAATCCTTCATTTTTACAGATGCTATGATCAAAGTGGATACCTCCTGTCTGAGTGAACTGTTGGTGTCCGCCTAGCAGATGGAGACAGTCATTCCCTCCTTACTCCCACGTACTAACCCTTTCTGCCCACTATATATGCTACGCCTTGGCTCGGAAGCAGATTTGAGCAAGACACATAACTCACATAAAGGTGTCATCTGTGTTTCCTGTTCAAATTTGCTGCAAGTCAATCAAACAAATCTATATGGGACACTGAACCGGAACAGGAAACGGATATGCCACTTTCTGGACACTGCAGTTATACACAAAGCCGATTTGGGCATCCAGGTGTCACAGGGGTGAAGTTCTTGCCGACCACCATGGAGACTATGGATTTGAATCCTCTGTGGTGCATCCAGTTTGGTCGGGCGCTCCAACTAGGCCTAACAAAATTGGCTGTGTTCACAGGTGGGAAGCCAGGCAGAGAGGGCGATCTCTGTTGCTTTTTACACTTTAAGTCTGCAAGCGTAAAAATGTACCCGCACTGGTCCATTGATCCTACACTTTCACAGTGGATTTAGCTGTGAATCAGCATCTAGCTACATATTTTTTCTGTTGTTGCTGTTTTTGTCTGGGAATGTGTGCATGCAACATGTGCACTTGTGTTACAGTGTGTGTTGAGGAAGGAAGCTCAGCCATTTTCCCCCGAAGATACAATAATACTCACAGATTCTAAGACTGCAGGTGGTTCCGGTTCATGAGGACGTCCACACAGCGTACTAAACATCGTTTAAGCCATTGTGTAAGCCATTAACACCCCACCACGAGAGCTGCAATTAAAAAGGAAGAGGGTTTTGAGAACTATGTATACGCTTACTTGGAATCTCCAAATAGTAGTTCCTGAGCACAAGTCAAATCCGCTTGGTAAAAAAGGTGGTTATGTAGTAGACCATGATTTTGTTTAGGCCTTAGACTAATAACTTATGAACATTGTTGCTCATAGTACATGCAGTAAGCATGTGAGTTGAGACATGTACATGTATGTGTGTAATAGTAGAGACTGTGAGCTCCTCTAGTACAAACGATTTATGGTGAGCATTTACAGAAAGCTTGAATTTCTTCCTTTATAGTGTTAGTTTCAATAGAAGGCTTTAGTTTCTATCTCTTGTAACGTAGGTTGTACATAGAAACCTTTGTACCCTACTGGCTCAAATGTGCATGCGTGAGGAGCCCCCTGGGGCGATGTAGTGCCTCCATCCTGCTCCTCCCATTCAACACCCCCACTGACAGCCATAGGATTCACTTCGCAGCGACAATGACTGCCCACTCTGTCCGGTTTCCCTCCCCTGAACATGGCCAATTATGTTTGCATAGATGCTCAGCCAAGCTGGCTACACAGCAGTGGAATCGAACCCCTAGGCCCCTGGATGTTGTGGAAAGGTACTTTACGCCTGCACTACTTGAGCGCCCTGCATTAAAACATTTTGTTTGTTTTGATATAGAAACCTTTAGTTTCTATGTAAATGCTAAGTTGTAGTAGTTCATTCTTTCTTTCTTTTCCAAGAAGCTTGGCCTTGGATGGAAGAGTTGATTGGTTAGTACTATCAAGCAGGCCCCTCCCATCACAGATTTACTGTGCAGCCAACTCTAACTCCATAAGTTACTTAGTTGAACAAAGTATCAGGTTCAAGTCCTTTTCTTGTAAAATTGGATAAACAAGCAATGTTAACTGACATGCCAAATAATGAAATATTCCATAGCTCTCTGGTGTAACTTGTCGGTCCTTAGCTGTTCGCCAAAGTAATTCCAAAACATTCAAACGAGCCAAGAGCAATTTGGCAACAACTGCAAGTATTTTCAGCCAGTAATAGTCAAGGCTTTGAAAAGTGGTTCAACCTATCAGAAACATCATCACTTTAGTGAGGTCTCCAGTGGCCCATTCATTCTGTTAAAGCCACAATCCGTACGTTTTGTGTCCTCTCCCAATGGAGAGAGTTAATTGAAACTGTAACACCCGGTATTCAAACCTGGGTCAGATGTGTGGGGAACCAAACATCTACTGTTCATTCAAGGGCCTTGCTGCTCCCTGCTAGGGGATATTATGGGCATATGAGCTTCAGGCAGGGTTACTTGTCAACCACTAGGTGTCCTACTCCTACCCTAGTGGTTGACAAGGGTCTACATTTCTCAATGTAAAAGTATGAAGTCCACCTCCAACCACTGCAGATGTGCTTTACTGTATTAACATATAGATTAGTTAAAATTATGTTTTATTCAATAAAATAAGTCCCGGATTACAGCTTTACAGCACATATAGTTACGATGCATAATACAATGAATATAAAGCACCTGCAATAAAGAAACATTGACGTGCCCATTTTTTATTTGTCATTCTTGATTGCTCCATTGAAAGTAGCGTACTCATTAAACAAGTTTAACTCAGCATCAACTAATGGGCTACCTAATTGTGTTTTAATATTTGACGGCAGCCATATGTCTATAATATTGTATTTCGAGGATTGATGGATTGTGAGAGAGCAAAAATATGTAATAAATGAAAGTAGAAAATGGGGAAAATGTCTATAAGTAAGTTAACCAATTGAGCCCTATACTTTGTCATACAAAGAATAGCGACAATAGCTAATCTACAAGCTCTACTGCGACGTGTTGTGAGCTTGTAGACTGGCTATTTTCGGTGCATGACATGGCAAGCAAGTATAATCAGGGGATGACATTTTGGATTATGGGCCGTTGTGTTCTTTACTTTGCTATACCCACATCTGATGTTCTTACAGTAGCATGAATTGAGAGGCATTTTGTCTGATTCTCTGATACAAAATAATGCTAATAAACTATTTATAATACCATTATAACAACAAATGTAGCCTACTTCATATAAATATAATATAAAAAAAATAACCTTCTTATTATTCATTCATAGTTGTGCCCAGAGCTTACATCACCTTGGCTATCATTTAGGAGACAAATATGTTTCTGTTTTTATTCTTTCTATCCCTTATTTGTTTTTAAATGCTTATTCATACCTTTAAATTCCTTAAAGGTGCAGAGCACTTTGAGCAGCCTTTAGGCATGAAACATAGGCTACAACAGTCTTGCCTTGTGCATTTCATCTGTTATGTTCACAGCTGTTTTCAAGATACAGTGTGACTTCCTCAGTCTACTGGTTTTGTTGATACGCCGCTCCTCGTGGTAAAACAACAAGATCAATGTCTTGGCTATAAATCATCATAACACTTCCACACCCTATCTATAATAACAGAGACAAAATGCAAATTTCTCATTAAATTGCTGCCCTTATGTGCTTGTTAAAATATAGAGAGGAGCAGACTGCTTCTTTCCCTTAAGAAAAAATGTATTAACTAGAAAAAGTGCTCCTCGGAGCACAGGTCTCCGCCAGGTCAGGTAGGTTATTGTGGCCTCCTGGTGGCGCTATAATAGGCCAATGTGAAAAGGGTGCCATTTCTTCTTAGGCCTTGCACGGCAATCGGACACTGCATTCATGATTTGAGGCATTTTGTTCAAAAAAAATGTTTTGCTAAATTAGACCTGCTGGTAGCGCTATAGAGGATATGCGTGTGACATCATCATCAAACCCGGAAGTTATGCAGGAATGCCTACTGAGTGTCAAAAAAATACTTTCTGGCCTTGACAGCCCATGCATGCAACAGAAAACGAGAAAAGTCATATCTGATTGCATTAAACAACATTAAACAATGTTAAACTCATTTTGCATGTTGCTTTGCCACTCGATTTGCCACTCGATGTGCCATTCACTTTAAGCATGCGCATATCCTCTATACCAGAGATTAGCTGTACACAGACAGAATGACGGACGGACGGACGGACGGACGGACGGACAGGGGATAAAACATACTCCCTCGCCATGCCTTTCGGCCTGGCGGAGACAATTGAATTAATGTGTTGTTTATGTTCTGGCACAGAGTAGGAATGTGCACCTTTGATTAGCAGGTGCACCTTTGATTAGCAGTGGTGGAAAGTAACTGAATGTTGAGGTACTTTTACTTTCACGTCACTTGAGTATTGAGTATTACTTCAGTATTTTTCAATACTTTATACTCCACTAAATAAATATTGTACTTTTTACTCCACTACAGTTATTTGACAGCTTTACTTATTACCGGTAGTTCATTTGCAGGTTTAAATTGTTATTACAAGACACGCATTAACCGCTTCAACTCTATTTTATAAATGAAAATAACGTTTGTACTGTCTATAAGTATATTTTGATGCCAATACTTATATACTTTTACTCAAGTAAAATGTTTAATACAGGCCTTTGTAGTGTAGCCAGCTGTAGTACACCTGCATCAGATGGATTCCAGTCTCTTTCTCCAAGGCAAGGCTCTAATTCATGCTTATTCCTGTGTCCTCGATGTGCTGTGAGCTTGTGGTCGGCTATTTTTGGTGCGTGATACCATCGTACGATGAAGTACTGTATAAATCAGACTTTAGACATTGATGGACATTGTACAGTATCTTCTGTGAGCATTTGATTGACTGAATACAAGTTAATTAACAGTACATGTAGTTAGTACAGTCAAAAGTTATGCTAAAAGGATAACACAAAATGCCCCAGGGGGCTTGTTTTTGTGCGGCCTCCCTTTACCACTATGGTCTCTAATGCACAACTTTACTGTTATTCTGCTTTGAAACAGCTCGCTTCCTCATCTGCTGTTCACTCTACCCAAACAAAGTTGTACAACACCGCACAGTTCAACCTTTAAAACTATCCAAATGTTAGATTGAAAATCCACCCTAAAACCTTTAACTATATCTTGAACATAATTACCACCCAGAGTTATGCAATTAAATTACAAAATAAATGTAGCTGTCTTAAGTTACAATTAAAATATTACAAAAAAGTGGTAAATAAACGTATAAACCACCATGTCACCTCCGATACACATGGAATCGACAGTGAGGAGTTTCGTCACTGAACACGTGCTCAGACAACCTGTAGGAGTCAATAATACAGCGACAGAGAATGGCCTCCCCTGACCGCTTCCTGTGAACGAATCCATGTTCTTTGGAATGCCCGTCCATTCGCCCAAGCCAGAGGCACCATGGAGGAATTTCCATGGTGGAGTACTTTAGCCACGTGCCACTCGTACTGACCTACACTCTTGTCCTTCCTGGCTCCCAAGCTGTGGAATGACCTCTCCACCTCTGCAGACTCCCCATGTTCCACCGCAGTATGAAAAGTCACCTCTTCAGACTTCAGACTTTACTTCATGGTGAGGTCCTCACTCCCCAGCACTCTCTCATTCCTTTTTTAACAGATGCTACTGATAGCCCTACTATGCAGCTGTATGTTAGTTACTTGCTAAAGTACTGTATATATTAAATAGACATTTATTGTTTGCTTGACCACAAAAGCTAAGAATGGGCATCATGCACCAATATCTTTGTATGTTTCTTTTTAAAATTCTTTGTCAGAAAATTCCTAAGAAAAGTTTAGTTACATTCATAACATATTCTTAAACCGCATGATTGTTCGTAACTGTATTCTTAAAATGATAGATCCCATATCAAGTGTGTGCCAGTTGATTCTAATTAGCACAGGTAGATGCCCCACCAATCCTATTTAGCATCCTAATTAGAGGTAGACGCAGAGGTAGACGCCCCACCAATACTCATAAAAGGGCAGAAGTAAAGTTGTGAGAATGGAGTCAAGCAGCATAAACTAGCCTAAACTAAAGTCAAAAGAGGGTGCAACACCGGACTCCAAATATTTAAAAAAAAAACTCAATTCTTCTGTGGAGGTATTTCTGCAGGAAGTGAACAGCAAATTATTGAATTTCCTTGATATCTTAGTTACTTTGTTGCAATTGTTTTTATTTGCACTCTATTATTACCGTGTTGTTTGTTGACAAGGGTTTATGCCATTTACTGTAATCTTGCACTTTGTAAATTGCCCTGGATAAGATAGACACAGATTAACCCAAAACCTAACCCATAATAGGGACGCAAGGGTTCATGTGAACATTCAAGTGAACATTTAACTTTTTTCATTACTGGACTCATGTAATTGCATTGCCATTCCAATTCTTTCACCTTTATTTATTCAGATAGGCCAATTGAGAGCCAGCTCTCTTTTCCAATGATGACCTGGTTACAGTAAACATAGCATACAATTTAAACACAAATAATTTACAAGATAATAGACATTTCAGAATGTACATGTACAGCCAGATCTCAGAGTATTCCTCACATTTTTTTTAAAAGCAATCAAGTGAAATCAAGTTCTCCAGTTTTTAAACTGATTGTAGACAGTTCCACATGTGAGGGGCATAGTAACGAAAAGCTGTCTTACCCAGTTCGGAACTAACAGTGGGAACGTCTAAAACAAAGTAATCTTGAGAACAGGTATGGTGATGTCCAACTTTAGGTTCTAATAGGCTGTTAATCAGGAAATTTCTTAAGTAAGGCTTTGTAGATAAAAACAGTGCAGTGCTGTTCTCGTCTCATAGCCAATGATGGCCAACCAACCTTTTCATAAAGCCTACAGTGATGGGTAAGAAACCCATCTCCAGTTATACACCGGAGGGCTGAGTGGTAGACTGCATCGAGTGGCTTAAGTGAGGAGGGAGCAGAATGCATGTAAATAATATTGCCATAATCTAGAACTGATAAAATTGTGGCTTGAATCAACTGTTTTCTACTGTTGGAATCAAAGCAAGCTTTGTTTCTATAGAGAAATGCTAATTTTGGTTTTAGTTTTGTGATGAGTTCTGAGATATGAGTTTTAAAGGATAGTTTGTTGTCTATCAATATGCCCAGGTATTTGTAGCTGGAGACTCTTTCAAAAGGAGTCCCCTCTATTGGTTAATGTTACCGATAGTTGGAGTAGCATTATGTTTCTTGAGTTTTCCAATGATGCTGTATAAACAAATTTGCAGCCCAATGGGTATTCCTAGTGACACGAATTTTGGTCCCGGCCCACAGTTTGTGCACAAGTGCTCAAATTTCTGCATCTTGCTGGCAAAGGTCAGGGGAAAGCACATAGCCTACAGGCAGCAAAGACTTCATGGCAGGTAGCTGTAATTGTGTTTATTTGATACTTGGTTTAATATCAAATATGACATCCTTCATTGATGTTATACTGAAGAACGTTGATAAAACATTCTTGACAGCGAACAACTTTGAGTGCTCCTTGTCATGTGTTCTTCTATGAAATTCCCTGTTTGTATGGGGTGCATACAGTAGGGTACACACTATCGTTGTTTCAAGTAAGTAAAGTAGTCAAATGTAATCAGGTTCCATTACTTTCGATTACTTCTTACAACTTTAGGAAGGTAGGTCATCTGAGATGGATTCAAAAGTAACCCTCCCAACCCTGTATACAAATGTTCTCTGCGTTACTGACTGCATTGATTTTGAAGGTGCGTGACGTTTTGGCAATACAATTCAAATCCTATGTTCAACCAGGTACAATCTGACATAAATTCCATATGGACCCATAAGGGACCCATAAGGCTCAGTGTTAAATTAACACTGAGGATTTTACTGTGAATATTTTGTTTATATTTCAATTTCTGTTTCAGGGTGCATTTCTAATTTACACAGAAACATGGACAAGCGCTAAGATGTTTTTGAAGGAAACATACTGTATTTGATTATGTACAATTATGCTCCAAGCTGAATGCATTTGTGTAATTCTTTGCAGTTTATGCTTACCCCTCCATTTCCTCAAAGCCAAAGTGCTGATACAAATAAATACATCAAGAAAAATAAGTCGGTGCAAGTGGAACAGATGACCTTTCTGTGTTTCCCCTCAATTTGATTTACTATATTGTTTTCTGTGAGATGTCAGGCTGAATAATGACCACTTATTGATTGCTGCTAAGTCCCACACCTTGGCCATTTAAAGGGGAGGACTGCACAAGTTTGGACCATTGGTGATGTATTGGTATCTTCACTTGCTTATGCAGTATGAAGAACCATTCTTATAGTAAACAGTGGCAACACACACTTTACTGATTAACGTACTGTAGGCTACTGTATGTGCAGTGCTACTGAAGGGTGCAATACGTTAGTCCGACAGCGCATTCCTCCGACAGCGCAGTGCTCCGACATTAAACAGTAAACCCGAACCAAACCCGCACCCTAACCCTAACCGCACGCGGATGCCACATAGTCGGAGAAAAGGTCTGTCGGATTAACGCATGCCTCCCATTTAATCAGGGGGGGGGAGACTTCAGATCTGGTGAATTTACATTTTGTAGTTGCTTTATAATGGCTAGTCATAGGTCGTGATATGGATTATCAAGCTGCAGGCATACTTTGAAGGCAGGTGTCTGTCTATGCTTTTGTATGCATGTGCACACGCGCGTGTGCACTGTCACAATTCAGTCCTATCTAATTATGTGCTCTAGCAATGGGACAAATTCTCTGAACTGAAATGTGACTCACCATCTTGTTGCTTGCCAGCTCTACTGTGACCCTTCTATCTCTTTTTCCTTCCCTTCAGTCTTAAGTTGAATATAAATGTATGTTTAATAAGGCTTAAGCTATGGAATTTAATAAATTCAGCCTCAGTTTGATCAGTCACAACTTGGTGTCAACTCCCCCAGATTAGTGTCAACCCACCTACTTGTGACATGCCCATTTGTGTTGACATCCTCATACCTCGCGCCATGTTTGACTGCAGCTACCTATAGCTTTTTGCTGCTCTCAGAGTAGAGAAGCCTAGCTCTGGTCCAATGCCTTAGTTGTGGCTCTGCCATTAACACCCAGTCAAGAACTGTGATCAAAATAAGAAAATAGCCAATCAACAAGCTCACAAGTGTCACATCTTGATGCATTGTGAGCTTGTAGAGCTGATATGTTTGCTATAACATAAAGAAAGTTGTTGAACATATTCACTTATAAAGACATGCCCAGAATTCGACATGCCCAGAAGTATTGTAAGTGTCAATGCTTTTTCCTACGGTTGGAACAAGGAGGCATTGGAGAAGGCACAACAAGATTGAACTTGCCACAACACAAGAATGAAAACCACATAGAGATCAGTGAAAATAATAACTGTATGGAGTTAGCCCCTGCATCCTCAGATTGTACTATAACAGCTCCATTGAAAGCGTCCTGTCAGGCTGTGTTACAGCCTGGTATGGAAACTGCACTGCCGGAGAAAAGAAAAACCTAGAGCGGGTGGTGCGGTCAGGAGAACGCATAATGGCAGGCAAGCTCCCCTCACTCCAGGAACTGTACAAGAAGAAGTGTGTAGTCAAAGCTCAGCGCATTATCAAGGACAGGCACCACCCCAGCCACAAACTGTTCAAACCCCTACAACGACCACGGCCAGGCAAGGCGGCCTACCATAGTATCAAGGGCCAGACCACCCGTTTTATGAACATCTTCCACCCAGCTACCACCTGACTGTTGAACAAAGCATGACCACCGCCTGTCATCAGGCTGACCTTGGACTTTTGCCTTCCTCATGGACCTACCTCTGGATTTCCTGTTATGACCAAATAAATTACTAGGCTACTACTAACTTGACACTTGCCGATACTCTGCACCTTAATGTACAATGCACTCTTCTTGCACTATAATGTCTATGTCATGAGTGTGAACGGCGCTTTCCCACCTGGTCGTTGTATTTTGGCAACGGCCCCTTCAGTGACGCACACGGAACTGCCTCTCGTTTGAGCGGGCCGCGTTAAATAACTCCAGAAGCCCTGTAGTACCAGGTGACTCCGTTACAGTTACAACAAAGAAGGCACGCACGCACGCACGCACGCACGCACGCACGCACGCACGCACGCACGCACACACACACACACACACACACACACACACACACACACACTAGTACTGCTATGGAAACTAGAAAAGTGCAGATGCAGTGCAGATGCCTACCCAGGGCTTTGTCAGTCATCCCATGATCAAGGGGAAAACTAACCTTTGGGAGAACTGGATAAGATGAGAGGATAAGTTGATCTTACCGCGTTCTCCCCCTTATGTCACTTGTGGTACCATCACAAAAAAACACTTCACCCTTTACCCCAGCAAATGTCTGGTTTGATTGTATTTATCTTAGCATTTTGGTCTGTCTTCTATGATCTGTAAAGGATTTAAAAATGTAATGCTACCAAGACACCCGCTCTGCAATATTCAGTTATAGTATGAGGCAAACCATTAAAGGAGCTTTCTCTGCACTGCCGAAGTGTCATAGGGGTTGAGAGGGAATGTCCATGATGGCCAGGAGTTTGGTATTCATCCTCCTTTTGACCACCTCCTCCACAGGATGTGTCCAGGGTAGCGTAGCACAAAGGACAGAACAAGCTTTCCTGATGAGCTTCTTCAGCCTCCTGGTGACATGATGCTGCCCCCCTAACACACCACCGTATACAGCACTGAGCGGGGCAGGCCACCACTGACTGGTAGAACATGTTCAGCAGTGTCCTGCACACACCGAAGGCCCTCAGCCTCCTCAGGATATAAAGTACACTCTGGCCCCTCTTGTACAAGACATCAGTCCAGACCAATTAATTGTCTAAGTGTACCCCTAGGTACCTCCACGCCCTCTCCCTGGATGGGAACAGGAGACCTACTAAAATTCACTTTGTTTTGTACTCCATCTCTAGGCCTCTAATGACACATCCCACAATATCGTCTGCATACTTCTTTAGATGGCAAGTATCTGTGTTGTGCCTGAAGTTTATGGCAAGGTTGAAGAGGAAGGGAGCCCCCTTGGGGGCGCCAGGGTAACTCACCACCCAGGCTGACACACATGCCTGCAACAAACTACCTGACCTGTTGGTCACTTAGTTTGTAATCCAGGAAACAATGGAGAGTCTACCTGCATCCTCAGCACTTTATCCACCAGTAGTAATTGGGCTGTATGGTGTATGTCGAAATCTTCCTTTGACATTTATGTTTTGTTGTAATAGTAAATGGAGGAATACAGTATAGAGTCTAATAATGGAGTTGTTTCCCTGAACAAAGCAGCACAAATCATAATGTGGTATTAAGTGCACAAAGCTGCACTACAGTATACAGGAAAAACTGGGACGGCATCATCCCCACACTGACACAAACTATTTGCTTGTGTGCATGTCCTTCTTTGGCCAAATGGAAATAGTGATCTTATAAATACTTCATCTCTACACTGTACTATATTTCTTTTAAATGCATAGATTATGAATTGCAGCCCAAATGGCATGCCCTTCATAGGTCCGTTTCAGTTTGACTTTAACTGCACCAGGCATTTCTTGTTTGTGCTCTCTAATCATATTCAACCTGGCGTCCCTATGACTCCCTGGTGGGAGTCTGTGGCGAGCTTGTGCCCAGGGCCCATGGTCATGTTAATCCGTCCATGTTGTAAATGTTTACATAGTGCTTTAAAGTGCTTTTATTCAAAGCGCTTTACACACACACACACACACACACACACACACACACACACACACACACACACACACACACACACACACACACACACACACGCACACACGCACACACGCACACACATTCCTACACACACACTCACACACACACACGCACGCACGCACGCACACACACACATTCCTTCACCGACGGCAGAGGAAGCCATGCAAGGCACCAACCTGCTCATCGGGAGCAATTAGGGGTGCAGTACTGTATGTTGCTCAAGGACACTAACCTCTGGGGGAGCCCAGGATCGAACTGGGATGGAAATGGGAACTTTCTTGTTTCCAAAGCAGCCTCCTGAGCCACTGCCGCCACGTCATGTGACATGATGTAAGACTCAAAATTTGGGCAGGGTTTCAGCCCTATTAACTTCCTTTATAAAGTTAAAGTTAAATATTTACAAAAATTAAAAACATATGGAAAAATAAATAATGGATGTAGTTCCTGCTGGTGGCGTGCATACAAAGTTTGGTGCTGATCTGTTACAGTGCGTAACGAAATTAGCTTAGACAGATACACTTGTGTTTTTGCTATTTTTGAAATAGGACTTAAAGGGGATTACCACTCATTTTCAACATTGAACTGTCTTTAATACACCTTAGAGCTGTTGTGTCTTTTGGCTCCACCCCTCAGCCAAAAGTACACCTTGCATATGTCACTGATCACATGACCTCAATCAATTATCCAGTTCTAGGCAACATAGAAGACATACTGTAGTTCAATGTTGAAAATGAGTGGTATTCCCCCTAAGTAGGCCTGTCCTTCTCATCGACACTTAACTTTGCTTCCAGACATTGCGTAAGGAGTGGGGAATAGTAGCTTCATACCAGCGATCATGTAACCTATCAGGAAGACCTTAAAACTAGAGTTAGATATTTTAGGACGTGCCAAGTATGAATTATGTAGGATATCGGTCTGTCGGGATTTCCGAAACACACGATGCGAGACAGACTGCCTTCCTAACCCTGGCTGGGATATAGTTGGTCTATTTTGCCTAATGTAATTTCTCAATGAGTTATGAATATCACCCTGTTCGCTTGTGCTACTTGAGTCTACAACGTAATCAGTCCAACAGCACTGAGACCTGCCGCTCCCCTGGCAGCAACCCCAGCCATGCACACACCCACTCTCCTCTCTCTTCCTTCTCTTTGTTTTCGTCAGTTTGGAATGCATTCATGCAAACGACAGTGTGCAATAACCAATACTGTACTTCAGTAACTTTTTTGAGCATCTGTATTTTTGGATTGTTATGACTTTCAATCCACTCCATTTCAAAGACAAATATTGTGCTTTTGACTCCACTACATTTCTAGGAAGGGAAAAAGTACAGTATGAATTAACCACTTAAGCCCTATTTCAAATGTGAAAATAGCAGATCTACAAGATCACAACGTATCGCGATGCAACTCGTTGTGAGCTTGTAGATGTGCTATTTTCACTAATATTGATATTTATGAAAATGTGTGTGTACTGTAATTTGTACATTTGAATACTTATACATATTTTTAAAAGCTATTACTCCAGTACTTTAACTCCATTGCAAATTTGACAACTTTCACTTGTTTTGGAATCATATTTTGGAATAATGTATCTACATTGACTCTGGGGTTGAGTTCTTGGTCCACCACTGGCAATAATGAAATACATCATATTTTTTCTACTATTCGGAAGCATTTGCATTTGTTTTTCAAATTACTATTTGTGTTTCTGATTAGGGTGCGAGGCTTCAGACACGCCCCATCTATTATAGGGTGTGTGGACAAATTACGCTCAATTGATCTTCTGCCATGCCTCTCAGTGACACTAGACACATAGAGGCTCTGACACAAAGCTGGACATCTGCTGCATACACTTATTCTCTCCTCGCACAGGCTCTGTCATACAGATGGACACACACGCACACGCATACGCACACGGACACGCACACGCACACGCACACGCACACGCACACGCACACGCACACGCACTCGCACACTCTCACGTGACTCACACACACACACCTGCACAAAGCCAAGGTTTTACAGCATACTGCTGGACCTACGCCCAGCAGTATGCTGCTTTGCATGAAAAAGTTGGACATCTACTATCTATCTATGGATTAGTACATTTATCTATGGATATTTTGTTACTGAAATAATTCAAACGAATGCCCACATTTAAATCATTGTAAATTCCTACATTTATAAGCCATTTAAAATCTGTT
The DNA here is from genome assembly GCF_963454915.1 of Gymnoscopelus microlampas. Classification (NCBI taxonomy): domain Eukaryota; kingdom Metazoa; phylum Chordata; class Actinopteri; order Myctophiformes; family Myctophidae; genus Gymnoscopelus; species Gymnoscopelus microlampas. The sequence continues at coordinate 24,167,570 of NC_139947.1, forward strand.
GAAATGGTTATAGACATCTACGCTAAAAATAGACTGCATAAAAGTGAAGGTTTAGTATTGCTGTAATACTAAAAGCCTCGTTTATATGCAATAATGTGTTCACTGCCTAGTGTAAAACTGGGCTATTTAGCATAAACATCCTATTAGGCCTATATACAGTATAAGCGCTTGAGCACTAAAGCATATACTGTAGGCACAAAGTTTAAATACTTTTTCACATTAGTCATGAGTTAATCAATTCATGTTAATTTAAATGTATGCCATCTACAACATTGAGAACCTGCTAAAATAAGCCTAAATAGAACATTTGCTTCCTTGCTCTATTATCACAGTCACAAACTGTGATCAATTCACTTTGCAGGTTGCTTATCCAGTCTGGGTCTACAGCGGACACAGCGGACAAGGAAATGATGCGTGAGTGCGTGCGTGCATGTACTGTATGTGTGCGCTAACGAACCAGAATAAGGAAGTGGGGCAAAGTTAGACCAGATCACACTGGTTAACTTGGAAAACAAGGCTTAGAGTACCACAATGGAAATAAGCCTCAGGGCTTTATTGCCTTTTTATTTTGTCTGCTATATGTCGTGGAAGTGCTGATGTGCTCTTTCCTTACCAAATAAATTCATTCATTCATTCATTCAGCATAGGTACTGCGGAAAGCCTGGTAATGCAAGGTTATAACCAGATAAACCGCAGTCACCATGTAGGCTACTGATTAATTACGGTCATTTATGGGGAATGTACTGTTTATCCCCAGTAAGTGTACTCTCTATTGGCCATGGAAAGCATGACCCCCTGTGGTGTTCTCACACCTTCACACCCCTGCACAAAGGTGAAGGTGTAAGTTTCCTGGCAGAAAACCACAGAGGGACATGCCCTCCATGGCCACTGGAGAGTACATTTACTGAGGAAATACATTCCTCATAAATTACAGTAATGTATCTTTTTTTTTTCATCCAGTATGTCCCTGCAGCCATTATGCGTTCCTATTGGCCGGTAGTACCAGCCCACTAGGCCTTGTGGTTAGAGTGTCCATCCTGAGAATCTGAGGCCAGGGTTCAATTCCTGGCCAAGCCATATCATAGACTATAAAATGGTACTCAATGCCTCCCTGCTTGGCACTTGGCATCAAGGGTTGGGGATAAGTCCCTGTGACATATAGCGTCATGTCCAGGGGGGGTACTTGCACATAAAGCTGCTTCATACTGCAGAAACAGGATATTGGCTACTGACCTACAGTATGGGCCCCATAACTCGGGAACCATAGCTTACTTAAATTCTTGCTGGTGGTAGCCATTGCTTTCAACCCAGAAGGTCTTCCTATTGGCTAAGGGTTTCAGAAAGCCTGCAAGGACCATAAATGGTATCTATTTATTTTTAAAGCTATCTCAGGAATGCTCCCCCCATATATTTGTAACATGTTGGATCGGAAGCCCAGTACCCACCAGACCCGTTCGAGTGACTTCCTGACGCTCAAGGTTCCATTTGCGAATTCAGAGCTAGGCAAGGCAGCATTCTCTGTTAGTGCTCCATCTGCCTGGAATGAGCTTCAGAAGTCTCTAAAAATCTGTTTACTGCCCTCATTGGGTCAATATAGAGCAATGGTTTCCAGCACCTTTGTACCAGACTGTAACTGTTTTATTTAATTTAATTTTCCTGTTTTTTCTTTGAAAAACTGAGTATTTCTATTCTCTGATTTTAATTAATCGATGTATGTAAATGTATTCCTGTTGATTATGTTGTATCTCGGCTACATTGAAAATGAGGGCTTGCCCTCAACTGTACTCCGAGTTGAAATAAAGGTTATGATGATGATGATAAATGATGTGTTGTATATGCGGCCCTATTCTGGCCATGTCATAATATGTGAACATTTGGCGAAAACGGGCAAACATTCTTTGAAAATAGCAGATCTACAAGCAACACGACACGTTGTGAGCTTGTAGATCTGAGATTCGGTGTAGAGGGAAAAAAGGAGGGGAACAAGTATAGACCCCTGGGGGTCTATGTTTGGTTAACAAAGAATATAGGGTTGAAGTGGTTAACAGTTTTGCACAGGTTCATTCATTGTTGAGAGGCTATTTGTGGTGTAGCTGAAAGGCGGTGAGGTGGGGTCAAAACTGTACATTTATCCTAAGGCAACACATTTTTTCAATGAAATCTCAAGGCCAAATACGTATTTGGCCTGAATAGAAAAAAAGTTTTTATTGTGCTCTAAGACAGTGATTAACTTTTTTTGCCCAAGGTACACCAAAGGGTAAGTCAAAATCTCAAACTATGTACACAATGTACACGCTTGTGTAGTACTAGAGGTTCGGATAGAGTTCGGGCCGCTATGGCTACGCGGCCCTCACACCTACGTCACACCACCAATCCGACCAATATGTCGTATAGTGTTGTATAGTAGTATAGTATAGTTGTATAGTGTCGGGGGCTTTGTCAGAGTAGTACCCGTTGTACCCGTCTGTAATTGTTCCTTTTGTGCCGTGTATCTGTCTGTCGACCTGTGTCCCTTTTATGCTCATATATGGAGATCTATGTATCTGTTAGTCCTTGTCCCTTTTACAGTATGCCCATATATGAAGATCTATGATGTCATCAGTATATATTGGAATGTCCATATATGGGGATTAGCGGTTATGGACAACTGGATATCCGAACTACTTTACACTCCCTCGAGTCCTTGCCGCTACACGTGCCAAGTTTGAAGTTGGTCACTCCCATATATGCACATGACCATATGGGCATAGCGGTCGGATCTGTGGTGGACAACCGGATCTCTGTACCTCTCAGTCCATGTCCCTTTATTGGCCATATATGGATTGATATCTGACCTATTTTTCTGTTTCATTCAGCATTTTGTTCCACAAATTTTCTAAACTACAAACAGCGTGTGTCAACATGTGTTTTCATTGAGAACTAGAAAATGTGCTCCTCGGAGTACAGGTCTCCGCCAGTACTGTTCCTGATTAATCCTGTCTTAAGTGTTACTTGATTAATCCTGTCTTAAGTGTTACTCCGCCATTTCTTAGCCATTTCGTGATTATTCCTGTCTTACCTCACTTTGAAAGAGACCAAGACTCTTTCAAAGTGACACATCTATTTATAGGCCGCTATACGTCATGCGAGACAATAAATGGAGTCTTAAGTTGAATGGGCTTATACAGTAGGAGGGAACATGTCATGTGTTTAGTCAAATGCACATCAAATATCAAAATATTGAATCAAGCAGTTTAAAAACTGTTTGGGGTGCACACACAAGTCAGAGTAGATTTGAAAATTCCCCCAGAAGTGTTTTGCTATAGCCTACGGAGAGATATTGGCAGCAGTCTGCTGATCTATGGCACTTGGCCTTTGGCCTTGCAGCATGCTAACAGCAATATCTTCTGCTATAGCACAACCTCTCATGTATTATATTGTTTCATTAATATATTTAGAAAGAAAAGAAAACAAAAAACGTGGCGTTACTGACAGAGTTTGGTGGCCGTTGCTAGGTTACAGGTAATGATGTGATCAAAGGGTCATATTGGCACTCATTAAAATGCCCCTCACCCAATCACAATTCAAGATCAGAACTACATAGCGTACAGTAATGCATATAGATTTTTTAAACTGTGGTACAGTCTTATTGGGGCGGTGTAGCCGCCCCCTATAAGTGAGTTTTGGACACCAACCAAAAAATATGTGTACCCCCTAACCCTTCCATTGTTAATGCAAATCGATACTTTTTTTCATATCAGCCAATCACATTGCAGCTAGTGTCATCACCACTAACTGTAATGTGATTGGCTGACTTTGCAAATTCAGGACTGTGATTGGCTAGCGAAACACATGACACATGTGCAGCCCTATGAATAGCTGCACATGTGTTTTAAAGTGAGTCATGTTGTGATGACCACACACCGCCCACTTCACACTGGGTGTGATTTTTGGGGCGGTGTAGCCGCCCCCTATAAGTGAGTTTTGGACACCGACCAAAAAAATTGTGTACCCCCTAACCCTTCCATTGTTAATGCAAATCGATACTTTTTTCATATCAGCCAATCACATTACAGCTAGTGTCATCACCACTAACTGTAATGTGATTGGCTGACTTTGCAAATTCAGGACTGTGATTGGCTAGCGAAACACATGACACATGTGCAGCCCTATGAATAGCAGTATGGACTTTAAAAAAAGTCATTTATCCTTTTTTTTAAAGTGAGTCATGTTGTGATGACCACACACCGCCCACTTCACACTGGGTGTGATTTTTTTTATAGTGCTTGATAATGTGGCTGTTTCTAATAATGGAACTGTTCATATACTCCATAGCAAGGTTGCACTGAAATGCATTGGTAAAGGCTTTTGCATCCACAGTCATCTTTAACCTCTTAGCTACTTGCAGTACGACGACTTCATGACGAGGCAGGTTGGTTATTTTGAAACATGTCAAACATGTCACAGCGCGTTCTTCCACTTCTGGCTCTCCACCACCACCCCTCGTATTTTTTTTGTTGAGTCACAGAAGGGTGGCCAGATAATTCACTTAGAGCTGGAGCAACGTCAGCAGAAAAAGGGAGGGGGTGGGGGTTAGAGGATGTAAGAAATGAAGGAGCCGACCTTGAGGAAGTTTTCTTTTTTTTTTACACCAGGGAGTAAATCCACTTCAAATTGTGCATTTTTAGATGTGTGGGAAATGGGAATGCCACGTTATCACACAGCACAAGTACGCACGCTAGCTTGTATGGCTGTCCGTTCAGAGAAAGGTCCTTGGTGAAGTTTTCAAGATTTAAATCATGTGATATCGTAGACCAACAGCATTATACGGACATCTGTTGTTCATGTCTTGGCTGGGGTCCAATAAACTCTTGTCCTCTATTTATTTTTCACATACAGCATATCCAAATCCAATTTCAAGTTTCTCTTATGTTGACCTTTTAGAAACAGCTTAAAGCTGCTTTGTGTGCGTTTTATGTACTCTTTCCAACTACTTAGCCTACTGCTCTGGAGAGGGAATTCCCGCTTGCAGGGGAGAAATGGTGCTTATGAGCTTTCATACAGTTCTACCCAACAACAGGGTCTAAATTCATCAATGGAAGAGTAGGGAGACCACGTCTAACCACTGGTGTAGCCAAAGGTGTGGCAGGATGTGCCTGCCACCCAAACGAGGCAGCTGGGCCTGAAAAATCTGACAGACACATCTTGATCACATGACCACATAGATAATGTGTTCCAAATTGCTTGAGTTTTGGACAGAATCTAGGAGTAGTAGCAAAAAGTGTGTTTTGCAAAGAGCAGCCTCCTGGTGGCGCTATAAGACAATGTGAAAGTTTTGGGGCAGAGGTTCTGCCCTGACCTCCACGCCTTCGGCCTCGCAGAGACAAAAAAACGTGGAAAATAGCCGGCTTATTGTGTAAAAGAATTGTATTTTGACCAATTACCCGAATGCCCCCCAGTTAAAAATCGCGGAAACAATAGAAAGCAATAAATGAATACATTTTAACACTTATCTTTTCATTATTATTATTACAAACTAATAAAATAACCCTTGTTGCAAAAAGCCAAAGTTGTCAAACCAATGTTAAGTCCTGACGTCACTACTCACAGCGCTATTTTTTGTTTTGGAATTCCCATAGGCAAATCTTCATATAAGAACTGTGTTCCAAAAATAAACAAAGCACCCTGGCTATGTTGTCAGGTATATGACTCTGTGTCATTTATGATACGAGTTACATTTGATAACCTCGGAGAAGGAAAAAAGTTTTCTTACTCTTTGGATAAATTAGTACTTTTTCCCCCATCAGTCGATGCATCATTATCCATATGAGTAAAATCGGCGGGGTGGTTTGTTTATTTTTGGAACACAGTTCTTATATGATGCGATCTAAGATTCCCCTATGGGAATTCCAATATGGAGTATAACGCTGTGACCCAGGGGGATAGCGCAGTCTAGCTGCAGTGATGTCAGACTTCGGTGCTCTATATAGGATTATTGAAGATATTTAATAATTTCGGCTATAATAATTTAACCCCAAAATAGGGGTTAATGGTTAAACGCCACACTGAATCGGAGCCCGCTCAAGGACACTTCACTTAAGCGCTGGAGTGTGTTACTTAAGTCTAATGGAGGGACTCTAATGAGGAGAAATTCTTCAGTAAAAGTGATGTCAGACTGGCAATGCCTACCTGGCAGTGGAGCATGCGAGAGCGCAGGAAAAGTCATCGCTATGGAAACAAGGAATAACACTCACAGGAAAAGAGGTAGGACACAGGAGCAGAGGAAAGAAAGATGCTTCTAATTCAGTGATTCTCAACCTGTGGACCACGCGGCCCACCCAGTGGTCAGATCGGTGGGCTGCGAACACTTTAACGATTTTCAAGTGGGCCCTGATCCACAAAAGGTTGGGAACCACTGTCTTAGATCACTGTTTCTCAATGTTGGGTGTGGGGACCAGAAGGGATCCAAATGGACAATTACGGCTCTGCAACTCCGAGAGTGTACGAATGGAACCAAATGGACCCTTGTTAAATCAGCACTGGGGATTTTACAGTGTGGATTGGGGTTCAGTGATTTCAAACGGTATTTCATTTCAAGGACCCCCAGTTTGATATGCATTTGGCCACAGACCCCAATTTGATAAAATCTCTGGGACGTAAAATCCCCAGTATTAATTCAGCTCTGAGAGTGTACAAACGTAACCTGCACATTTGGTTCCTTTTGCACACTCTCAGAGTTATAGACCTGTAAGGTCCCCAGACCCGACGTTAAGAAACAATTACCTTAGTTAATTTTCCCCAGTCACTCCGGTCCCCCCCTCCTGCCCCCCTCCTGCCCCCTCCCACCGTAAGGCAACAATAAATACAGAAAAGTCATCGTAACTAATGGCAACAGGAGCAGACTGCAGATCATGTGGAAGACCCCTGGAGGTAATGGCACCATATTGTTGCTGTGGGGTGGAAACCTTTTATGTCCAAAACCGTTCCTTTTATGTTATTATACAATATCTTAAAATAGCGAACGTAGCCGATCTACAAGCTCAATCGAAAATCTATAGTTTAATAAAATAATCAATTAATAATTTATCTCTATTTTGAGCATGTCATTATAGGTGAAAACCTTCAGAAAATATAACAAAAAATGTAAATAGTGAAAATAGTCTATTTTCAATATTTTGGGCTCAAGTGGTTTATCGATCCAGTGATATATACAAATGTTTTCAACATATTCCCAAAGAAATTTGCTTCTCGATCATTCAATTAATCGAAAATGTAATTGATAGAACAATCGCTATAATAATGGGTAGTTGCAGCCCTAGTCCAAAGCACTCTTCCAGCCCAGAGATTGGGATTAATCTATGGATCCTACTGTACACTCTAAAATGCTCAGAGTTAAATTAGCATTGATGATTTTCCTGTGTTATATAAATTGGAGACATGAAAGCATATAATGTGCGGAGTTAACCACATTTAAAAGAAAGAAAAAAAGATTTTTTAAATAGAAAATATAGCACCTCTGATATTTCTGCTATTTTTGAAATCTTTTGAAGTGGAAGTGGTTTTGGCTGCAATATGTAGATTTCCTCTTCTACCCCGGATTTGAACCTGGGTCTCCTGTGCAAGTGCTGACATTTTTACCATTGAGCTAATAGAGCCCGCTTGCTCAGGGGATCAGTTTGTGTCAAACCAGAAACACCAGATGTCTGTCAAAGGTCATGTCTCACCTAGACACAGGATCTAAATGGCTCAATAGAAGAGCAGGGAGACAAAATACAACCACCCCAATTGTATAAGTTATATTGTATTAACATTAAATTACATTTTATTCATGAAAAAAGTTACATAGTGCCGCTGTCTGTGAGTTGAATAAATATTGAACAAAACGTGTTTATTTAGTCAAGCTCTTTATATGTAATATAAACAAGAGCTTGAACAAATAATACCACTGGATCCATTGGATACATTTTTCATTTTCTGAAAAGTAACAGTAGAACAGTGCATAGTCTTCTACATACTGTACAGGGTTTCCACCCGACAGTGACAATATACAGTTAAAGTGGATTAATTAGTTCCTAGACATACCTGTCCCATCTATTTTATTCATAGTAGCCTTATATTGTTACTTTTAGATTATTGTTATTGTTACCACTGACGATGATGGGACTCTTGGAGATGAACATTTTTGTCAGGGATTTCATTTTTGCACCACCCACCTGATCCAGTCCCTCCACCTCCTCGTATATGACCACCCACCTGTCCTAGTCCCCCCTCTTCCTCATGAAAGGACTGCCCATGGCTCTGCCTAGTTGTTTACTAAATGGTCTAGCTCTGACAGCTGGTGCCCACAGTCTTTACAGATTGTTTGATATGGCACTGGACATCTACAACAGCAAAGCTTGGGAAAAGATAATACATCATATTTTTTGTTGGAAATAAATGGTCCATTTGGTTCCATTTGTACACTCTCAGTCTCAGACTTACAGATAAGCAATGTAAGGGTACATTTGGTTCCTTTCTATCAATCATTTTGCTCTGCGTTGCGCAAATGCATTTATTTGCCTACTGCAAGTAAGAGAAAGAAAGGAACTTGCCAGTATGAACTTCAAATGAAAACCTGTATTGAGTAAACATAGTACACTGCTTTCTCGTCTGATTCGATTCAGTGAGCCTTATTTTGAAAAGCCAATACAGGAAGTCTGATAGTTATTTACTAGCTACCAGTGCCATCTATTAGAGAGTTACGCCAACTCCGTCCACTTCTTCGGGCCACGTCTTCCACATACACATACATTGGCGAATAGTGACAAATCCCTAAACCGGAAGTTCATGGAATGCATTGAAGTCGACGGCTCCTTGTCACTATTTCCAGCTACATGACCCACGTGACCGACGCTGTTTCTGACCCCTCATTGGCGCAACTCTATAATGGAAGGCTCTGCTAGCTACTTGTCGGTGCCAGGGGAAATGAAAGCTGTGCTGAATGAATGGATTATGTTTTTTGGATTGCTCAGAATAACCTTTTTACCAACATGAACACACCATGCAATATGGAAGTACAGATATTTAAATCATCCGTTGCAGTAGTGGTGAGTCTCATGGATTGTTTTGCTACTTGTTCGTCTAATTGTTTTGCTACATCTCATGGATTGTTTTGCTACTTGTGCTCTCTCTCTCTCTCTCTCTCTCTCTCTCTCTCTCTGTGTTTACTTTGCTCCTCCACCCTCCCCCCTCTGTTGCTACACATGCTTTTTCTTAGCCAAGCCCACACCTGTTGTGGTATGATAATGAGGGGGAGACTATGATTTTGTAAAGTCAGAAAATAGCTGTTATTTGAATGGCACTTTTGATCAAAAGATTTCAGTTTACAGGAAGAAACCCAAAATAGTCATTTTTGGGGGCATTTTGGGGGCAAGACATCATTGCACATAACAACACCACAAGGGGGTCTAATGAAGTACTGTCAACCTCATAGACACATAAAAAACAGAAAAAGTACAAAACCATGGCACCCCGTCTTTAAATTAGTTACTTTTTACTTACTTTACTTACTTTTAAGTAATTTTACCCAAATGGGTAATTTTAAGTATTTGTACTCAGTTTAGTGACTTTTAACTCATTCAGTGCTAATGACGTCTTTGACGTGGGTTTTCCCAAAGGCCCAGAGTGTCAATTGTTGTTTTCAGTGTTTTGTCCACTAGATGGCGCTGTTCGCTGACACATGAGTGACCATCTCATGCTCAGACACACAGATCCAGGAGATCACGTGATCCCAAGATTTCATCTTCCATTCACTTCCTTGTTAATCGATTTAGAAAAAAAACCTGTATCTCGCCTCCCTGTTTTCACTCTGCATTTTTGACGAGACATGGTATATTCAACGGCCTATAGCAAGCGAACGGGGGGTTCGGATTGGATTTGGATTACTTTTTACCCACTGCAGTTACTTTTTTGTCACTTAGTACTTAGAGCCTGTGTGTCTGTGTGCATGTCTTTAAGTGGCACATGTGTTGCACTGTCCTGTTTGTGTTTAATTAGCTGCAGCTGTTGTTGGAGTGGCTGGCACCGCTCAAAAATATTCCAAATATTTCACTTTTTTTTTTCAAGATTTGTTTTTAAAATAGCAGATCTACAAGCTCACAATGCATGGCTCACATGGTGTTGTGAGCTTGTAGATCTGCTATTTTCAAATTCCAAATGATTTCTCTTGCGAAATCTGCCAACACTGGTTACAGTTACAGGGCAAGAAAAGTCCTGTAGGTACAGCAGTGTATAAGACATCACAATCAAAAGAAACAATCAATAATGAACAATATACACAACACTATACTCCCTCCACAGTGCATGCATAATGCAGGACAAAAAGAAACAGTACACACACGCACGCACGCACGCACGCACGCACACGCACACACACACAGTAACCATGTCAGATAGTGTCCCGACTGTAATGAACTGTTGCTACTTCCGAGATAATTAGTCTATTGAACGAGCAGAGCAGCCATATGGTGTGCATCATTATACATCTAATTCTACTGTGTCCCCTTGGGGCAGATGAAACTATATCATTTCCCCTCCTGCTAAAACTCCCCACAATCTCCATGTGGAGGGGGTGTGAGTGATTGTCCATGATAGTGTCCACTCCTGCTTCCTTGCTAAGCACCTTCACCACCTCCTCCACCATAGGCGACTTTTGCCTCTGCCACCAGGGGGGGCAAGGAAAATATATGAACATATGTTTTTATGTATGCATCATATATGTGACATATGTAAAATTGGACATAGAAGATACATATATTTCGTATATATTCACATATATGCACATACATGAACCTGAATATGGCATATATGCAGCATATATTCTGCATATACTTGCCATATATTGAAAAGGAAAAAAAAGACAAAAAGTATAAAAAAATAAAAATTAAAAAAAAGCAAGTGCCCCCCATGCCCCCCTAAAAATCGCCTATGTCCTCCACCCCGTCCAGGGGAGCCCCAACGAGAGAGCCAGCTTTCCTGACGAGCCTGTTCAGGTTGCTCGTGTCCCTCCCCGACCCAGGCAATAAATGTGACCCCGCCCACAGCAGGCAATCGCAAAGAAGAGATGCAAAAACCCATGGGGCTTTGTTTCAACCCGGTTCTCAAAATTGTGCTACCGCGTCACCTGCACAATCTATCACCACTTGCTGGGGAAATTGGAGCAATGAAATGCCAGAATAGCCGCCACTCATGACCACTACACGGCCAAGCAAAAGAAATGTGAGTGGATAGCTGAGGGTGGACAGTAGACACAGCAAGCTAGCACAGCCAATATCACACATGGTTGGCCAGGGGATTAAGTGGGATGAGATATCTACAGAGGAGAGAGGCTAAAGAGAGAGGACAAGCTGTGAAGCAACATAAGACAGCTAACAGTTTGCATGCAGAGGAGCGAAAGTGATAAAGGTTTGGCCTTTATGTACCACGGCACAGAGTGATGCAAGGCTATAGAGGGAATTAATGTACATGGGAATATATAGATATACTATATGTCACATTTCAGGATGTATGAAGAGAATAATTTATATTAATCATGCTGTAGTTTTTTTCATTCAGCAGTTTCTCTAGCTGGTACCAGTGGTGGACAGTAACAAAGTAAATGTACTTGAGTACTGTACTTATTACTTGTAGATCTGGTATTTTCACTATATCTGGAAAATCTTAGATTTAGTTTTATGTCTAAATATTAACAGCAATGCATTGATATGAAAGAAAATATAGCACACATTTGACAGAGCAACTTTCACTTGTATTTGAGTAATATTTGACCAGGAGTATCTATACTTTGACAAGTACTGGGGTTAAGTACTTTGTCCACCACTGAATTTACATCAGACTGTACGTTTTTTTTCCCCAGTCATCAGTATCTCTGTTACTAAAAGTAGGCTTTTGTTTCTATATTACTGTTCATACAGTTAAAGCTCAGCACCAAAAACCTTGGAGCATAAAGTGAGTTGTGAGCCACATTTGTATTTCTATATTACTGTTCATACAGTTGAAGCTCAGCACCAAAGAACGGAGGATGTGCGTTATTCGTTTTTCTGACTAAAAGTAGGCTACTCGTGTCACTGCTTTTCTATGACATCACGATTAATACCAGTTTGGCCGATAGATGTCCACTGTTTTTCCTGAACACTTGCAGGCGAGTTGATCACTGGTAGCAGGTGTACCTCTGGGTTGCATTGCTTTGTCACTGAAACTGAATTAGCGCAAATTTATGGCATTACTCTCCAGGCTGTTCTGCTGGGACAGCTTAAATCACTTTGCCACTGACCAATAAAAAATGTCAGCGAACAGATTTAAGACACTCCAGCGATGAACTTTTCTTTTCTCTCACAAGCCGCACAAGGTTGACATTTGAAAAGAACGAGGCCCTTGAAGGAGAAGCAGTAATCATCTTTGTACTGTCACATATCTAGCCATACCATAGCAGCACCACTGTCTGCCACGGGTTGAAGGATAGTAGTCTGATAACAGCCACCGGTGTATTATGAGGCAGTTAAAATGTTATACTGTACTTGTTTTCATCTGCAATTCACCGGATTTTATGAACATGACAAGTTGCCCTTCAGGGTTAATGCAGATCTTGTGCATTCTTGTTTTATTGTGGATCTCATGTGCATTTAACAACATGAACCCTAGCATCCCTATTCTGGGCATGTCATAATAGGCGAATATTCACAGAAAATAGCTGATCTACAAGCTCACAACGCATTATAAAATGTACTATTTTCAGTGAATAGATTTGTAAAAGAGGAGGGGAGTATAGACCCCTGGGGGATCCCGGTCAATGCAGTATAGTGTTAAAGTGGTTATAGTTGCATTATTTGTTATGTTTTTCCGGCTTTTTTTCTCCTGCCCTCTCTCACTCCCCTGCCTCAGTGCGATATGCCACCATAATGAAAGGGGGGCTCATAAACCCAGTAAGATGCATCACAGGTCCAAATCTGATTAGATTAAGCCAATGCAAGACAAGAGTTTACTGTAAAGCTGCAATCTGTAAGATGTACTGTATGACCTACCCGGGATTCAAACCCGGGTCTGCCACACAGGAGACAACATTTCATTTTGTGGAGCATGGCTGCAACTATTGATTGTTTTCTTAGCAATTATTCTATTGATTACTTTTTCGATTATTCAAATAATCAAGAAGCACGTATATATATATATATAGCAAAATGATGTGGGACAACTATTAAAAAATGTCAGCGACATCAGTAATGTGTCAATCACGCCGCACCTGAAGCCGCTTCCCTCGCCTGCCGCCCCCAGCCCTGCCCACGGTGCCCAAGTAATGAGTCCGACCCATATGACGATAAGGAAATAGGCAGTTGATTTAATCTGGCTGTGAATATAAAAAGAAAGAAGTGACTATTGAGGAAGTTGATTGCTTTGAGTAGACCCCAGGGGTCTATACTTGGTCCCCTCTTTTTTCCCCTCTATGCCAAATCCTTTCGCAAAAAACAGCTGATCTACAAGCTTGTCAATCTGGGAACCCCCTCTGGGGGCACCACATCCTTTTTGTAGAAACAGACAGACACTCAGTGTGGCTCCTCCCCTTTATTAGTCCACTGCTGTTAGCAGAATCTGTCTTGAGCAATTACAAGCTTGTAGATGGGCTAGTTTCACCAAATGTTCACCTATTATGACATGCCAGAATAAGGACACTAGGGCTGTGCATGGTTTTCAAAAAAACAGTATACGTTCGGAATTATTCCAAAATGTTATTACAAGCTCACAACACGTCATGGTGCGATGCTTTGTAAGCCTGTAGATCAGATATTTTCAAATAGCATGAAGTATAATAAAATAGGTTTAAAAAAAGTAAAAGTACTAATGTAGAATGGGGACCCCTTGGAACCTCCTCAAAAACCCCTGGGGGTCCCCGGACCCTAGTTTGAGAACCACTGCACTAGTGTTCATGGGTTGCTTGGGGTAAAGTTAGGTAATATAAAGTACTCTGTTCAGTTAAACTTTTGGCAGTGATGCTCACTTCACTTAAAGGAGCATTTCACCCCTGGAAGAAACTGCAATCACTCAATGGTAATAGTATTTGTAGTAGATAACAGTAGCACAATTTAAAATTTGCAGCCTATGGCCAGAAAAATAATGAAATCTGTGTGTTTGACTACGGTTTGACTGGACTGCTGCATTACTACAATGACCATAATGCTTTGGTTTACTGCCCCTCCTTGTGGCAGGGGAGATTCTATGTGGGTGTGATCTCCAACGACAACATTCAAACAGCATGGCAGTGTTGCCATGTCTGCTTATTATAAGCGGCTTCTTTCTAAAATGTAGTTGATATTTGGGCTTGTTTCCAAATGTTTTGATTGTTGTTTAAACCAGTGGTTCTCAAACATGTTCATGTATTTTTCCACAGTCCCCCATCTGAAATTATAATTTGTGCCAGGGAGCCCCTAACAGATATTTGTCAAAAATATTCCACATTTTGCACTTTTTCCCCCTCAAGATTTTTTTGTAAATAGCAGATCTACAAGCTCACAATGGGTAGCGAAGCGTTGTGAGCTTGTAGATCGGCAATTTTCAAATATATAATACCCCATGTACATGTCTAGGTAAAGTTGGCCTAGTTATCCTCTTTTGGGTTTGTTTTCTTAGACCTGGTTGCTTATTTCTCTCGCAATATCTGGCAACACTGACTGAAGAACGTGAACCTAGCACATGTTCATCTAGTTACATATATGTCCAAGGATTCGTTAGTGATGTCATATCACTGTCAAATCCTTGCTATCTTCATGCAGTTCTACTTCCGTGTCGCATAGTAGTGACATCACTGTCGAATCCTTGGTATTTTTATCCTAGCCTTTGGCGACTGTGTGTTTACCAGCGCTGCTTCTCCACGCTGTCTTTTTTTTTTCACGCTTGCGCTTATGAAACACTACACAGGATTATTATTTCATGTCAACATTCAAGTACAACTATCAGAAGATAACTCAGGTAAAGTAAAGTCTCACTCTGCAACGGGGGGCGCAGCTAATGGGAGTGACTGTGTGGGGACACCCCATTGGGGCGGTCTTTGGAGCTGGTCTGTGTGAGACGCGGCGAGACAACATGTAGTGCGGAAAAGGAATGACATAACATCTCGTGACGTAAATAACGTCACGAGATGTTAGAAGATTACTAGATATCTCAAAACACAGATCATACACAAAAATAATAATAATTGAGTCCTAAACTTCATTACCATTGGGTCATTTTCTTCCAGGGGTGAAATGTCCCTTTAATGGTGGCAAGCTGCTGTCTAACCTCTGCTTTGTGTTTCTCATGGGGGTAGAGAATACAGTACTGTATTCGGGTAAACACCCACAATCTGTTATCATGTTCAAAAGAACCAATTCGCTCTGTGATTATGCTGACGTCCACCTGGCTACGTGCAGAACAGAGTCTTTATCAGGTCCTTTCGAATGCTAAAACACGAAAGCTGAAATCTGCACAGTCCACGAAAACCTGCTTCCTCGACAATTCCAGCCAAAAAGATAGGCTTTCTGCATCCTTGTTCCTCCTGGTGCAGCAGTTTCCAGTGGTGTACAGTAACTTTGTAAGTAAATTTACTTACAAACTTAAACTGTACTCAAGTAATTATTTTGAGTATCTGTAGCTTGATTAGGATATATTGTTTTCCTTTTTTATACTTGTGACTTTCACTCCACCTACATTTCAGAGACAAATGTACTTTTGACTCCACTACATTTCTCGGAAGGGAAAAAAGTACATTATGAATTCACCATTTAATCCCTATTTCATATAATGAAAATAGCCGATCTACAAGCTCATAGTCATAACTCGTCGCATCACAACTGTGATTGTAGACTGCTATTTGCACTATTATTTTTAATTCAATTAAAATAATTGAAATACATTTTTAAAAGCAATGAAGTATACTTTGAAGTACTGGGGTTGAGTACTCTGTCCACCACTGGCAGTTTCCCAGTGCAGTCCCCCCCCCCCCACTCTCTGTGGGTTCTAATTTATCATCGATGCATCGATTTAAGATCAGAGTGCGGACTGGCCTTAACGACTTTCTCAAAATTATTCATATGTTTATTGAGAGGCTTGTAAAGCCTTCTCAGACCTCCCTGTACCCAGCTCTGTGATAAATCCCTTCCAGGGCTTCTGGACAGGTGATTGGAATGATTTATCTCCTTCCTTATACATTGCTTTAGTTTCCTTGTTAAAGTAATATGCTGCTCAGTATCCTGGCACTTTGCTGATTGGACACCCACTTCCCCTGAATACGTTTGTTGTCACAGGGTGTGTGCTAGCATGTACCCTTTTATTTTACCATTTGCTAATTGCAAACAGAATATTTATTTATTGCTCTTTTCAAAACTAAGGAGGCTGCCTCTGCGAGTGTACAGTAGGTGAGCAGGCATGCTGTGTGCGTGTGCATGGCAATGACATTTGATTGACTATATTCAGAGGAAACAAGGGCCTGGAATTTAGCCTTTGGTTATGACATTACCACTGGGCAACCTTGAATGTCATTTATATGAAGTGCTATTGCTCTTACAAGCTCTAGCAGTCAATGTCTGGCAGATAGTAGTATCAGTAATGTCCTTTCCCCCTGCCACTACTCCCACTTCTGGAAGACCTCGGGGCTTGTCGGACGGACAGTGAACATACAGTACAGTAATGATGCCTAGACAGGGTTTAGCTGGCATGTGGTCAGACAGCTGCGGACTGGAAGCAGATGGAATGAGGTACCCTTTGCTGAGCTGAATGTCATTGGCTGGCATTTCCCTCATGCCTCTTGGATAAGACAGCTCCGAAAGGCCTAAAGGAGGAAGGCGAGGCCAGTCTCTAAAGCCATGGACAAAAAGCCTGCAATGCCCAGGCTGTGATCAGGTGTCTCAAAGAGAAGCGTTTGAATATTAGAGTGGTTCCATCAAACATCCCTGGTGTGTTATGTTTGCTCTAATATGGAGCAAAGCTGATGGATATGGAAAGCTGTATTTAGTCGTAGTGTGAGATGACTGCTTTGTCTTGGTTCAGATGTACTGTAGACTTAGTTCCAGCTGCACTTACCATATTGATGCACACACACACACACACACACACACACACACACACACACACACACACACACACACACATTATCGTTATTTCCAATCTTCACATTCCAAAAAAGAGTAATGTTAAAGTGTTAAGTTAGAGTAAAGTGTTTACAACGACAACTTCCGACAAAGTAGAGATGGGAATAGGAAAAACGATAAGGTCTAAGTGTTTTTTTACCCCCCTCCCTTCTTTAATTTGGAGACTGCCATCGGCAGTAGCAATAACTGTAGATTAGCAGTAGAGGGAAGTCTCTGGGGAGAAGGGACGGGGGAAAGCGTTCTGGGCCGCTCCTCTGCAAATGTTTTTCTTTCCAAAGGCCAGGTCTCTCTGCTTCATTGTCCTTTGAAGACCCCGTATTTTCCCTCAGTTTTACGGCTCTTCTGAGGGACAATTTGTGTGTTGGGCTCCAGTTTTATTTGTTGGTGCTCGGCGAAGGGTAGGAGGGGACATCAAATGAAACCCATTAATCACCTCACAGGCTGTAAGAGATAATTGTGGAGAGAGAGAGAGAGAGAGAGAGAGAGAGAGAGAGAGAGAGAGAGAGAGAGAGAGAGAGAGAGAGAGAGAGAGAGAGAGAGAGAGAGAGAGAGAGAGAGAGAGAGAGAGAGAGAGAGAGAGAGAGAGAGAGAGAGAGAGAGAGAGAGAGAGAGAGAGAGAGAGAGAGAGAGAGAGAGAGAGAGAGAGAGAGAGAGAGAGAGAGAGAGAGAGAGAGAGAGAGAGAGAGAGAGAGAGAAGCAAGGGAAGAGTTGCCCTGGGTGAAAAACAAAATAAATACAAGCGCCATATACAGCCTTCGTCTTCAATTTCATCCGTGGCCTTTTCCCCCATGCACTGCAATGAGAGAGAGTTGATCGATTGCGGCAGCGAAGTGGAATACCCAGCAAATGCAGGACTTTTTGAACCCCCACGATACCCTCTCAATGCCCTATGTACCATCTGTTTTACAGAGTGGCACTGAACATATATTTGATCATCCCCTGATATCTCTCAGGGGCCTGATTACTGGAATGACTTGTGAAGCTTTAGACTCATCGTGAAATGAAGGCCAGGGAAATTACCACTGAGTGGAAATCCCAGATTGGGCCTTAAAATCCTCAGGGTTAATTTATCCAATTGTAACTCAGAGTTAAACTAACACTCATTGTGCGAGGGAAATCAGCAGAGCAGTTGTCGCATCTAAACCATAATCTTTTTGTGAGCAAAACGTTACATCTTACTTAAACATACGTTTCTTGTTAACAATTTCTTAAACATGATCTGTTTCCTAAACGCTACATGTTTCTTAATGTTACTTGATGGCATCAAGACGAGGAGACACCCCATAGTTTGTGGCAGCTCAGTATAGGTTTGTATGTTTATGTTATGTACCATGCTCTTCTTTTTATTGTTGTAATTTTAAGTTCCTTTTTATTTCTCTGATGTATGTTTGTTATGCTTGTTTGTTAAAAAAGAAGAAAACATTTAAGGAAGTAGGCAAGACAATATTCACATGCTATTGATGGACAGTTTTTTTCTTTTTCATGTACACTGTAGCTTAACTCATTGAGTGCCAGGATTGCCAGAATTATTTCAGAATTGATTCTGAAAAGTGCCAGAGTTTTTTTCACAGAAAACAAAAAGTGCTTAGGAAGCGAGATACAGCCTTTTTCAGTTCTAAGTTAAACAAGGAGTGGATGGAGCTGCACACCTTCAGATGATGATATCTTGGGTTCTGAACATGTTTTTCAAAAAAAAAAAAAAAAAAATCATTTTTATGCAAATTTTTCAAAAACACCTCAAACACGTTAATGGCACGTTGAGCCATAGCGCTAAAAACACGTGAAACACGTTAATGGCACTCAGTGAGTTAAAATAAGATTGACATATGTGACCGTATTGAACTGAACTGATCCTACACCAACCTTCCAATAAAAATATTAATGAAAAAAAAAGTGTAGGTTTGCATATCGCTGGTACACAAATCTGGCTGAATTGGCTCCTCTGTTTGTTTCTTCTCTGTGAAGTTACCCTGAAACTAACTCAACATCGCACTGATAACGGTTTCAGATCAGCATCGTGTTCTTAGAGGCCAAGATCCAAGATCAAATGCAAAAAGTTTGATGAGATGACTGATGTGTCAAATTCTGCCAACTCCCCCAAAGTCTGCCCCCACCCACACAAGCTGAACTTTTGATGAAGTAAAAAAATGTAGAGTACAGTAGTTTTCAGAGTACAGGTGCCCTGTGCAAATGCAGTTCAAAGGCAGTCTCTGTAGAAAAACTAAAAACACACTGCGATAACATTCAGATACTCAGGGCCCTATTTAGACGATATTTGGTGCAGGGAACTAAATGTGTTGGGGTTGTGTCTACAGTAGCTCCAATTGTGTTGGTTTTCCAGGCTACCTCCCATCATGGCACATTAGCTGGTGACACTTGGCCGATGCAATCCTAGTATAAATATGCACAATCTGTGTGTGCGTGGGTATCTGTAATTCAGGTATCTCAAGAACCATCTGACTGATCAACTTCAAACTTGGCGCGCGCATCGCAGAGGACCAAGATGGTCGGATATGTTGTTGTCCAGTAACGCCGATCCGATGGATATGCCCATATGCTTATGGTATATGGGGAATTTTACAAAAATCTTTAGAATTAAAAAATGAAATAATGAAGTAAAATATTATAGCCGATCTATTCAACATGCCGCGATGTGACACGTTGGAAACTTGTAGATTAGTTATTTTCACAATTAATCATTTTGGCGAAGTGTAGTGTATAGGGCTTAAGTGGTTCATTTGAAATACAGCATACAATTTATCTATTGTTCGTAACTTGCCAGAAGTCATTATCTTACACTATGTAGCAGAGATAATCAATACCAATTTGATTCCATTTGTCCAACAATTAATTTAGCGTCAGTAGTGTTTGGTGATCAGAGGTAATTTTTTTTAGCTAGTCATACAGCATCATTGTCCAATGCCATTCTCTAAATGAAATCGAAGGGGTCTATTGACTACTACACACAACTCACATACACAAAGTACTTACGAAAATGTTACATTTATCTTTAGGGCACTTGATTGATATTGATTATTCTGGATATGGTTGACTGGCAAAGTGTGCCATTATAGACTGATGTAAGACTCAATCTCTCACTTAGCATGCACTGACAATGCTTGGCGCAGCTTTATTTTAGTGAAATATGCCTGGCAATGGAATTAAAGTGCTGTCACTGGGCAGGGAACTTTTTACAAAATGATACACAAATCTGCCGATGACTTGAAGGGGAAGATGCAACTGAAGTGAATAAAAGCCCTTAAGGAAAAATAAGTGCCTACGGTAATGGAGGCTGCTAGAGTCCCTTTGATCTCCTGTCATTGCCATCATTCTAATGTGTTTATTTTGGACCTGTTTTGTGCCATTTTTATGGCCTCCATTTAGTGTTTACTCTCCCTTGGCTGTTGAATTGCTTTACACCAAAGATAGGCCTGTGCAGTGTTAAATTCAATGATTGGCATTTGATTTAAAGACTAATTAAACAAAAAGCATTAAAGCTACAATCGGTAAGTTTTATGTCTTGTCCCAATAGAGAGGGATAATTGCAATTTTAACACCTGGGATTTGACCCCGGGTCTACCATGTGCGAAACCAAAACACCTACCACTCATCTGAGAGAGAAACCAGAGGAGATATTCGGCTTATGAACTTCAGGCAGTGGAACAATAACATCTCTCACGCGAGTCGCCATGGCGGAGTGATCGTGCATCGAAAATGACTCGTTTTCCCCACTGTAAAAAGTTAAGGAAATGTGGAGGTTTTCTGCAAGGAGATAGAATGGGAGCGGACGGGAGGCAGGTTTTTTGGCACGGTGATCCATCTCTCCCTTCCTTCTCAGAGGCACCGTGGGTGGTTACGAAGTTGTGCTAGCCCCCCCCCCCCCTTGTGGGGAAAAAAACAAAAATTGATTTCACGATTATTCCCGGTTTTGGCAAATTAAAAACCGGAGATTCACGGTTTTGGCACCCAATGTGTTAAAAACAGTGTGCGGATGTACAGGCATTAGATGTGCGCACAATCTTCTCTGTCCACAGATGGACACAGTTTACATAAGTCTGCATTTCTGCAGGTTTTGCCCGAGGGAATGACCCACAGTGCATAGCATTGTGCATAGCATTGTGATCAAATTCGAGCTACCAGGGGAAGCATGGAAGCATAAAACAGTAGCAACAACAAAGGCCAAAAAATGGAAGGAGCAACTACAAGAATGTTTTTCATTTTTTTATATTTACATAAACATATTTAAACAAACACATACTGTATCTCACTGGTGACTTATAGCCAGAACTACAGTATGTGTTGTTGTTGTTGTTGTTGTTGTTGTTGTTGTTTGTCCAATGATGATGATTTCCATGTATGCTTTCCTCAGATCTGATCCACAAAGTGCAGTCTCATTTCCATGTATACTTTTTTTGAGCCCTAGCCTCTCACACTCAAGCACATACCTTGTGATTTAGGGCTTAGGCCTCAGGGGAAACATTGGGGCTATTGTAATGTATATATATCACCATTAAGATACGGCTTTAAGATTTTCAGAGTGTAGTTTGTGTATTAATCAATGAATATTGATTGGTAATTCACTGGTCATCAGGACGACGTCTTAAAATTCATAGCATACCATTTTACTCCAAGACGTTATGCCCCCAAACCTGAGATGACTTTCATCATGTGTTTTATTTGATTGTGTGTTTTCTAAAAGGTCCACAACTGTGATTTAAATTCATTATTGCTATTCTATGCCTCAGTGAGACTACATTATTTTGTACAGGTCAGAATGCCCAAGGCAAGATTAATGAGAGAAAAATATTCTGTATTGTGCTCATTAAGGAAAGGACATACAAAACCATTTTCTCTACTTTAGACTTGAGGGGTCCTGGATCAAAAGCTTATTAAAAGAACACTCTGCTAATGCCAGACTTTAAATAAATGACCATAATGGGCTTGGGCTAAACTGTAACTGGATATTAATGTGTTTGTGAATGGAATGGTTAGCCTGATTGTGCCAAGACATAATGAATATTGAGGAAGTCAGCAATGTTCCTAATTGGAAAGGCTTTATTATTGAGGTTTATTACATGGCTTGGTTGAATGCTCGATTCTGATTGGTCAGTCATCGGTCATTATTTCTGGATAATGACCGATGAGCTCTATAACGGACCGCTGTGTAATCAGAGACTCAGAACACCTGCTCATGTCAACCTGTGCTGCTTGGTTATATGCTTTATCCAACATGACAGCCATGTAAACAAACAAACAATGTCATTTACAACTAAACGTTGCTCTCAAGAATGTTTTTGAAAACATTTGAAGTGAGAAATAGACGATGCAATAACCGAGAAGTCATTCTATTTGATCCACTGCGCTTCCTTGTTTATCGTGGCACAACAACGGGGGAATACCAAAACGCTCGCCCCAAAACACAGTCGCCCCGGGGCAAATCCGGCGGTATTACAGGCAAATCGGCAGTAAATAGAATGGGGGGCGAGTGTGTTTTGGGGCGAGTTTTTTTCCATTTCGTCATTTGTTTTTGCGAGGCGAACTTGTCCGCCCAGCCCAATACTTATGGAATACTTTCATTGCCGTAAGCAAGGAAATACTTCGTTTTGTTGTTAATTTTGGGTAAATGTATTTATGTATTTATTAAGTAGCCGTGTAATAAGCGGGATAATGCATGGGGAGGTAGTCATTATTGAAATTTAAAGCCCTTCAGGGCGATTAACCACCTCGGCTGCGCCTCGGTGGTTAATCGCCCTGTCGGGCTTTAAATTTCAATAATGACTACCTCCCCATGCATTATCCCTTGCTTAATTGATATGGACAGATACAGAGTATGCAGACAAATTGAAAAGTTATTCTATCCATGCAAGTATTATAGTGCTTTGAATGCTAATTTGCGACACCCATCCCCAGGGGCTTTTATGAAAATAAGTATTTTAAAAGAGTGAGGTTAAAGAAGGTAACTATAGCCAGATACAATAAAAGGCAAGGTCAAATAAGGTAAAACTAGAAAAAGTTCGATCTCCTCGTAGCACAGGTCTCCTCCAGGTCAGGTAGGTTGTTGTGGGCCAGCAATGTTTGGAATTCAGTCTCTGTGATGTAAAAGAAACATGTGTTTTGCAGAAATCGGCCTGCTGGTGGCGCTATAGTAGGCCAATGTGAAACGGGTGGTATTTCTTCCTCGGCCTAGTGGGAATGTGCGTGCAAAGTTTCACGGCCATCGAACGCTGCGTTCATTATTTGAGGCATGTTGTTCAAAACGGACCACTCCTGCAAACTTTGGAAGCCAATCTTAGCTACTCAGGATGGAATATGTAAAATCTGACAGATCCGGATTGATCACATGACTATATACTTCTGTGTCCCGATTTGCGTAATGTTTGGACAAAATCTGCAAGAGTAATATAAAAAAATCTGGCCTACTGGTGGTGCTATAACAGGCTGATGTGAAAAATGAAAGGTTCTGCTCTGGCATCCAGGGAGTGTGTGTGCACGATTTGTGTCGATCGGGCCAATGGTGCCGGACATTTGCTGTTCACAGATGGACGTACGTATGGATGAACGGACAGGGGGCAAAATCTAGTCTCTGCCACGCCTTCGGCCTGGCGGAGACAATAAGTAACAAAAAAGCCCAGAGGTGTCCCTGTCCTCTGTATCTAGAATTGATGAAGTCATAATAATTTATTATGCATTTTTGGGAACAGCATGTCTCTGCTACAGTATACAGCTGCATATTATAAGTGTCGCAGGCAAGATCTCCCTCATTTCTTTACTACAGGGACAAGGGAGGTGTCCTTTTTGACCCAAACGTATATCATTGCTGTCAGGTGGAAACCTTTACCTCTTACCTGTCCAAAACTGTAACTATTCAGGATTCAAATAAAAAAAAATGCAGAATTAGCCAAGCTCACGATGCGACGTGTTGTGAGCTTGTAGATTGGCTATGTTTGCTACTTTTGTGTGACACCGACTGTAGTATGACCAACTAGGGCATTAATGTAAACAAAAAAAAAGAGATGTAAGGTTTCTCCCCGACGGCAACGATATCTGAAATTGTTTCATAGTTAAACTCAGGATAATGCCACGACAAGAACTCCTAAGCAGTAAAAGTGGAAGCTGGTGGACAGATAGTATATCAACGACCTTGTGGAGCTGCAAATCAACTGTGCTGAGGCTGCAGAGGTGATGCCGAGGCATTTCGTTGTGACAGAGGTCATTCGATTTATGGCACGGCGCATCCATCCCACCTGCACCAATTGCAAAGAGGGAAGCCCCCACGTTTCAATGGAGGGATGGGATCGGATGGGGGGCGTCCATGCCTCTGCTTTTGATGATTTGTATCATCAGTGGAGACTGTACAGATATGCTTGGTATTTGTGCGATAACAATTTAATTTAAAGTACAGCATGTTGGTGAACCACATTGACCCTGCTGTCCCTATTTGGAGCAAACTTTACAACAATTTTCAAAAATAGCATTTGCTGTAACACCGTGTAGTGCCCGATTTGTGTGCAATGTAGTTTTTTTGGTGTGACTATTCTCATGCCAAACCCCCAACTTGTGCAAAGTTTGGTACGGATTGGAAAAATGGAGAGCATGTGGCCCCTTGGGGCCCCGGAGTGGGCAACTGAGGGCCCCTCGTGTGATTATTCTCATGCCAGACCCCTGAACAGTGTTTGTGTCAAATAGGGCTTTAATAGGTTGTCACTTTATTGCTCCCCTCTAGTTTTTCTTAAATGACGCCTCTGCCATTATGAGGATTAATGTTTGGAACTGCACATTAGTGTTTGGAACTGTTGTTCGCCTGATATAGCTCTGGTATTCAACCCTCCCCCATTTCTATTTAACCCCATCCCGCTTTTTCTTCCCAGAGTGACACTGAGGTGAAAGTTATTAGCTGGAAACGTATGCCCTACTGTACAGCTAGATGTTGTATGAGCTGGTTCAATAATCAATCTTCCAATCTTATCAGAGTATAATGCCTAATTTATGGTCACCATCATATGATGAAGTATAAATCAGTCTCGAGAGGTGTGTTGGTCTTGCTTGGGATTGGTTGTAGCATATAGCTGTTTAATGTGCTGCTCTTCAGGGCTGCAACTATCTATTACTTTCTTAGCGATTATTCTGTCGATTAATTTTTCCATTAATCGAATAATCGAGAAGCACGTTTTTCAAATTATTCGATTATTTTTATTTTTTTATGTCAACAAATCGACATGAAAAAAAATTAATAGATTTTTTTGTAATCAACAAAATCAAATGGTCTGATTAACCACTTTAGTCCTATACCAGTTTCACACAAGTTTTTTTTAAATGGCCGATCTACAAGCTCATAATTCAAACTGTTATACCCCTGCTGCTCTTCTGTGGGATCAAAATAATGATTAATTAATTCATTATTTTTTAATTTTTGTATTTTTTGTGGCCTATGTCAAATTTACTCATGACCCATAAAAATGTATCTGCGATCCAAACCCAAACATGTTTTGGAAACAGTGGGTCGGTTTTGCAAAACGCACTAATATTGGCCAATTTGGCTGTCTGTTGTTGTTTTTTCATGGGGGTGGTCTGTTATGGATCATCATGGCCCATTGAAACCTTCATGCTGTACCCATGAAATGGCTCAATTGGTCAATGATAGTAAAACCTTGAGGTTATAGGCCATCATAAGCTGTATGTTGAAAGTAAAGTATATCAATGCAATAAAGCATGACCCAATTGCAGCACGGCTTGAAGTCACTTCAGTTCAAAAGTGACTCATGAAACTTTATTGACTGTTGAATTCATAAATCATGTCATACAGTACACACAGACAATCGAGAACTGCTATTATTGGTAGGCAAAAATATTATTTATACTGTATATCTGTGTGTGTATATATATATATATATATATATATATATATATATATATATATATATATATATATATATATATACACATATATATATATATATATATATATATATATACACATATACATATACATACACACACACACACACACACACACACACACACACACACACACACACACACACACACACACATATATATATAAATATTTTTGCCTATAATGTCATGCTCAAAATAAGAATAGCAGGATGAAAATGATTTAAGAGTCTCAGACCCTGGGAATGCTGGCAAGTAGTACAGCAATACACATGCAGGGAAACAAAGGAGGATTCCACATACAACATCCACCTTGGATACCAATTAAAAATTTCCTTTGCACAGTAATAGTATATTCCACACTCTCCAGTTTAATATACATGACACTACTGTCAATAGTGGTTTTATATTTTACAAACTAAAATATATTTTGAACATATGAATTTGTTTTTTGTTTTTACCAGTTTGTGTTCTTTGTTTGGAAAATGTGTTGTAAGGATGGATGTGTTGCTCATGTCAGTCAGTTTCTTTTTGGTGTGGTTTGATTTTGGTCACCGCATAGCCTTTTCTCTAGCTCATATCTCAAAATGTAGTGGACAGATTGCAATGAAGCCTGCCAAGCACATTCATACACTCTGGAGAATTTTGGTGACCCCATGGCCTGTCCCATATCGCCAAGTTGGGCTGGTGGCACGACATCAGGCAGTAAGGATGTAGTGAAACCACTTAGTTTGATCCGGTTGGGTGTAGCTAGGGACCGTTAGACTCTTTAATCGTGTTTGAAACATAACATACATTTTAGTAGTCTCATTAGACATTTTGAGTGTTCTATGTGAGTAAGAAAAGCAGTGGTGGAAGAAGTACCAGGCAGTTTACATAAGTAAAAGCAGAAAAGGGGCACTCGAGTGGCGCAGTGGTAAAAGTATCTGCCCGGCTTTGTCGAACGTCTATACGAATACAATTGGCCCATGTTCGGGGGAGGGAAGCTGGGCGGGTAGTAGGGTGATATTTGTCACTACACTACACATAGTCCTCCGTGTGGGGGCTCCTCACTGGCCGCAGTGGCCGGTGGGTCAGTAGTAGGATACAACGGCAGTGACAACACCACACATGTGTGAGGGGAGGAATCAATTGGCATAACGACTAAAGGGGTAAAAAGCAACAACAAAAAAGTAAAAAATAAAAGAAGCAATACCACAATATAAATATACTGATCTTCAAGCTTGTAGATCAAGCTTGTACTGATTTTCAAGCTTATAGATACACATTGTACATGAGTGCAGTACTTTAGTAAATGTACTTACCGTACTTTACTTTTCACCACTGAAGAACAGTAAGACTGTGTCCACCAGAGACCTGTAAAGTGTTCATTCGTTTCCCTTGGAAAGGCCCAAAGCAGGAATATTACCTATTTTCTTTTATGCAGAGCGCTGTCCTATTCTTCATTTTCGACTTTGGGGGCTCATTAATGTCACTTAATTCTCCAGTCCTTTGTGGCAGTAGCCATCAGGCTCAACAACCACATTTGACACTTTTTGAAAGTGTAAAATAAGTGATTAAAACCAGGAAAAGACAACACTTATGGCACATCACAATATTATACATTTTCAAAATCACAGACACTAGTCTAATTTTACAATATCGATTATTGTCGAGACCTAGGATGCAGAGACGGCTAGTAAGAGTCAGACAGAGAAGGTATGGTACGTGGAGGATGCTTTAGTAGAACCCTGACTATAATAATCTAACTATATAAATGGCGAGCGACTTCCGCACCCTAGGTGCGACACCCCACAGCTCTGTTATCGAATAAACAACGCACCGCCAGACCACATGTCGCCAACTGACTCGCCACGGCGGCCGCGCTGAATTTACGCGTCGCGTAGGGGACCTCTCATTGCTCACTACACCTTTTCCACCGCGCAACATAATTAATTCTACTCACCAAATGTCGGACAAAACGGAAGGGGAGGCAGCTTCGTACCGTTTACCGTGCACACCACCGACACCGCACGGCGACGGGTTTCGCCGAAACAACACGAGCGGCCGCCATTGCACTCTGCCCATGTCCTCCACAACAGCACACACACAGCTCCTTTGCTTCAACCCCCCCCCCTTCTTACGTACCTCCTTTGTTCCACCCAGGCCGTTACTTTCACTTCACTCATGTCTCGATCACAATATGTCCGTCCTTCACGTGCCATGTTCATCCCAAACACAAAAACAAACAGCCACCGCCACAGCACAGCACGCTGCCCAGGGTAATCTGGTAAACAACAAACCTGCCTAGGTTCATGACACCACAGGACTCGACAGTGATGTCATCATTATGCAACCCGGAAGTACAAATACCAAGGATAGGTCAGTGATGTCAGTCGGGTTGCCAAGTTTGCTGCCAGGTTTTAAAAAACAAGCGACAGAAACAAGCAAACCGTGCATGAAAAAAAAAAAAACTGCCGAAGGGGTCCGCCATGTTCCAGGGGGGTCCCCGGGGGTCCCAACACTCACAGGGGTCGGCGGACCACCAGGGGGTCCGCGGACCACCAAAGTAACAATCACTACTAACATTTTTTCCAATTTTTTTTTTTTTTTTTTTTTTTCCTTTTGGACACTTTTACTCCGGCGATTTGGGTACCCCAATATACACGCACCCACGCTGGGCCCCGTGCGCGGCTGGGGTTGAGGGGGGCGTAGCCCCCCGAAACTCTAGTATAGTATAAATGGGAGGCAGAAACTATCAAGTTGTTGTACAGTAGGACAAAACATGTTTGTCACTGCAGTAATTTGCATATTTTGCACAATACTTTGGAGGTTCATGTCCTGTAATAACACATAGTTGTGCACAAGAGGCTTACGAAAAGAAGTATTCTCAGCAAGATTTCTTTTTTATTTCTGTACCTTTTGTATCCACTTGGAAGCTGTGTGGGCTTTCTTTAGAAAGCACATTCAGCCACATTACTGTTCTGTTCTTGCCATACATTGTATAATCTCTAGTCTAGACATTGGCCATTCTATACACATTGATTTAATCTTTCTTTCACATGAACTAGGACATAATGTGGATCTCAAGATCCACAAAGAAGCTGTGTGAGTCCAATGTGGATCTTTAACTTGGCCCCAATGTGGATCTCAGACTTCATGTGGCCAGCCTGTGACATCACATCAGTCATCTGTGATGTCAGTCGTCTATGTCAAAGCAGGATAAGGTAAGTGTATTTTGTATAGCACATTTCATCAAAAGTGTTTTACATAAAACATGAAGCCTTAAGACAGAGCCGGATGGAATTGTCATAGGACAACGCCGCTGGCTGAGTGTGTTGATCCTTTCGGGCTTCACCTCTACCAGTACCGCCGGTGTTGTGCAAGTGGCTGTGCCATCCTGCTATGATCCCCCCAGTGTTCCATGTTAAGAAATGTTGAGAGAGTGCAAAATCCATATATATATATATATATATATATATATATATATATATATATATATATATATATATATATATATACAGTATATAGGGAAAATTAAGAATACAATTACAGTACAGAAGAAATTATTAAAAACCGTCAATAAAGTAGCGGCAAACAGAAAGGTCTTTAGATTGAAAAGAACTGAGAGACCTCAGAGGTCTGCATTATTCATGATGTACAGTAGGCCAAGATCAGAAGTGTATATTGGCCATAAAAAAACATTTAATGCTTTATAAACCAACAGTAGTGTTTTTTAAATAAGCTCTTTGATAGACAGTAAAGAAATGGGGTGATTCACTTTCTTTGTTATTAGTAAGGACTCGAGCAGCGGCTTTCTGAATTAACTGCAGTCACCTGATATTTTTAGGGAGACCTGTAAAGGCTCCGTCACAGTAGTCAAGTCGGCTGAAGATGAATGCATGGAAGTTTTCCCAAATCTTCGTGAGATATACTGTAAGGCCTTTAATTCTTTAAATATTCTGACGGTGATAGGCTGACTTTATAATTGTGTTAATCTGGCTGTGGAAGTTCAGGTCTGAGTCCATGACTACACCAAGCTTTCTGGCTTGAGTTGTGAGACACAAGTCAGACACAAAGTAGTCCCTGTCCTTTACAGTATGATTGTCTGTGCTAGAAAGTCCCACCCAGTTTTCCAGAGTGTCTAGTGATATGTTGTGGTCAACTGTGGCGAATGCACTGAGATACTGACTTTCTGCCACTGTACGTGTTTTAGTGGATGTCTTGAAGCCTTTAACAAGAGCAGTCTCAGTGATGTGGAGTGGTCGAAATCCTGACTGGAAGTGATCAAAGCCGTTGCTTAGTGCCCAAGAAGTTGTTCAGTTGTTGAAAGACAGCTTTTTCAACAATTTTACTTTAAAACATGAGGTTTGATATGGGTCTATAGTGGTTCATTAGTGACATGTCTATTATTCTTTTGAGTGGATAAATGACTGCATTTTTCAGGGCATGTGGGAAAGCAACCTGGGAGGAGAGATGACGCACATACCACAGATGTCGCTCATTCAAAGTTAGATATTTCAAAAAGTATGAACATAATGTACGTCTATGGCCTACTGGCAGCAGGCATAGAAAGTCTGCCACTGATCGGACCATCAGTTTGAGAGATTAGCTCCAGACACGCATGCACGCGCACGCACACACACACACACACACACACACACACACACACACACACACACACACACACACACACACACACACACACACACACACACACACACACACACACACACATACACGCACCTATAGACGACTAGATGCTAGAGCCCTGCTGTAAAAAAGTTAATTATTTGATATACCCCAGCAAACACGAACGGTCAAGGACGAAGCAGTGAGAGCCCAATTGGGGCCAGATCGAGTCAAATCATGACGTTGGCCATGACACATCGTGGTGCATTGTGCGCATTGTAGGTCTGCTATTTTTACTATTTGTGAACTTTGGATAAATAAATGTTTGGAAAGTCTTTAAAAAAATCTAATGTTTGATTTGGGGCCTATAATGACAAGACCAAAATAATTTGTAGTTAGTAAACCTGATTCATCTTTGTCAAATCTGCAGGTTTGCCATTAGAGCACACAAGGGCTCGCTCAGACAAGAAATCTGTGTGAAATCTGTCACTGTCTGTGAACCCATCAGCTGAGCATTAAGGACTTGATATACTTATTTGCGCACGGTGTCACGCAATGAAAATATTGGTGTTGTGCACCAAAGATAGCAGATCCACAAGCTCACAACATGTCATGCTGTGTCACGTTGTAAGCTTGTAGAGCTGCTCTCTGTGGTGCGCAACTCATGCTTTTAGTGGGAACAGAAGGTCATCATAATAGAACTCATGTCCTAAACCTTTGTTGTTTGTAATGATGTTGCAAGGAACTTAGCTTGGTGACAGGTTCAGAAATGAGTTTTGTCAAGTTTCTGCCCATGGTTGTACAGTAGGTTTGTGTGTGTGTGTGTGTGTGTGTGTGTGTGTGTGTGTGTGTGTGTGTGTGTGTGTGTGTGTGTGTGTGTGTGTGTGTGTGTGTGTGTGTGTGTGTGTGTGTGTGTGTGTGTGTGTGTGTGTGTGTGTGTGTGTGTGTGTGTGCACGCGTGCGTGCGTGCATTTTAACGCCTCCCCCCTGTCGTCACTAAAACAGGAACAGGTAATAGAGTGCCAGCATGCCTGGGAGAAGTCTCATAGGACGTGGGCCGCTCAGCGTGCAGTGGAACAGCAGTATGCGCTAACAACCTCTTTGTGTTTGGTGGGGTGGGGGTTGGGGGGGACGGGGGGAATCTAATTAGCCAACACAAATTCACAGTAACCACAGTCTGAGTCTACACACTATACCTGCTTCTGAGAGCAGGGGCAATCAAACAGAGACAGACAATTTACTTTGAAGCTCACATTCTTGTCTGGTTAATTAGGTAAATGACAGTCTCTTTTCAAATACCTCTACTTCTGACATTTAATACAGGGAAGCAAAGGTTTTAGAAACTTTTTTGTGCTACAGCAATGATGGGGGATTGTAAATTGGTTGTTTTAGCTTGCAAAAGTTTACTGAAAATATATTTATAATGAGCTGCTAATCTCTTTGTGGGGAAGGTAAAAACATTTTTTGTAGTTTGTGCAATGGATTTAAGAAAATACATATCACTTTGACGGCACACTTTTCTATAACGGCTATTGTTGCTTGTTACTTTTAAGCATATACTGTAGCTTTAAAGTGAGCTGTTGATTTTCTTTTTTTCCTTTTCTATAACGCATTTGGAATTCTCACCATAGATTCCTGTTTCACCTCATTTGAGATGGACACCAGTGGTGTAAAGTAACTAAGTACATGTACTCAAGTACTTTACTGAAGTACAATTTTGAAGTAGGCCTACTTTTACTTTCCTGGAATATTTAAAATGTTCTATACTTTTACTTCTACTCCACTACATTTCAGAGACAAACATTACTTTCACTCCACTACAATGATTTGAAAACGTTAGTTTCTCGATACTTTGTGGATTTTGATTATTATTATTACATATTATTACAAAACATACATTAACCACTTTAGCGCTATTTGAAAATAGCTGATCTACAAGCTCACAATGCGTCGCGATGTGGCGTGTTGTGAGTTTGTAGATCGTCTATTTTCAACAGATTTTTTAATACATTTTAGACATATGGTAACTTGTGAACTGGACATTCAGCGTAATGAGTGCCTTTACTGTAAGTACTTTTAAGTATGTTTTGATGCCAATACTTTTGTACTTTTACTCAGACTTTTACTTGTAACAGAGTGTTTCTAAATTGCAGTATTGCAATGTAGGAAAAAATGGAGTACTTTTAGTAGTAGTAAAATCGAATTACCTTTTCCACCACTGATGGACAGTACCCAAGTAATTTCCATCATTTTTTTTGTCATAGATCAGTGGTTCCCAACCTTCTCAATCAATTGTTTTTCGGCTTGGATCAATGAAACCAACATAGCATACTTTAAGTTCTAATTTATTGGAATCTGTCTGAAAACTGTCTTTTTTTGGTACCTATTTTACATTTTACATTTTTACAAGTCAGTGCATTCATTGGGTGGTTTTGACTAAGCCTTCAGGCGTCAACACACTAAGCCGTTCACCAGTGGTGGACGGCTGTCCACTGGTTAAAAGTTTCCTCCCTAACACATTCAAATTGCTTAACTTTTGTAAGTTTTACTCAATATTTTGTTTAACTGTGTGTGTGTGTGTGTGTGTGTGTGTGTGCGTGTGCGTGTGCGTGCGTGCGTGTTTCAGTTTTAGTTTCATAAATGTCTTAGTTTGCTACTTTTGGGGTTAATTCTAGTTCTATATGCTGATTTCCTCATCGGCAGCATCTATACACACTCAGTGTTGATTTAGCTCAGAGAGGGTACAAATGGAACCTTCCATATCATTCCATTTGTACCCTCTATGGGATGCATTTTACTGTGTACATGTGTTGTGTAATTTGTGTAGGGCTCTGTTGGAGACAGTTTATTTTTGGTAATAAATCTTGTCAAACAAACAGCTCTCTAAGTTGATAACACAGACAATAACAATACTGAACTGCATTTAATCGTCAGAAAAGGCAAACCGTCGGGAGTGGGAAACACAAAGGCCCTTCTTTGCAAATTATCTTCAAGCAGGCACCATTGAAATACAAGTTGATGGGGTCTGTGTTCAAAGTGATGTGACAACAACCACAGGCAAGCCATTCAGAGCAACGGCACACCATTTAGCCCTGTGAACGGTGGTAGGCTACGACACAGGAAATTAATTTTCTTGTTATTGCAAAATTATTCAAATGTGAAAAGCTTCAATAACAAGATTCCCACAGAGAAAATCCCCATAACAGGTCCACTGGGTGAAACAGGAGATTTGATAAGAGGCCTCTGCCCCGCTAGCACAACATATTAATCCATTCAGACCGGGAACGCATCCGTGTCATTTTAAGATTTCTTTGGCTACTCAAAAAATAGCAGATATACAAGCTCATAGCGCGTCAGAGTGCCGCGCTATGAGCTTGTAGATCTGCTATTTTATTGAAAAATCCTGCAATTTGGCCCATTCTATAAATGTCTAAATCCTAAGAGTTTCTTGAAAAAACGTATGTTACTATATCAGTTGTTCTCAAACTTTTTCATGTCAACCACCCCCAAAATGATTATGTATATGGCCGCGGACCCCCATCTCAAAACGTATTGTTCCAGGGATCCCCAAGAAGCAAATCTTTGAGTTACAAATGTTTGCTTTAAAAATATATATATTCAAAGATTTGCACACATTTTCAAGATTTTTCAAAAATAGCCAAATAAATCTTAAAATGACACAGATGTGTTCTTGGTCTTAAAAGGTTAAAAGGATTTTAGGAATGCATGTGACCAACAGCCAAGTCCCTGATGGATGCCTGCAGAGGATCATCCCCTCCTTTTCTGCCTCTGTAATTTCTGTTATGAAGTTCCGAGCGAACGCAGAACACACACACAGGAGGTGCGGATGGGTAGGGTCTAGGGACTTAGCTCCCCAGGAGAGTGTATGTGTCCCATAAGTAAGTATATTATGAAGAAGAGACAGAATAACTAGAGGTTACGTATGTAACCCCAGTTTTCTTATCTTCGAAGTAATATACTTACCAAAAACCCCTTCTGTGCCCATTTGTGGCGTGCAGAGGTGAAGTTTTTAGAGGGCGTATACCAGTGCAAATCTCTTTGCCAAAACGCATTGTGTGCTTGTAGATCGCCATTTTGGGGGTGAATGTAACCGCCAGAATAGGTTCCATGCCGTTGCTGGATACCGTTTCTTTCAAGCGTGTGTGGCCCAGTAGGCCCACCCATCCGAGCACGTGACACGGCTGGCCGTGTGGTCAGTGGTTAAGTGTTAGTGTTTAAGTGGTCAGATGGGTGGGCCGTGTGCATTTTCAGAGCATGTTTATTTTAACGGTAAACCAAACGATTGTGTTCCGGCTTGGATCAATGGAACTAACATAGTATGTTCTTATTTATCGGTATTTCAATGACAACACTTTTTTTCAAGGCTGTCATTTGTTTTATTTATATATATATATATATATATATATATATATATATATATATATATATATATATATATATATATATATATATACACACACACATTTACATGTTTTAAATATTAATGTTATATGTGTTATACTGTTGTGCCAATTATTTGGCCCACTTGCAATACCCTCGCGGCTCAAGTGACCAGACTGTCACTAAAGACATGATCTGAAGCATGCCACTACCACCGAAGCTGTAACAACAATGATCTGACAAAGAGTGAGGGAAGAAGAGCCAGGGTTAATTTAGGCTACAGGAGATGCGAGGAGCTGATAGGTGGCAGGTGTGCAGGATCCAGGTGAGTGAGCGGCAGGACAGGAACACACACACACACACACACACACACACACACACACACACACACACACACACACACACACACACACTCAGAAGGAGAGGGAAAGATGCTAGGGCACACAGCCACGGCTGTGACACTTTTTTTTCATAATCAGATTGTCAATAACACCGCTTCAGAGAGGTATTTTCATAGCCTGCGCTGATTCTTTCCTCAACTCCTCAAGCCACATTGACAACCCAATTTCCATTAAATATAATCTGGTGGTTTAAGACCGCGGCAATAAAACCCAATGGGGCTAGAGGCAGGTATGGCGCAGGTTAATTATCTAACCCTTTAAACAGCTGCTGTGTTTATCTCCCCTAATGGCATCCTCTCTTCTCTCATCTGATTTCACAGTTTGAGTCCCCAGCCCACCCCCCAAAAAAACTATGATAACAAAAACACGTCACCGTTGTGTATTCCAAACATTAGCTTTTCCCTCGTCGGCCCAGACGTGTTGACTTTCCTAATTTTGTTCATTATCATCTCATTTCAGACTGCTATAAAAAAAATGGAGGGAGCCATTTCGTTCCCGTGCAAGTGGCCTCATTGTATCACATTGTCAAGTCCTGCGGCGGGATTGGAGGGGTTCGCCATACTGATTCAAAGATTCTGTTGTTGTAGCTCCTAATTGGTGTGAAATTACTTTTTCGGCAGAGGCATAAGAAGCTCACTTCGCCGTGCGTAATTGTGTTTGATATGGTTGACAGACGACGTGCAGTGAAAGTTGCGTGCTGCTTGACATTGCTGATGCTCTTGTATTAAAACGAAGAAATGTCAACGGTTTCCAGAAATGGACCAGCGCATGCAGGGAAATTGTGCGGCTTCTGTACGCTAATGCCTAATTTATGGTCCGTCGTACGATTTTCGCCATGCGACACCATCATATGACAAATTATAAATCAGGCTTAACATGAGCAGTCACGGCCTACCATATCCCGTTAAATACTGTATATGGCTAATGAGGCAGACCTGGTGGCCTTGTACTTGTACCTTGTAGTCATAAATACTTGATTAACTGTCAATATGTTATCTGGACCAAGCTGTTTTACTTCTGGAGACCAGAGCGGGCAGGATTCTTAACACAATTATTGTCTCCGCCAGGCCGGAAGGCATGGTGAGAGAGTATGTTTTACCCTCCGTTCGTGTGTGTGTGTGTGTGTGTGTGTGTGTGTGTGTGTGTGTGTGTGTGTGTGTGTGTGTGTGTGTGTGTGTGTGTGTGTGTGTGTGTGTGTGTGTGTGTGTGTGTGTGTGTGTGTGTGTGTGTGTGTGTGTGTGTGTGTGTGTGTGTGTGTGTGTGTGTGTGTGTGTGTGTGTGTCCGTCTGTGACCAGCTAATCTCCGCCACCGTTGGCTTGATCGCAGCCAAACTGTGCACACACACTCCCTGGATGCAAATTCCGAACTTTTGCCCCAAATTTTTCACATGGGCCTTTTATAGCGCCACCAGGAGGCCGATTTGTGCAAAACCTATTTTTTGACAGTACTCCTACAGATTTTGTCCAAAAATCTCGCAAATCGGTACACAGTATCTCTATAGTCATTAAACAAAACGGGTATTTCAGATTTTTCATATTCCATCCTGATTGGCTAAACATGGCTTCCAAAGTTTGCAGGAGTGCTCCGTTTTCAACAAAATGCCTCAAATCATGAACACAGCATGCAATTTCCGTGAAATTTTGCACGCTTATTTCCACTATGCCGAGAAAGAAATGCCACTAGAACATTTTCAAATCAGCCTCATGGTGGCGCTATAACAGGCCGATTCATGTTTTTACCTATAACTGCACCGATCTGTGTCAAACTTTGTATCCGCACTCCCTAGAGGTCAAGGAAAAACCTTTGCCCTGCATTTTTTACATTTGCCTTTTATAGCGCCACCAGGAGGCCGACTTATGTAAAACACATTTTTTTATATTACTCCTTCCGATTTTATCCAAATTTCCCGCAAATCGGTACACATGATCTCCATAGTCATGTGATCAAGACGGATGTGTTTGATTTTTCATATTCCATCCTCATTGGCTAAGATTGACATCTAAAGTTGCAGTAGTGGCTTGTTTTGAACAAAATTCCGCAAATCATGAACGCACCGTCCGATTGCGGTCAAACTTTTCACGCACATTCACACTATGTTGAGGAACAAATGCCACCCTTTTAACATTGGCCTGTTATAGCGCCACCAGCAGGTCTAATTTAGTAAAAGTTTTTTGCACAAAATGCCTCAAACCATGAATGCACTCATGCAGTGTCCGATTGCCGTGCAAGGCCTAAGAACAAATGGCACCCTTTAAACATTGGCCTATTATAGCGCCACCAGGAGGCCACAATAACCTACCTGACCTGGCGGAGACCTGTGCTCCGAGGAGCACTTTTTCTAGTTCATTGTGTTATTGTTTGGCATGTTTTATGAACCAGTGTGATTCAGACCTTGAGCGAGTACAGTTAGATAATGAAAACATTCAGATGTCACAGGGTGGAACGCCATTTAATGGCGATGAATCTCTGGAGAAGAGTGTTCCTTCCTATTATTTTGTAATTGAAAGCTTGGATCTCTGCCAGGCTAGGTTTGCTACCCAGGACCGGCAAAATTTGGAAGTCAATCATAGCCAATCGGATGTATGGAATATGGACTATCTGACTGATACTGATAGAATAGCAATGTGTGTTTTGAAGAAAAGACAAAATGGTCAAAATGTGAAGTGGGCTGTTATAGTGCCACAATTACTGTAGGCCGATACAAAAAAAATCTTCCTTGGCCTACTGTGAGTGTGCGTGCAAAGTTCGGTCCAACCAGAGATTAGCTGTTCACAGAATTACACATGGACACACCCACACACGGACGGACGGGAGTGAAAGAATACGCCCTGGTCCGTCATTGACTACTAAGTACTAACATACTATTTAATATGCCAAATTACTTTACTTTAGTATGTCCGAAAGCTTAGTATCTACTAAATAGTACTTTAGATTCATATTAAATTCAGTCAATTTTATATTATTCAACAGTGGACGCTACACGGCTATAAATATCCCACAATGCAATGTGGTAGCTGCCCCTCTTTTATTCAAAACAGCAACAGGCGGACTCCAGGAACAACAATTGTCGGTAATAACTCCCAAATTTAAGTGTAGATTTAAGTGAAAGATACAGTATGTTTCACTTTACTGTTAGGTATAGAGCTAGATATCAATGTTTGACGACTTAATAAAGCAGGAACAGGACAAGTAGGCTGACATTTGTGCTGGCGGCGTGTGTAGTAACTCCTTTGCCACCAGATGTGGTGCTTTTCTAACCGCTGTAATGCATGTCCGAAGTGAGAGCCTACAGCGTTGTAGATACTAAACAGTAGGCTGAAAATAGCATGCTGTGTAGTATGTAGTGCTTTACTATGTGGTTTCGGACGCAACAGTCTCTGGCCTTCGGCCATCCAGCCTTGCGGAGACAATCAATGTACCAAGTTTCATCACACTCCAATCTGGTCATTTGGCTTTCTGATGATACAAATGAAAGTTTTACGGGTCAGTCTGAACTCTGAAAACATCAATCACTGACTAGACTAGGGCATGTATACTGTAGTTATGAATGTATCACTAATGGCTACATGTTTGAGCCATTGCTGCAGAGGGCAGGTTCAGATCATGTAGAGCAGTGGTGTTTAATATTTTTCTGAATACATTACCGCAGACCTACCCCTCCAAAGTACAATAGGAAGGACATGGCCTTGATGTAACTGTGCATATATACATAAGTGCTTGTATCCGCTACACATACTGTACAGGTTTATGTATATGCGGTGGTGATATCATTGACTCAACCTATGCCCCCGTTCATAGTAAGCACCTCCAGAAGTAAACAATCGGCGCATTTAGAATATTGAATGTTGAAGATCTTCCAGATGTTGTTTATTTCACAGATGCTTCCTTGCACATCCATATTTAAGGGTTCGAGACCTATCAGGCTCGAAGCCTTATTGCATTCCTTGGCTTTCTTCTTCCGCCGTTTTTGCAGTTCTGGCCGAACCGTGCATACGCTTTTTACGAAACTCTGCAATATGGTAGAGGGCTATGCCAAACGTCTAAGAAACGAAGCTCACAACTATTGGCCAAAGGGTGGCGTTATTTCACTCAATTGACTTTGAACAGGTACAACTCATGCCCTGTTTGACCTACAGCCATGAAGCTTTGTTACACACATGCCTAACAACTTTCATACTCTGACTTTTGACCTCTGACCTTTAGATCTCCCACCATTTTGAATTATATGAAAAACAGTAAAAATCTATCTCCTCCTGGGATCCTTGAGCAATCTGCACGAAACGTTTTACACATGAACTTTGGACCTATGCCGACAGACGTGAGCAAGTGGATTTTCCATAAGTGAAAACCTTAAGCTTTTATAAGCCAATGAATATTGCAGTTTTATGAAAATTATTCGTCTGCCCCTAACACATACATGCAGACTCACATTTGTTTGAAACTTTACAGTAATGTAGAGGGTCATTCCAAATATCACTGAAACCAATCTTACTCCAATTGGCCAAAGGGGGGCGCTATAGCAATTTTTTGAAAATGCAAATTTTAAACAGGTAAAAGTCATGCCTTGTTTGGCCGACAGCCATGAAACTTGCTTACACATGTGCCTTGACTCATGAGGAACACATCTATCACTTTGACCAGTAAGCTCCGTCCTTAGATTTTCCGCCGTATTGAGCAGTTTGAAAAACATTTAAACCCAGGATTTCTGAGCAATTTGCGTGAAACTGTGTCATCTGTGTGAACTCCTTTTTCACCAGTTCAGGTCTGTTGGTCCAATGGCTGATTGGTAAACCCTATGCCTTGCAACCACAGGGTCGCCGGTTCAAGTCTCACCTTCATCTCAATTGCATTGCACATAACATGACTGTATCAATGAATAAATGTGCAATTGTTAAATGTAACATGAAATGCTTATTTGAGAGTAGTTATTTTCAATGTATGACGTACTTCATTCCCCCTTTTGTTTTTTGTTGGATTCTCCTTTTTCACTGACTAAGGCTGTGGATTGAATAGCTCAATCAGTAAAGTGTTAGACTCTTGTTCTGAAAGTCCCCGGTTCATACCCCACTCATTACAGTTTGCATTCAAATTGCATTGTACAAAACATGAATTCAGACATCCTGCCTCTGCCTTATCCCTCGAACCCGCTTATTGCTGCTTGCAGCTATATTCATTGATTGTGTTTGCTGTAACATTAAGCTTAATTGATACTTCATCGTGCAACAGGGTTCCTTGCCAAAATAATCTACCCAGTGTGTGTTGTTACAATGTGCTGACATTATCAGCTAAGCTTAAAGTTTCTTCTTTACCCACCGTTTGTTCATTGACTGGATATGAAGCGATTGTAGCGCAACAAGTGTGTGAATTGGCCTGGACCAGATCTGGATGAAACACTCGTAACTGTACTTTCTCAAGACATAAGACAGAGTCCTCTCCTCTCCTCTCCTCTCCAATAAAATAAAATAAAATAAAATAAAATAAAATAAAATAAAATAAAATAAAATAAAATAAAATAAAATAAAATAAAATAAATGAATAAAACATTCAATAAATAGAAAGAAAGAACAAAAAAAGGAAAAATCAGCAGCAGCAATCATATTTCAGAGGAAACATACAGGGGGAAACTGATAAGTGATGATGAACTACAGCAGCACAAGTCACGCCTCTGTAGCCTACTAAAACAGAATGCCCATTCCAACAAGAAAATGTATTTATATTGGTTTTAAAAGCAACGGCTGGTGATGATTTGTTCTCTGCGGAGCACACCTTTCTAGCTATCAATGTGGTCACAGGAACACACAACGAGACAAAGTATTTTCATTCTGCTTTCAGTAGGCTACTGAACTTCAGTGGGGGAACATCATGTGAAGAGTGAAATGGATCATGACAGCTCATAAAGGAGGATCCAGGAAGTCTCTTGGGGGGGGGGGTGTGGTGGTACAGTACATTGCATGTGCAGAGCATAACAGTAATGGGAGAGACGAAGTCCAGGTGTGCAAGAGTGCATCCATTATGTCCTTTGACACCTTTTAGTAATGCTGACGGTAGTGAGATAACACCAGAGCCCTTGTCTAAGGAGGCTTCTTCCATATCCTAATTCAACCTTTACAACACAGCTATACTAACTAACAATAGTGATGGTGTCCTTGCACACAGGGCTGTCACAATTTCATGACATTTTTAGGAGACGATTAATTGTCATACAGTACACATTATTGTGATTAACAATTTAATAGTGTTTTTTTTTTTGCATTGAACATTGGAACATATCACACAGATTATCTCAAATAATTATCTCAAATAATTGCGATTAGGTGTTTATGTAATAATTGTAACAGGCCTAATTGTGCATTGGTCATCATGAGCCAGCTAAAGCCCTTACTTTGAGTCACACCAATTAGAAATAATACAGCAATACATACCTTTTTTTCATTGCAGGTGCATTTTTATTGCTATGACTATATTGTCAAAGGTCTTCTTGTTCAGTTTTTCCAATAAGCCACCTCTGACCTGGCAGAAGTCCATTTAGTAAAGCCTTTCATCTGTGACTGTGAGTGTGAACAATTGAAAATAATTGCCCCCTCCTTCCATGTCTACTCGCCTACATAGTAGCCGGAAACCAAATGGACCTTGAGTTTCTACACTCCCTGAGTTACAAGTGGATAAATTAACACTGAAGATTTGATTGCAT
This sequence comes from Gymnoscopelus microlampas, assembly GCF_963454915.1. Taxonomy (NCBI): domain Eukaryota; kingdom Metazoa; phylum Chordata; class Actinopteri; order Myctophiformes; family Myctophidae; genus Gymnoscopelus; species Gymnoscopelus microlampas. The sequence goes on from NC_139947.1 coordinate 24,209,699, forward strand.
ATACTGAGTTTAGAGCAGTGGTTCTCAAATATGTTCGTGTCAAGCACCCCCAAATTGGCCATGGACCCCCATCTGAAAATCATTTGTGCCCCATAAAAGAAGATTTATGTTGTTAAAAATGTTCACAATTAATCAACATTTTTCAAATTTTCTTCAAATAGCAGATCTACATCGACATGTGGTGAGCAGTAGATCAGCAATTTTCAAATAACCAAAGCATAAAATAGGGTGTTTAAAGTGGTTCAACTCATTTTGATGCCATATTAACTCATTTAGCTGGGGACCCCCTGGAACCCTGGGGGCCCCCGGCCAGACCCGACGTTGAGAACCACTGGCATTGGAAGAAGGCACCGGTCTGGACTGTAGGTACAAAAAAGTATGTACAGCACATGCACAGAGAGAGAGGGGCCACCGCCTCACACCCAGTTGTTCTGTGTGTGTTCTAAATAGCGTGAGTCAACGAGGTTAGCTTTTTATTGCTAAGGCTCCATGGCACTGTCCTTGGGCCAGACTCATCCATTCACACCTGCAGTAGGAGGATGGATGATGAAGGAAAACAATGCACATCAACAGCCTTGGGAAGTGGAAAGTGCTGATGGCTAACTCACTGGTTCTCAACGTTGGGGGGGGGGGGGGGGCGGTAAAAGAAATGTAATGGCATTTTTTTCTTTAAACCTTGAAAATGTAGTCTTTATTGTGATACCGATGATGAATAATGTAAAGTATTCTACGTTCCACGTACGAAAAAACTGGACCTTTTGCCCTAATAAAGACCTGTTGTGGTTGAAACATATACTACATTTGTTCCATTTATCCGAGACTCAGATTCAGTTGATTAATCATTAAAATAAACATGCTCTAAAAATGCACATGGCCCACCCATCTGACCACTTCTAGGCAACATTAAGCCTACATTTAAAATATATATATATATATATATATATATATTGCATGTTTTCCCCTCTATCAGCCACTATATAATGATGCTGGGGTGTTTTCCTGCATTGAAACACAATCCTCTTTCTGAAATCCGTATTTCCCCTACTGTTTATGTTTGTCCGGGGCGTAAATTAACGCACGCATGTGCGCGTCCGTGCGCGTCCGTGTGAACTTTTTACTTTCGGTTTTAAAACGCTCTCAAACTTCGTTTTTGAGGCACAGAATTTACTTTTAAGATAGCGTTTGGATAGAATGTAGTTGTTTAACTTCATATATGTGGTCAATTTATCATGAAAGAGCCTATTTAAAAATAACAATTCAGAGAACCAGCAGGGGCGGGCAGTTCCGCGAATTATATCCGAATAAAGCAACCTATTTTCGGCATGGCCCCTTCAGAAGTCCCCTTAGCTCTATGGAAGTCCCTCCTGCGTCACCCCCTGGTGGTCGGGGAAACGAACTGCTGGAGGCGCGGTGTTTGCTTATCTCTGACTCGCCGTCAATGCCTTTAACATGGCAGCCACTCGGCTGCCATGTTAAAGGCATGTTAAAGGCATGTTAAGTGGTCAGATGGGTGGGCCACGAACACTTTCAAGTGGGCCCTGATACAGAAAGGTTGGTTGGGAACCACTGGTTTAGAAGCCTGAAAATAAAACTATCATGGCAGTCTAGTTGTAGCCTCGCGTGGCCAGACTATATCACTGCGTGGCCGAGGGCAATTTTGTTTTTGCACTGGCAGATTCTTCTGGTCCCAGGCTAGTCTAGTTGTGTGCTGTTGATTTTATTGTATTTTTTCACGACAAACACAAGTTGGGGGGAATTGGTAACACTGTGGCTCTTTCAGTATTTACAACAGTCAACCATCATTTAACTCATTTCCATTTGCCACTTCTTTTTTTGCACGTTTGCAAATGTCACAAAATCTCTGTTCTTTCAAAATCACACAAGGCCATAGAATCCATTAACGTCCAACCCACAACCCCTGTATTCTACACAAAAATGCATTAGGCAACAAATGGAACATAATGAAAGATAGCTCTGTAGCATGTTGGCTATCTGAGTTGTTATGTAACTGTGTTCTGCATTAAGTAGCAATTAATTCTTCATAAACTGGCACATTTGCATCAAGGCCACCCAGCTGTTAGACGGGGCACTGTTAGGTTTCAGATATCTGAATAGCTTGCTTATGTCTCGGCTTAAAAGTATACGTTAATGACTTGGGAACTGTATTGTGTATCATGCACAGTCACTGGCTTTTGATAATCTTTCATTCCTTTGAATTCCACTTCTCTGCGTCTCCTCTCATCCTCCCCTCCTGCATCTCCATCCCCTGATGTTTTCATTTAACCTTGAAAAACATATCGCCGCTGTTGGGTGGGAACCTTGTATGTTCAAAATGGAAAAAAGAACCGACATTCCAATGAAACCAATGTAGTTATTAGTTGGTGATAAGCTGTTGCTAATACTTTTCATTTAATTGGTTCAATATATGTAAAACCCACAGGAAGACATAACCACTTTCACTTTGAAAATTGTTCAAAAGCTCACAACGCTTTGGCTATTTTCGTGTGACACACTAGTCCAAAGACGAAGTAGATCATTAATTTACCTAAAAACATAAAAAGTTT